>NC_056728.1:1958777121-1958934621 GCF_019279795.1 Protopterus annectens
TTTGTATCATCTAAAATGTATTTTAAATCATTATTTCCATTTCATGTTATATAAATTATTTGTATTTAGAGTTACATTGTGCCTGTAGTGTTCATTTCTTAAGACTGCATGTCAACACCAGCTATTTCTGTGCCTGATGAAATTCTACTTACCAAATGGAGTAAACCAGTAAATGAAACAAAATAATTAAATGGAAACGTATACAATCAATGGACACACAGAAGATCTCAATGTATTTCTCTAAATATAAATGCATAGAAGCAAATTCTGACCCTTTCTCAGAAATGTAAGTGGAGTCTTACATACTTCAGATCTTAGTAAGTATCTTACTTTCATCTGTTTATTTAATTTCTTCTACAGCAATTATGAGGGCTTTGAATCTAACCCATTTTAACAAACAGAAGCAGAAACTGCAGTATTTCTATGTAGTGTAATGCTAAGGTGAAATGCATACCAAGATCAATGGGACAAAGGGCAATAACGCAGCTGCCCAACTTCTATGTTAGTCACTATTATATTTTGTTTACATGTTAAATTTTGAATAGCTCTTTTATTATGCAATACTTCTGAATTAGTGATATAAGTAAAATGTCTGAATAAAATCCCAGAATGGATTTTTCGTGTCAGTTCTTGACATAACTAATTATTAAAATAGTTAATTCTAAACTCTCTTTATATTGAGACCACTGAACCTAAATAACGTATTTCTTTTTTATATCATATGAAACCTTTAAATGCTTAGACACTCCCTGAGGACACACATTTTATATACAGAAACCACTGATGGAGACTGATAATTGGCATTTCATGTTTACTTGTCCAAAAATTTTTATGCATTGCTGTATAAACTGATGTGATCATAAGGATTGATAGATAGATAGATAGATAGATAGATAGATAGATAGATAGATAGATAGATAGACTGATTTTTCATGAAAACATAATAATTCAGTGCCCAAGTCAACTGCTAAGAGAATGAAAACACAATCATTTGTCTTGAACAAAATCCTTCAGTAAGTTGCCATGAGAAGCGAAAATTATTCACATTAGATTATTCAGCTGAGTTTTGCACTAGAATACAAATGAAGTGCTCTTTTACTTTCCATAGTGAATCTAAAGCATTCAGCCCCTTTATTAAGCTTTAGTTCCCTTATGGTTACCATGGGCACCATTCAGGCTTTGGAAGACGCTGCCATTGCAGGTGGTTTGTTTCTGGAAAAGACATGTCAGAAAGGGAGCTGCTTCACAGAGACTACTCTAAGATGGCAGAAATTTACATTCTGTTCAGTGAAGATTTATTTTGGCACCCAGAGCTGTATTCTGTCTTTACTAATTGCTGAAGCATGTTGTTTAAAACGATAGGTCTGCTTTCATGAAATTACCATTTTTTAAGGAATTTAATGGAGTAACCATGCATGTGCAGTGTTATTTTAACATCATTTCATTTTATTCTATCATTATCTTTAACTGGTAGTGATATCAGTAATGTGTTTAGAACAAAATAAAATAATAAAACACAAATAAATAAAAAAAGAAAATGAATGAAGAAAAATGGGAAAAATAAAGAATTCTGTTGTTATAAATTCTGTTGCAGGCAGTCAGCTCTATTCCATTTAGCTGATATTAGCGAAGTAATCTGTAGATATATTTCCACCAAGCCACTCTGCATATAGATGGTCCTCTAGTAAATGTAGTATAATGTTAATGCAAGTAAAACAAGCTGTGAACAAAGTACATCCGACTTGCTGGAACGTACCCGAACATGTTGTAGAGTCCATCAGGTCAGCTGTGAGTATAGACTGCTGTGTTTATTAGGCCTTAATCTATTTAGAAAGACTAAATGGATGAACAAAAATATTAACTAAACATAAAAACGGCTATGGGGCTGTATGTGTAAACAAATTACTAAGTTACAGTGTAAGATTTGCCACTCTGATTAATACCTAAATTCACATAATACCTACATTCACATAAATATGGTTTACAATAACTTTACTTTATGAGGTTCAATATAAAAGCAAAAGTCTACATTTATATATCCCTGTTTACCTACACATCTGTATCTTTTCATTTATTTTGCAAACCAAAACATATAACAGCAAATAATTTGTATCCTAAGTGTTTGCTGATAGCAAGACTCAAACACCACAACCAAGCCTACAAATAATTTGCAAGACTCAAACACCTGAACCAAACCAACAAGTAATGTATTTGCATACAACTATTCCAGTAATTATAAGTCTGGAAGGTTTCATGTTTACTTTGAAAGTCACCATACCACTTTAAGTATTATTTGTATAATATTGTTGTGGCACAAACACAGTTCCCATTTTAAATGTATTTTCATGATCAACCTTCAAAATATATTATGAAGAACTAATGTAAGAAGAAACAAATTTACATCATTTAGTCTGCTTCTGTCCCTTCACACACCAGCTGATCTTCAGTCTTGTCTTATTCCTGTTGGTCATTTTGTGAAAATAATACATGTAGTATGTTATAATTTTCTTGTACAAAGTCTGTGTACTTAGTGCATTATCTAAATGCTCAGTCTCAGGTTTCATATCCTGCTATTTTCATGTGCATGTCACTTGCTGTACAAAGTATATGAATACTACCAGTACCACTGAAGTATCTTTCCATTTGTTATCATGCCTTCTCATGCAGTATTACAGGTACAGGTCATAGCACACCACTGGAGTTAACATTAATTATAAAACAATTACATTAAATATGTCCTTTAAAATTTATTTGGTTATCATATGCCTTACTCACTGAGATATACATGTTAAATACAAGTGCTTCATTTCTAGGTTTTCAAAATCAACTTAGTTTTGGTTAAGTAACTTCATCAGTCACTATACTCAAGTAGAGACTGTGGGACTGTAACTCAGGTAAGAAGATACAATATATCATGCCATGCCAGCTGTACCGTTACTGCACTCAGGGGGTGCCTGCATACTTTGATGCTGGCATGAGCTCCTGACTAAGCAGCTCACTGCTTATTCAACACAGGGCTCATCAAACTTATATGCTGCTTATTGTAGCAAGAATATGCTGCCTTCCTGCTTTGTCCCCCTGTAACTCCTTACTCAAATGTGCTAACCCTAGCCCTATCCCTCATCCTGACTTTAACCCTAACCTTAACCCTACCCATACCCCTACACCTACACCTACACATTACATTACTAAAACCCCATTTCTGTAATGGTATCACTAATCAAGACAAAAGGACACAGAACACCCACCACACCAATCAGGTACCACACTAATTAAATTCCCTTACATAACCCTGACCTTAACTCAACAGCACTCACACATGCAAACTACCCACTATAATGTAAGCATGCACATTTTCAAAACTACCACCTTTTCAGTGAAACAACAATTCCTGCCTACTCCTACATACCTATACTATATGAAGCTTGAATTCAGAAAGTGGATTCCAGTTGACATCTTGTATATTATCCTGTATTATCTCCTTAGTGGATTCATTGATAGCATCTGCTAGTGTTAGTTTAGGAGAAGTTTTAACAGTGTTGAAGAATGAAAACAATGCTAATGGGTAGTGGTCTCTCAAGCAATTAATAAGCAGCTCAATGAACATCCCTTCACCCAAAGGGCAGGTGTACTCACACATCACATCACACAAACCTTGCAGCTCTGTCACACTTCCTTTATCCCTGTTTCATCCTTCCTTATTTCATTTTGTCATTCCCTCACTTACTGCTTCTCATTCATCCTACCTCCCTGTTCTATTCACATCTCTCACACTTCCTTTCCTTTATACTCTGCTTTCCTCTGCATGCCTCTTGTTAGAAAAATATGTATTTGAACATATATAAAGTGCTAGTTTAAAAGCAAATAGTATATAATGCATTTTATTCTATTAACAATATGGCAATAAGAATGATTTTACATGTAATTGCTTGAAGCTTTGGAACTGCAGTGTATTTGAACTCTGACCCTGGCAGTAGCCAGCTCAGCAAGCTTATGTTTTTCACTAATGATTATCTGCTGGGTCAGGAAATTAAATGTATAAAGCATTGAAAATCTTCTTCTCCTTCCTCCGGGACAATTGGTCTTGTGAATGTTACCAAGATAAGACACAGCTGCTGAGAAAATGTTGCAAGAAGAACAAAGAAGTGTATTACAAGACTGAACCAACTATTGTATTTGAGCAGGCCTGAAACCTTGAAGGAGTAACATTTACAGAAAGACATTATAACTGACCAGGTGCTTTGCAAGGCTGTATTATTCCCAAGGGAAAGCTTTTTAAAAATATAACATCAGCAGTCTTTATGAATAGAATACTGTTAGTAAAAGTGATGTAGATGCCCTGTGACTAACCACGTCAGTAAGGTGGGCAAAACCTGAATGAAAATACTATAAAATATTCTGTACTTCCTGCATCATGTCAGACAAAACTCTGTACTTGTATGGTTTTTTGCCTCCTGGTGTACACTAGTAAACTTTTGCATCTGATCCTCCTGTGTTGTTATCTTTGTTTTTATTTAACAGTTTGGTCCTTCTTGAATCGGAAACCCTCAGACAGCTACAGATCAGAGTGTACCGGTGGTCGAACACTGCGCAGGAGAAGCTACGTTCTTCTTGAAATACAAAGACCTCCGACTGAATTGTCATTTTAAGAGGCTGGCCACTTTCTGATCTGCGGCGGTCTCGAACTGGTCGACTCAGGAGGCTCAGGTAGGAAGATATTTGCCTTTTTTCTGTTTTAGATCAGGGACTAGGTTACAGTAAATACTATTGTCGGAAGATTTATTATACAGATCAGGGACAAAAGGAAATTACTGTATATTTTGTCAGGGATCAGGGAAACAGAATAAGGTAGGCAGTCATTCTAGATAAACTGTGTAAGGAACTGAAATACCACGTGGTGAAAAGGGTTACATAACATTTTCTTTTAGTATGGGAAATCAGTGCACTAAAACATTGCGAGATCCGGTCCTAACTGAAGACGCAAAATATATGCAATTACAACGGGCTGATAATGTAAGGTATTATACAAAATGGGTTAATAAATTTGATGGTAAATTAGATAAAATTTCATTAGTTAAACTTCTAAAACAACTTAAATCGAAGGTCAGGCAAAAAACAACAACGATTAGGCATTCCTCAGGCACACAGGTGGATTGAGGAAGTAAACTGAAGGGAACAAAAAACTAAAAATGCTAAGACATTATTTTTAGATAAAGAGGATAATAATACAGTAATAGCGACGGCTCCTCCTCCCCCGCCCCCTCTGATGCCTTTTTCAGGATATGAAGCAGGAGGACAAGCTGGTCCACCTCCACGTTATCCTGATGTCACAAGAACACTAAAACCATTTGTTAGAGATCCTATTGAAACTAGGTCCCGGACACGTAAAACACTTGGGGACACAGACTTGTATCAAGTAGTCAAGTAGGGAGAAACACAAGAGAAGAGTGTGAGGAAGAAATCTGTCCACTAATCGAGGTACCAAATCCTCAGGCAGGACAGGAAGGGCAGGACCCAACTCTTCTAGTATACAGACCATGGACACCGGAAGATATTCGGAAAGCTACAGAGGGAATCCCTCATCCAAAAGTTAATTACACAAAGTTTTTACAAGATTTACAAGGTATGAGACTAAGTTACCACTTGAATGGGGAAGAAGTAGAAAAGGTAGTTAGACAAATTGTGGGTCCAGACTGGCACATGATTTGTGGCACCTGGAATCCTCGTAATGCAGAGCTTAAACCACGCCCACATAGTGACGCAGAACTAGACAACAGAGTGAAAGGTCTTACAGACCGAATTTCTGAAAAGTGGAAACCTAGAGCATATTGGACTTGCATTAATCAATGCATACAACAAGATAACGAAACTGTAGATGGGTACTATGGTAGATTATTGGAATGTTTCAATAACCATAGTGGTATGGCTATTCCTGAAAATCAGACACATGATACCTCGTATGAACAGCAACTGAAAAATGCATTTTTGAAAGGTTGCATTGCACATATCAGTAGCTTTATTACAAAGCATATGATAGATCATCAAACAAGTAGGCTATAAGCCTTACTTGAATATGCTAGACATGCTGAAAGACACTTTAATAGTAAAAAGAAAAAGAAGACACAAGTCTTCACTGCTGAAGACGGAGCTGAGGTTTTTTGTAGTACAGTCCGGTAAAAAGGGTAAGAAAAATGCCCAGGGAAATAGACAATCTGACAAACGGTCAGAAGATTTTGAAGAGAGAAAAAAGAAAGTTGAGTGCTTTAAGTGCGGAAAGAAAGGACATTTAGCAAGGGATTGCAGGCTAAATAAAAAGGTGCCTACAGAAAGTAAGGGTGATGAGGACTGACTATATGATAGTGATGAAAGTCAGAAATCATCAGGAAAGGTTAACAAAGGACAAATGTAAATGTAGTGGAAGGAATGGAGGAAGTGCAAGCAAATGTAGAGGATGAAGAAAGTGAAATTTTAGATTTGGCATTACTGAGCTTGGAGCTCTATCTGGCAGACACAAAACCGGAAGTTACACTTCTGGTGGAGGGAAGGGAAGTAAAATTCCTGTGTGACTCAGGAGCGTCGCAAACTTTGATACACCCCTCCAAGTTACCAGAATATTCCGAATCACCTGATTATATATTAGTAAAAGCCGCAAACAGACAGCTATATAGGGAACCACTCTCACATGATATAGCAATAACTGACCTAGTTTCAGGTATGACTCAGAAAAGTAAAATTGTAGTTTCTGCAAAATGTCCAGTAAACCTACTGGGAAGAGATCTTATGCAGATATTTGGCATAGCGGTAGTTCCCACTATGCAGGGTATGGAGGCACAAAGACAAATGGATACATTCGTGGTGCAACCGGAGGGTGAGACTTTTTACTGGTACAGCCAGGACCTAGTTACGACTGGTCCAGGGGCAGTAACCGAAGAACTGATGAATGTAGCCATCAGTAAGGCCCCCTCCCTTGACACTGACCAACAGCATTTGTTACACTGTACTCTATACTACTGTAGCATGCCAGGACCTGATAAAGAATATGAGCAACAATTGTTTAAAAATCCTGCTAACAGATTAGTATTACGAACCTTGTATTGGGATACTGAGGGAAACAGTGTGGTAAGCTGTTCATTACCTCAGGAATTCATGACACTGTATAAATCTAATCGACTACCACATGTCAGCTTGACAAAAAACAAGAATATGAAATGGGCAGACTTAGGAGAAAAAGTAACAAGATGGGAAAAACAAACTGATTTAGAATTATCAGAGCAGGGAATACAAAAACAGAAATTGAATTGGCTAACACAGACACATCCAGCTGTACACTTACAAACTAGTGAAGACAGCTGATTAGCATTCTTATTAGAAGAAGAAGAAAAAGCCTTATGTGACATACCAAAGATTCTTTGGTCAACAGGCAAATCAGATGTAGGACTTATTCAAACATCAGGACCAGTTACTATTACACCAAAATCAGCATTTAGACCACAGAAAAGACAATACCCCTTGAGGAAAGATGCAGAGCAAGGAATCAAGCCTATAATAGCAGCATTACTCAAGGAAGGAGTACTGGTAGAATATCTTGATTCACCATGTAATACCCCTCTATTTCCTGTTAAAAAAGCAAATGGGGAATGGCGGATGGTACAGGATTTACAAGCTGTAAACAATGCAATAATACCTAGAGCACCTACGGTGCCAGACCCACACCTTGTTGAACGATTTAAAGCTGCAACAAAAATATTTTACTGTAGTAGACATAAGCAATGCTTTCTTTTCAATACCTATACATCCTGATAGCCAGTATTGGTTTGCATTTACATTTCAGGGTAAAAGATATACATATACTCGGCTACCACAGGGATATTGTGAAAGTCCAACGATATTTGCACAAGAAATGGCAAGCAACCTGGCAGGGTTTACCCCACCAGGAGGTAGTCAGATTCTACTTTATGTAGATGACATTTTGCTAGCAGCCCCCACCCAGCATCAATGCAGGGAGGATACGATAGCATTATTGAAATTTTTAGCAGCACAGGGACACAAAGTAAAAAAAGTAAGTTACAACTTTGGAGAAAACAGGTTAGATACCTAGGATATGTAATATCCAATGAAGGTAAAATATTAGACGAAGACAGAAAAACAGCAATTTTACAGGCACCTAAACCAGCAACCAAGAAGGAAATGATGTCCTTCTTGGGAACGACAAATTTTTGTCAAAGCTGGATATCAAACTATGCTTTAGAATCTGCTCCACTGGCTGATTTAATATATAAAACACCAATGGCAGCACAAGATGTATTACAATGGACACCTGAAGCAGAAACAGATTTCTGCAGACTAAAACAATTGATAGCTTCTTCATTAGTTTTAGGACTTCCGAATTACCACAAAAGATTCTTTCAGACCATAGATTGTAAACAGGGATACATGACGTCAGTACTGACGCAACAGCATGGGGATAAGCAACGCCCCATAGCTTACTATTCATCACAGTTAGACCCAGTGGCACGATCGTTGCCTCACTGTGTGCAAGCAGTGGTCGCAGCTGCAATGGCAGTACAGGCTTCGGCCTCAGTGGTGTTATTCCACCCTCTCACATTGAGAGTGCCTCATGCAGTCGCGATAATTTTACTGCAAGAAAAAATAGCATATTTATCTCTTGCTAGACATCTTTCATGTATGACCATACTGCTGAGCCAACCTCATAAGGTAATTGAACGTTGTACAACATTAAACCCGTCAACGTTACTTCCGACTCCTGTGGATGGCACACCGCACAGCTGCCTGCAGGAAATTGAGCAAATAACTTTGCCCAGACAAGACCTCACTGATATGCCCTTGGATGATGCCGAGGTGACATTTTATGTGGATGGCTCATGCAGAAAGGGTCCTACAGAGAAAAATCTAGTGGGGTATGCAGTAGTTACAGATACAGAGATCTTAGAAGCCCAACCCTTACAGCATAACCTATCTGCTCAAGCAGCAGAATTGATAGCCTTAACACGGGCTTGCACTCTAGCGAAAGATAAATGTGTGAACATATATACTGACAGTCAGTATGCTTTCTCTACAATGCATGTTTTTGCATAACAATGGAAAAATAGGGGAATGATAACATCTAATGGCAAACCGATTAATCATGCGCAACTTATTTTGAACTTATTAGATTCCATTCAGTTACCTACTAAATTAGCTATTTGTAAATGTTTAGCTCATACAAAACAACAGGATAGAATTTCAAAAGGAAATGCAAAAGCTGATGCAGCTGCAAAGCAAGAAGCCTCAGACTCAGAAACTTTACTTTTAACTGAGGAATTACAACCCTCTGAGATTTTAGATCTAGAAATGTTAAAAACAATGCAGACACTAACTACGAAAGTAGAGAAACAAAAATGGGAGAAACGAGGTGCAATCCTCGAAAATGGACTGTATGTCTCCAAAGAGAAAAAAACAATATTACCATCTAATTTATTTAGATATGCAGCTTTGTTGAGCCATGGGCAGTGCCATGTCTCAACAGGGGGGATGGTACAGTTAGTAAATCGAATATTCCAAACATACAGATTCATAAATTACACAAAAAAATTTTGTGCAGCATGTCATATTTGTAACAAACATCATGCACAAGGGGCATTCAAACCCAAGCAAGGGAGTTTTTCTACACCACCATACCCGTTCCACACTATTTGTATGGATTTCATAGAATTGAATAAATGTGAAGGGAAAAAATACTGTTTAGTAATTATAGATATGTTTTCCAAATGGGTAGAAGCATTTCCAACTAAAAATCCGGATGCAGCAACCGTGGCAAAAGCCCTAGTAAAAGAAATAATTCCTAGATTTGGCATACTGGAAAGGATTTATAGTGACAATGGGACACATTTTGTTAATCAGACGATTCACCAGCTTGGGAGATTCTTTGGAATCTCCTTGAAGAATCATTGTGCTTACCACCCACAGTCTGCAGGACTGGTGGAAAGGTACAATGGAATTCTAAAAAACAAATTGAGGAAGCTAGTGAGTGAGACACAGAAAAACTGGATTTGCTGTTTGCCTTTGGCACTGCTGAGCATGAGAACAGTTCCAAATGTAAAGGGTTTGACTCCCTTTGAAATGATATTTGGAAGGGCATATTATGTGCCACAGTGGAAAGCTCTCATGCCTGCAGAACTAGAGGCTGACAGCTCATTAGCTAGCTATATGAGAAAACTGTTAACAAATAAAACTGTTTTGCAGTTGAACTCTTTTTCAGATAAAAGACAGACCGGACCGCTAGAAGCAGTGCTGACTCTGGGGACCTGGGTTTGGCTGAAGATTATGAAGAGGAAAAATTGGGCGAGTCCAAAGTGGGAAGGACCGCACCAGGTACTGTTGGCAACGCCTACTGCAGTCAAAGTTGCTGAGAGGTTGTCCTGGGTCCATCTGATGCACTGTAAACCGGTAAAGAATTTTCAACTTGATAAACATTTTGGGACTGATACACAACAAAGGCAGGATGGCCAAGAGCAAAATGAGTAAAAATACAGATCAACCCCAAAGATGTTGTTTAATCATCTTGTTGACTATGCATTTATTGACTATGATTGTGATGACCTTCCTTTTGTTGTGGTTTTTCCTACATGTAACCACACAAGTGAAAGTGGAGAGACGTGATGAACTGTCTATAGACTGGCATCCAAACTTTAACACATACCTAGCTATGAAGCGTGTATATGTAGAGACTATGAACATTTCAAATTGCTGGGTTTGTACTGCTATACCAACAGCATATGGAGGACTGTTAATGTTCTCTGTCCCCTTGGGGATAAATGAGACTTGGGAGAATTTACTTTTTGATACAGGATCTGTAAGATCACAAGACAAAATTGCATTGTATTTGCCTATTACACAGAAGGGAATTGTATGTTTTTATAAGAATGATACACTTCAAGTGGGTTGGAGTAACTGTAACATAACTATATCTTATAAATGCTATATTAAAGTTAAAGATAGAGGCACTGTTTGTAATATGAATTATGATTCACATTTGAGTTTAATGAAAACAACATTAAGTGATGTCCAGAGAAATCCTGTTTTGCATAAACAACTGTCTATTATAGACAAGAAAATGTTTCATTCAGAATTAACCCGCATCAGTACTAAAGTAGAAAACTGTTATTTTGTTTGTGGGAAAAAGGCATACAAATGGCTACCTGAGAATTGGTCCGGCAGTTGTTTTTTGGGTTATCTGGTTCCGGCCATAAGACATACTGCAGAATTACCTCTAGGTAAGATACGAAATGTGAGAGATGTAGCCCGGAAACCTGAAGGTCCAGTCGGAAAACCTGTAAATCCAGTGGGACAAATCGAAGCTGGTTGGAAAGACCATCATTCCATAAAAACAAAGAAAAATTGACTCATATGGACTTGAGTGACAGTGTAATATCCTGGGCTGGAATACTTCCAGCATATGGAGCAGTCAAATCGATCTGGGAGTTGAGAAAGCTGTCGAAACTTCTCGAAGTAATGAGTAATGCAACTTTTTCTGGTCTTGAACTAGTGACTGATGAACTGAATGCAATGAGAACTGTTGTGCTACAAAATCGAATGGCTGTTGACTTCACCCTAGCGGTGAGTGGTGGCTTATCAAAGAAGAATGCTGTGCATTTATACCAGACAATCGACATGAAATTAATGACCACCTAGAGGTAATACAGCAGGTATCAGCCATGACTGAACCAGGCCCAAACCCACTGATGAACTTTTTCCAGAGTCTGTTTGGTGGGTGGGGTTCTATCCTAATGAACATCTTGATTGCTATTTGTGTTGGTCTGCTCCTATTAGGAGCATGTGTCTGTTGTGGGATACCCTGCATGAAAAGATTAATCAAAGATTTTATTGATGTATCTGTAACTGAAACTTTGTACCAAGACATTGAGTTAGAAAAATTAATTTCAGATGAAATTCTTTCCGAAGTATAAACTAAAATGACTTGCCTGGTTGAAAGTCCTTAAAGGAGAAGGCCAGGGGATGAAATGACATTGTTTATATTTCAGAATAGAATAAAAGTATTAAAAGGGAGGAAAATGTTAGAAAAATATGTATTTGAACATATATAAACTGCTAGTTTAAAAGCAAATAGTATATAATGCATTTTATTCTATTAACAATATGGCAATAAGAATGATTTTACATGCAATTGCTTGAAGCTTTGGAACTGCAGTGTATTTGAACTCTGACCCTGGCAGTAGCCAGCTCAGCAAGCTTATGTTTTTCACTAATGATTATCTGCTGGGTCAGGAAATTAAATGTATAAAGCATTGAAAATCTTCTTCTCCTTCCTCTGGGACAATTGGCCATGTGAATGTTACCAAGATAAGACACAGCTGCTGAGAAAATGTTGCAAGAAGAACAAAGAAGTGTATTACAAGACTGAACCAACTATTGTATTTGAGCAGGCCTGAAACCTTGAAGGAGTAACATTTACAGAAAGACATTATAACTGACCAGGTGCTTTGCAAGGCTGTATTATTCCCAAGGGAAAGCTTTTTACAAATATAACATCAGCAGTCTTTATGAATAGAATACTGTTAGTAAATGTGATGTAGGTGCCCTGTGACTAACCATATCAGTAAGGTGGGCAAAACCTGAATGAAAATACTATAAAATATTCTGTACTTCCTGCATCATGTCAGACAAAACTCTGTACTTGTATGTTTTTTTGCCTCCTGGTGTACACTAGTAAACGTTTGCATCTGAGCCTCCTGTGTTGTTATCTTTGGTTTATTTAACACCTCTCTTACCATTTCTTTGTCTTTCCCTGTGGCATCCATTTCCTGTATCTATTCACATTCACCAATGTCTTTATACCACTCTATATAATGATATGCTATTATCCTAGTAGTATAAGCCATCTCACTCAATATGGCTACATCTTATCCAAAATGCTGCCCTAAGCATGATTTTACTTTTCAATCTGTGTTTTCACATTACGAACTATATCTTTAAATAAATGTTGCAGCATATTCTTGCATCTGTAAATATGTATATGTTTTTTAGCATATCCCTTTATCTGTAAATATGTCTTATTTATTTCTTATATGATCCTGTTCACCCAGGCTGTGCCTACAAATGGTCCATTGAGACTAGGACACTATCCCTGTAAACAAATGTAAGGAAAGAAAGAAAGAAAGAAAGAAAGAAAGAAAGAAAGAAAGAAAGAAAGAAAGAAAGAAAGAAAGAAAGAAAGAAAGCATATACGGTTGCAAACAATGAAGATTGACATTGTTTACAATGAACTCTATCATACAGCTACTGCCTGACTTAGGATGGGGTCTTGTAGGGCTTTTGACTAGTCATTGGTGACATTTTAGGCTGATATAACAGCATGTTTCAAAATGACTAACCAAAGAAGATTAGAGTCTAAAGATAACAGCATCTTCAAGTGTCTGTAGACTAGATCTACTGTATTTAGATATCAGGCCACGAAGGATATAGCAGATCATCTATTTTGAGATCATACAGCTATTTAGAAAGATTTACATGAAATAATGTGATGCACTGTTCATTTTCCAGAACTCTTGGCAAAGACATGCAGGTTAGTCGTGCTTACATACAAAAGCCATGGGTGAGTATCAGTCATTTTGGACAGTTCTGTGGTGTATTTTCCCAAAAAAAGACTTTGATGCCTTCATCAGCACTTATGGAATGTAAAGATATTGCTAAATAGTGTTGCAGGTCTTGGATGTCCATATTGCAGAAGGATGTGAACAGTAAAAAGTTGAACACCCCCATTGTTGAGGCACTAAAAAGCACATGTTTAATTAATTCAAGGTTTAATTACTTAATTACCTTTAATTTAAAATGCTGATTCCATCGTCATATGACTTTTAAGATGTATTACTTGCAACTTTGAAGAATGATGACTGACATGTGCAGACTCATCTGGTGCATATATGAAAACTTTGAGTTGAAATATTGCCCAGACCACACACTAGATACCCCTCAAAGTACAGAAAAGCAAAACATGGAGAACAGAAATGTGAATTATTGAGTTCTTATCAAATGTAATCCCTCTGTTTTATTTTTCATTCTGCAGACTTCTCATGACCATAAGCTGCAGACATCTGCAAATATCACAGACTAGCAGTCCTCACTGTCCATCAGTCTGTGATTGCTATTTTGGGAGAATTAAAAACCTTTGTACAGGAGTACAGGAAAGCTGAAGATTTCATTAAGATCATCTCACCAAAAATGCTGTCTCTTATTTAACAACACGATCGTTGCATATATGAGTGGAACACAAAAGGTTTGCAAGATGCATAATGTTTTATTAAATTGTTAGTATAAATCAGGACTTTTAATACAGATTGAGTGACATGATGAATGACGCTTGTTGATGCAGTTTGAGTATATCTAGAATGCCTGGGGATTTCAGGTGACAGTAATGTTCATCTGGAAGAAGCCTTCACCAGACAGCCAGAGTCCAACTATTGGTACAGGTGTTAGGGGAGCTGACTAAAGGTGACAAAAGTATTACTAAATGATGAGAGGATGGGAGGAGAAATATACTTGGGCCATTTATTTTCTTTTGTTGAGATCTGCAGCTATAATGACTTTAACCAGGAACGCAGTGGACAGACCCATCAGTGAAGTGTCACTGTGTGGGTGTGACAGTGGGCAGAGCCATCGGTGAAGTGTCACTACCTACCTCTAAGACCACTATCCAGCTGCTGATTGCCAACCTCTGCACATCTAGTCCTCTACCTGGTCACTCAGTATTTAAAGCTTAATGGCTTGAGAGGTACACCTCACTGGAGAGAAAAGACCCATCTGCTGAAGGGATATGGCCTACCCAGTTATTTTGCCACTGACAGAATGGAATAACTACTACATCAGCAGAGAATCTGAAGTCAGCAGAAGATGATGCTACATTGAAGGAAAGATTTCCTTTTCAAAGAAAGTATACAAAACTGATGAAGTTCTTGTCTAAAAACATGTTGCCATTTGATGGCGTTGTTTATACTCATTACTCTTTGAATTTTCAGTCCAAATGTAAGACCATACTTTTTTGCATAGCCTATCTTAAAAAGGGGGAGTATTTATAAAAGGTATGGGATATGTGGAAGATTAAACTAAATATTTGTAATGTTATTCACCTCCATTGTTTCTTTTTTTCTCTCTTTTTTATCATTTTGCTTGGTGGTCAAAGAGAATTAATCACAAGACATTTACAAGAAGTGAGGGAGAAGGTATTAGAGATTTGATGAGGGAGAGAGAAGAAAGTGAAAATATGTACTTTGGGAAATTATGGATGTGAGTGATTTTAATGACGCCTTACAAAATGCTTTGATGCAAGTGTCATGGGAACAAATTATAGAAACTAAGGAGGTAATGTTTTTGAATTGTCGTGTAGGGATAGAAGTGTCAAGACATAACTGAAGATTCATTAATATTGAGTATCTGTTGCAATGGAACTAACTCAAGTGGGCTTGTGTGAGCAGCAAGCAGAACTTCTAATTGAATATGCAAGAATCTGAGGTGCTCTACATGAGGAACAACACCAGCTGGAGTCACAACATAGGCTTTCAACGACAATGAGGTAAGGAAGGGCCTATGTAAGTGATGTAAACCATAGAATGTACACAGACCTGAGATCAGCAGGTGAGCGCACTCACATAGCACACAACAGGTCAATTAGGAATACATATAAGCGAGAGGAAGCCTAACGACCAGTGCAAAAGGAAGATTGGGAGGTTGGCATAATGCTTAAGATGTTTACCTTACAAACACAAGGTGCAAGGCTTGATTCTCATATGAGGTAACTGGTTAGGCTTAAAATGGCCCACAATGGCAGTTAGCCTAGAACTAATCTATCTATCTATCTATCTATCTATCTATCTATCTATCTATCTATCTATCTATTGATACAGTTGTACATTGCCCTGAACATGCGGGAACTTCACTAGCATTGTCATGTACATTAAGAAAGACAACACAGTTAGTAAATGATCAGATGAGAAAGTGTGTTACTTGAAAAGATGAGCAACAAAAATGTACAGTTTCCAATGGTTTACATGTATCAAACTATCAGTGCAGGAATAACAGAAAACTTTATGCATAAATGTGTGTACAAACTGAAGAAATGAAGGATCACCTGGACATACTACCTCCAAGTACTGACAGTAGGTATAATAACAGCTGAATCAATAATATGCATGTTGTGAAAGGTAGGAAGTGAGACAGAGAACACATCCAAATCATTATGCAGTGCAATGCACAAGGATATTGTACAGGAACAGAACTGTCAGGTTGAACACAAAATAAACAGATTTTGCTGCACTAAAAATCATTACAGATTTGTAAATTATAACAGATGAGATCCATTTATACAGGTGAGGTGGGACATTTCAGGAAAAAAATCACTAAAATGGAAATCCTGTTCATACAAGTCATGCAGAGGCAGTCCATTAATGACTACTGTTTGTATGTAAGTGTGACAATAAGACCACCCTTGAGAGTGACCTCCTTAGGAAATTGATAATGACACTAGTGTGCCTGATGTCATTATTGGGTAAGGACAACTAATGCATGCACTGTTTCAAGTTATTTCTTGTGACTGGAGTAGAAAGAATGTGTGCATATGTAAGCATTGTATTACATGTATTTGACCTTCTGTTGTCACACATAGTTAATACACTATGACAAAGTACACTTTGGAAGGATTTTTATTATCATGTTGGAAAATGTCTACTGACTGGAGTATTACTCTACAGATCCTAATACCTTGATCAAAACATGCACCATACCTCACAGACAGTTGCAACATCACCATCAGTTTTTTAGTGAATGGTGGAAACTGCTAGAGTTTACACACACAGATGTAGACTGGCCTGTGTGCATCTGCCACTACTTTGAATGTGCAACAGTAAGCAGAACCATGCTTCCAGAAGCAAATTATCTGCAATTTCTGCACAAAACAAGAAATAGCAGTAACTAGTCCCCACCTTTGATTACTAATTTTGCTTTTTGCTAACTATTGCACAGCTAAGTCATATACCTGAAACCAGGTCACCTACAGCTATCACATAAGACCAAATCCTAAAACAGCAATCAAATGCTAAAAATACTGCATTGATGGGTCCTGACAGTGTCCCTGGATGCATCTTTAATAGCATGAAGCATGAAGAATGTTCAACCTCAGATTCCGTATAGTTTTGGGCAAAGTGAATGGAGAGTAACTAATGTCATTGTCATGCATAAGGGAGGAACTTCCACAGACCCAGGTAATTACAGATCCATATGTCTGACCAGCCTTGTATTTAAAGCCTTGGAAAGACTTATCATGGAACTAATCAAAAAGTTTATAAAGATCCTGCATACACTGGACCTGTCTCAGTTTGGATTTATCAAGAGCAGGTTATGCTTACTCAAACTGGTGGACTTTTTATAAAATGTCACCAAAGCAATGGATGAAGGTAAAATTATACACATCATATACCTCAACCTGACCAATGGATTTGACATAATCTACCTCTTGGGTCTAGCAATAAAGCTAAATAAAATGTGAATAAACATCTACATCACCCTCTGGATTATCAACTGGATCACAGACAAGGTGCAGGAGATAAAAACAGGGAAAGTTATCTTCACAGAGAGATAAGTCACAAATGAAGTCCCTTAGGGTTCAGTGCCAGGACCTCTCCTATTTGGCATGTACTTCTCTGAAAATAAAAACACAAATACCAAAGGGCTCTGGCTGACTAAGTTTGCAAATGATTGAGTGCTAGAAGCAGTAATTGAATCCCCAAATGACTTGGCTATCCTGTAAGAAAGTTTTTTCCAGACAATTAATGGGTGCCAAATCATGGACTGAAACTAAATATTAAAAATGCATTATTGTATCCTTTGGGAAGTCATCTATCACAGGGAACCACCACATTGTAATTTGCCCTAAGAGTTGACCCAGTTGTTCATGGTTTGGGAACTTATGTGGGCAGTGACCTAACTTTTGACCATCACGTGTCCACTGTTGTAAGAAAGTCCTTCTATACTGCACAGCTTATAAACAAACAAATTGTGTCTAGACCTAGAGAGGTCATTGTCACCTTTATTTTTCACTCATTAGGCTAATCATTGGGTATAATGGCTCCTTTGGCATGTATCTGCCCAGGCACATGCAAAATCTGGAATGCCCACAGATATATCTTACTAAAAGGATAGGAGGCCTAAACAATATGCCTTACATGGACTGACTCAAAACCATGTCACTATACTCAGTATATTACAGTCTGCTAAATTACTTGTATCTGAAATGCAAGGCATCCTCTGACCCAGTACTGATAGATTTTCTGCACATCAGCAAATGGCATGAAAAATACTTGGGCTAAATATCCAAACCTATTCTGCAATATTAACAAGAAGGTTTGGAGGGACAGGTATACTGAACAGAGGATACAGCTGTTCTGGAACAGACTCCCCAGCCACATAAAACAGAGTTAATACCTGTCCATATTAAAGTGTAACTTGTATCTATGGGTGGGTATTAGAAAATTTACCCCAGGAGTGCCCTCTGTACCACTAATAGAAAGAGACAGCTTCTAAATGATTTGCCCCTCATGAGTCTCCTCAAATTATCTGTGGTATGATCCCAGTTATTCTCACTAGTTATTCTATGTAATTTTCAGTCATGCGATGGGTAAGGCCAATCTAACATAAAAAAGAATAGGTTAATTCAAGCATTAAAAGGGACATTAGCTAGGCTTAAATGGCCTGCTAAGGCAGCTAGTCTACTACTTCTATGAACTGATGAATAGAAAATACAATACATTTATTATTATACTCAGCATGCTCAAAAATAAATAAAGCAATTACTGAATAAACACCACCCACCCATCCAAAAAAACATAACAAAATATCATAGCACTGGTCTTGTGACATTTTGTGACCACTATCTAGCATGTCACACATCGAGATCTGTTCAATAAGCCATGCTTGCTACCACTATATCATTAACAAATAATAAAAGGCACTCACTACTGGATTCAAACATATGAAATGTACATCAAGATCCTCTTGACCTGTGCACTAACTGATGATGTCACACAAGAAAACATTCAATTGAAGGGATAACTGACATGTTGTGTTGTCTTTGAATGCATATGACTTCCATAATAGGGAGTAAAAAAGTTGGTCTTTTTCTTTCTACTGGTAAATGTTTTCACTATGTGAAATTGTGAACATCACTTTTCTTGGAGAAGCCAATACTGCCTGCTTACATTCTCTTACACACTCAGTTGTTAACCTTGCCAGACTTGAACACCTGCTTATCTGAGCACATAGCACACAGAGTTTTGTATTAACAGGTAACACCACAGAATAAATCATATCTGAAGTAGCATAAAGCACATACTTGAAAGGATTGCATCAGCAGCATGTTTGAATGGTAATGGCTATCATAACGTGTAGCTTGAGGGCTCAAACTCCTTTAGCCATATCATTGTTCACACAAGTCTGAGTCAGGAACATCACTCTCTGTTGAGTAACCCTGTCCTGTCTGCCATTATTCTCTTACACATAAAACAATACTTATACATTGCCAGAATCAGACCCAGCCTAAGTCCACGTATCACAAGATACAGTATGTATTAGGTGCTTATGCCACATAAGAAGTCTTCAGCAAGTGTCAGGCAGCACACATTTAAAGGGATAACTTCATCATTGTGTTACAAGACATATGTTGGACCTAAAAGAGAGCCAAGAGTTGGAGGAAACCTTCTCCCTGTGTAATGTTTACCATTATTTTTATTTATTTATATATTTATTTACATTTGTTGACTGGGAGTGTCCGACTGGACGTAGGTCCATTTTCAGCGGAGGCCCGGGGAGAAAAGCTCCACAGTTAAAATATACAGACAGTAGTTACATTGGAGTTACATAGCAATTTGATTAACATAGCAATTAACAATTACAGACATAGTTACAGATGAAGAACATAGTACATCAGTAGACAACTAAAATCTTTATCTGCAAAGTACATAACAGACATTAACAATTGTTACAATAAGAAGTTCCTGCTGTATAATAAGTAGTAGGTTTATGAGCATCCGAGCTTGCTATAATCAAGGTAGTTAGTGGGATGGAAAGAAAGGTAGTACGTGGATGGGGTGGGTGATATTAGAGTGGGAGTTGCAAGGGCATAGCCAGCATGTTTTAGGTGTGCTTTTAGTAAAGTTTTGAAGTGGGTGTATGATGGTACGGAGGTAATTGTAGGTGGGAGGGAGTTCCATAATTTGGCTATGGCACAAGAGAGTAGTGCTTCACCAGCAGAGTTATTGGCTTTAGTGATCTACAAGTGATTTTTGTTGCTGGATCTTAGTGATCTGGTGGTGCGATAGGGTTGGAGTAGATTCTGGAGGGATGGGACATTTAGTGGATGGTTTACTAGTTTGTGGGCGAGTGTGAGTTGATACCATTGAAGGAGGTGAGGGAGTTCAAGCCAGCCCAGTTCAGCAAGTGGGAGACAGTGGTGACTACGGTAGGATGCCCCTGTGGTGAATTTGGCAATTTTGTTGTAGCAGGTCTCTAGCTTGTTTAATTTGCATTGCCTTAGGTTGGTATATATTGGAGAGGCATAAAGTAGGGTGGAGATAAGGTGGGAATTTGCTACTGAAATCTTTGCTGCTTTGGTGAGAAGTTGCTTATTTCTGTATAATGCTCCTAGTTTTTTGTGGACTTTTTTTATGGCCATGGATATGTGAATGTCAAATTTTAGTTTATTGTCTATTTCCACTCCTAGCAATTTGGTGTGTTCTGGTGTTGTCTTTTGCTGTGATGTTAAAGTAAGAGTTGTTTTGGGTATGTTTGGTGGGTTGGAAGCAGGAGTGGCCTTAGGTCAACTTGTGCCCTAGGCAAAAGGGCTCCATGGTGCCCCCTACCACACAATCTAGTACCCCCATCCTGGTCTACCTACACCAAATAAATACTGGAGAAGTGCCCCTGCTACTGCGGTGCCCTAGGTGGCCACCTAGTTGGCCTATGCTTAAGGCCGGCTATGGTTAGAAGATGAGTAGTTTAGTTTTGTTTGTGTTGAGTATTAATTTGGCATTGGATAACCAAGTTTCAACAGAGGAAAAGGCTTCCTGTGTGAGTTTTTGCAGTTTGGGTAGGGACTGGGCTGAGGAGATGATGGCTGAGTCATCTGAATATTAAATGGAAGTGTATGCATCACTTTAGTTGGATAAATCAGTCCTACCTATTATTATATTCAGACATACTCACAATAGTTAAACATTTCTAGAATCAAACAACTGCCTAAGTCCACACTCTATAGAACTGTGTTCTAGCTGCTCACACCACAGGAGAAATCTTGTTACAAATCAGGCAGGATACATTTGATGGGATGAATTCATGACTGTGTTGCAATGTATATATCTGACCTAACAGAGAGCACAAGAGCTGGGGGAAACACTCTCGCTGTGTAAATTTTACTCTAAGTGGAAGTATACACATCAGATCTGTTGGATAAGCCAATCCTTGTTAATATTTTTTCACACCCTTATACAAGTTACAGTTGCTAGATTCAATCACCTGCCTTTCTAATTTCACAATATATAGGACTGCAGTAACTACTGACACCACAAAAAAGTGTTATAACATATATCAGACATCACATATTTGTAGTTAACGTAACATGTTTGGGACAATGGGCAATGTGGCCTGACAGAGACCATCGATGTTTCAGTCACAACTCACAACATACTGTATCAAGAAGACATAAATCATATAATTCACATTAATGTTTGTTTTATGGAGTGACATCTATGTGTCTCGCCCTAAGGTGTATTGAAGAGTTATGTAATGGTTGATAGCAACAGGTGTTATCCAGTGGAGTGCCACCCATGCATTCCTGAATGTTCATCTACAGATCACTGTATGCAAGTCTTGTGTTTATGGGTACTTCACTGTCAAGTTGCCTGTGATCTGTGTATTGTGTGCAAGGTAATAATTGCAAGTCATACATGCAACACATGCACACTGCAGTCCTTAACACACTCCTGCAAATGTGTTTTTGTTCACTGGAACACACTTGAAAGGATAAAGTGAGACAGTGCCACGATAATTTACATATGGAAGTACACAACCTACATTCCAATGAAGTCCTCATATCCGGAATACGATAAGTCGATACAACATATATGAGTACTGATACTAGAGGCCAAGGGTACTGTTTTCACAGTGTCACGATTGCTTACTGAAGCACACTTCTGACAAGCTCATTTGCATGACTGATGGCAAAGTATTAGCAGATGCTTAATATTTTTTGGATTTTTTTTTTCTTTTAATTTTGGATGAGAAATAGCAGTTGCTTTTGTTGTACAGTGCCAAGTGTTGCATAAATGTTGAGTATAGACATAGACAGTTCTATTTATCAGTCTTTTCTGTCCATGTGTGTAGTGTATCAATTTAGTTTTGACAATGTTAGGACTGTAAAAGAGGGTCTCCATGTACAGTAATTAAAGAATAAGCAAGAGAGTGGTGTGGGACTTAAACATCTTTCCATTACTTAATAAGGTAAAATGTTAGGAGAAAGAAAATGTTTAAGTTACACTGTATTTGAACACCTGACAATCGTACTCAACATTCCCTGAGCATTATCTGAAAACAGCACCGAGGAAGCCATATCTCAACTAGCAGTAATCACCCATTCGAAGGGACCATGACAAATGTATGAAGGAAGGGAGTATGTTTTCATCACACTTCAACATGGTAGTGATGATTGCAACATCCCATAAGGTGTGCATTAACTCCTGAAGCCTGTTACACATACTAATGAGTTTTGCTTTATAGTATTATCAGCATTGCCTTCTGCCATGCAATGGGGTTGAGGACAGTAGCATGAGGAGCATCATATAAATGCATCCGGAACAAAATTCATCAGCTTTTGCCTCAGTAGGGGAAGCGGCAGTTACCGTTGCTGAAGTATGGGTAGTAATCATGTGTCATGTGTGTAGCCTAGTGTTTTACAAAGGATGCAGCCAAAAAAACATTTATTCACAAATCAGTGTGATTATCAACTCTGTCACCTTATGGAATTAAAATGTTTATAGTAAGGATCCCTGCTTTCACAGGGATGGCACCTTCACTAGATTTGAACAATGCACCTACGGCATTACATTGAAACATTGACATGATGAAAATGTCTTTCCACCTGAACATTTTACAAACAAAATTAGGGAAAGTCAAACACATATGCGTAGCAGTGTAATTTTGATCTTTCCATTTACTCTGCACTATACCCTTGTTAGGGCTCAGTTGTTATTTGCCCTGTCATAGTACAGTTGTGTGACTGAGTTTTGCAAAGTTGAGGCTGGTAAAGCATGGAAGATAGCAAACAATGGTCTGCAACAGAAGAGTCTGTGACTACAGTTTGAGTGCATTGCTTCACTGGATTAGCTTTGTACCAAGAATGTATTACATTTTGCCATGAGTATAACTGGTGTTTTTTTCTGTCCTTCTAAGTTGCATAGATATTAGTTACAGCCACTTTGTCATCACGGGCACCTAATATTCATACAAAATGTTCACTAAATGTGTATCAAAGTTCTCTTGTAACTCAGGATATATAAGTTAAACCTTCTTGTTAAGGCTTTTCTCTCTCTAACACTCCCTCTGTAAGTACATTTCTAATTAGCAGCATACCTCTCATCTGTACAGATTTTTGAAGAATGTCCAGATTTGTGCCTCATATTTTTGGTCCATTTTTCATAAAATTGTGGTTTTCTGGTGAATTAGTGGCAAATCATTAAAGACTGAAGTTAGAAAATAATGGCAGACATTTCAGTTTCAGACTTCATACCCTTCAGAAAAGGCATGTTAATGTAAAGCCTGCAATTCTATCAGCTTTCTAAGTTTGTAAGAGCAATATTTAAAAAGTGTCCCTATTTTTTGGCCTTTGTCCCACTTTTACATATGGTTTTGTACAGATTTCCTGCTCTATGAGGTTGAGCGATACGATTACCAGGAGTGCTAAACAAGTAATGGAATGAGCAGACCTGCTAATGAGACAAACTTGCAAGGCATTACCTAGCCAAAGGTCTTAGTACTCAGTCCTGTACTGCTCAGGTGTGTGCATGTCATGGTGTAGATATTAATACTAAGTGGACCTGCCCTGCATGTCTAACAGATGAACCAACTTAGAACTGATAATGAACAGAGACCTAATTAACATATTCAGTGTGCACAGAGAGGGTGGGGTTAATATATACCATACAGCAGAACCTGGGGCTTTGGAACTTGTATTGTGCTAACTACTTGGTTTCCCAGGTGCTGCCAAACAGCCTGTTGCTGGCAATACAACTGTTAAGAGTTGTGATACTTTTAGGAGAACTGTTTGAAATATTTCAAGGTAAGTAATGTCCTTCACAAGTACTGCTTCAATGTTATATTTTGGATCTTTTTTATTTTCAGCGACTGTTGCCTAACCTTACAAACATGCATTTTTGAAATGAACAAAAAAAAGATTTGTTAATGCAGTGATCATACCTCTCAACCTCTTAGAGCAAGAAATCTGGACAAAGTCATAAATAAAAGTGGGACAAAGGCCCAAAAGTAGGGACAATTTTTAAATATTGCTCTTACAAATATAGAAAGTTGATGGAATAACAGGTTTTGCATTAGCATTAATTTTCTGAAGGGTATGAAGTCTGAAACTCAAATATCTGTCATTATTTTCTAACTTCAGTCTTTAATGATTTGCCACTAATTTGCCAGAAAAACCACAATTTTATGAAAAACGGACCAAAAATATGAGGCAGAAATCTGGACATCCTGCGAAAATCTGTACAGTTGAGAGGTATGGCCAGTGATGCCTTACTTGTATTTCAATAGGTTTAGACAATATCCTCAGGATGTTCAGTCTTGTTTGAGCTGTACCAGCTTAAGTGGGTTATTGTTACATTAAGCAACTGCTCTCTGCTGATGCTGTTCCACTGCATAGTAGATGAATATAAATGTTCTTCTGCGTACACAAAATCATTTTTTCAATTCTGCATTTATAAGTTTTATCCTTCTGTGATGGGTGGGATATAACAGGGCTTGCTTTGATATTTTCAGAACTGTTGGAATGATAAATGTCTGAATAAGAAACATTTGTTCCCCAGAAGTAGATCTGCCTGCAACCCACCCCACCCCATTGTCTGTTTACTCTGATATACATTTTTATTTCTATCACAACAAGGAAATGTCTCCTAAATTGAGAAAAATTGGGCCAGGCCCTGGAAACTTCCATTTTCAGATGCTGAGAATGAGGACATAGTACCTGCCATAACTCTCAACTTTTTAGAGCAAGAAATCTAGACAAAGCTATAAATAATGGGTAGAACAAAGGTCCAATAGTAGACAATTGTTAAATATTGCTCTTATAAATTTAGAAAGTTGCTAGGGTAACACATTTTGAATCAGCATACATTTTCTTAAAAGTATAAAGTCTGACAGTCAAATGTCTGACATCATTTTCTTACTTAAATCCTCAGTGTTTTGCCAGAAAACCAAAGTTTTTATGAGGAATAACCATAAACATAAGGCAAAAATCTGAACATTCTGTGAAAAATCTGTACACTTGAGAGGTATGGTCCCAGCCTTCTGTCCCATCATTTAGCTGACAAACCACAATGTGACTATGTCTGGTGGCAGGTAGTTGATGATGTGAAGGCTGTGTGTGTGGCCAGGACCTTAACTGCAATAGTGTAAGACTTAGAGCTACTAATATGATTAAAAAGGCTACTGGCAGACAAAGACTGTAGTACCTGTGGGAAGAGCTACTGGAGGCAGGCCTTGTACCCAACTACCACTCACTGAAGATGGGGGAGTTATTGTCAACTGTAAGGAATCCAGGCAACTCAGAAGAGTCCTACAGTCCAATTATCAATGTTGTGGCAGAAGTGGAGGACAACTAGGGGATTTCAACTAGTGTTGCTCCAGGTATACCATTCAAATATGTACATTAGTTAGTTTTTGCTTTCTATTAAGTTGGCTTCAGATGTATGCTTATAGTACTTCTGTCTACTAAAATTTGTGTGTCCAGGGACAATGCACACCTGCACATGGTATGGGCATATTTTTGTCGTTAGTTATATGTATTGCTGTCTAAGATTATTTCATTTGCATGAGTGGTTGAAAGTATAATATTGTAATCATCTTTGTATTTATTGTATTTTCTGTTCTCTTGCTGTAATCCCAGGTAAGGCCGCACCAGCACTGTGCATCTCCGTCCATCTGATGTTAGAGGATTGCTAGCCTGTGACGAAGATGGGAGGTGAACAAGCATAGGCTAAGGCTGGCCTCCCCAGAATCTGCATACAGGCAGTATACCTATTCATACCCATGACACACAGCCATCTGACAGTGAAGAGGTTGATGGTGGATGCTTGATGAGTATAACTCTCAACCTCTCAGTACAAGAAATCTGGAAGAAGCCTAAAATAATGGTCAGAAAATGACCCACAGATAGTGACATTTTAAATATTGCTCTTATAAACTTAGAAAGATGCTAGAATAACATAATTTATATTAATATGTATTTTTCTGAAGGATATGAAGTCTGAAACTCAAATGTATGTCATTATTTAGTGACATCAATCCTCAGTGATTTTCAGAAAACCACACATTTTATGAGGAACAGATCACAAATATGTGGCAAAATGTGGACATTCTGCAAAAAATGTGGGCAGTTGAAAGGTATGTGACTGTAGTGTGGTTACTGCTGCTGCTGATCTGGCAGACTCTTCTCCTAGCATTTGCAAAGGTGAAGTACCACACAAGGGTGCTGTTAGAGGTGCTCATAGAAGTTATGCTTACCCCATTCTCCTGATGATGTGTCAGTATCTGCCAGCCAATGTACATGCAGGGCTGAAATGGAGGCACAGACAAGTTCCACCATGGCCTCAGAAGAAATAGACACAGTACTGCATGTCATCCATTTTCATATATGAGACAGCATGAACCTTGGGATTGTGTCTCAGTGGATAGGATAAATAACTCACTGGACTATGCAGTGTCTGTTATGAAAGGTCTACTATGAGAAGGGAAGCTTCCACAAGGCTCAGCAGCCAGTGCATCATCAGGTGTAAGCCAATGTGTCAGTGGGCAATACCAGATCCTACTCCCACAGTTGCACTACTTCCACTGTTACATCAGTAGAAGATGTATCCACACCCAGATGTGGTCAGCCACTAGTCATGGTCATGGATGAAGTCATGATGAGAGCTCATCCAGGAGACATCAGTCACATTCATATAGCACCCTGCCTTCTAACCAGGGTCATGGAACTAACAGTACAACTCCTGGCAGGGATAGCTCACATGGTTGGGAGTGTTGGTGATAAACTGGATTGTCTTCCATATGTGGCTCATACCTATCCAGGATGCCAATGTATGCACATGTTGTGGCTGTGTTACTGCAGACCCACACATAGTACAACTCACTTTGACTGTAGCACCTCACATGCGTGCACACACAGAAATACATGCATGTACGTATATACACACACACACACACACACACACACACACACACACACACACACACACACACACACACATACGCCAATTCTTCAAAACTGATTTATTTACATCTAGAGATACTGGCTCTGAGAGTGCATGGTTGTGCTGACCTCATCTTTCACAATTACACATGCTTCTTTTGTGTCAGGCTTTCCTTCCTGTAACTCCCTTCCCTAGACACTGTGCAAATGATGAAGACTTTGTCTTGCCCTTTGCACTGTTCTGTGATTTAGGATTGCCTATATCTAATAAAGAGAATAACCATCTAATGTTTGTTTTGTCAAATATCATGTTTTCATTAGGATATGCACTAATTTTCAATGTTGTTTAGTCTGTTTAACTTTAGTAATTTTATTAGTTGTAGTAGTAGTAGCAGTAGCAGTAACAATAGCAGTAACAATAGTAGTAGCAACTGTAATAGCTGTAGTAGAAGTATCAGTGGTGGTAGCATTAGCAGTAGTAGTAGTAGCAAAAGTAGTAATAGTGGTAGTAGTAGTAGCAGTAGCAATAGTAATAGTAGTGGTTGTAGTAGTAGTGGTAGTAGTAGTAGCAGTAGCAACAGTAGAAGTAGTAGTAGTAGCAGTAGCAACAGTAGAAGTAGTGGTAGTAGTAGTAGCAGTAGTGGTTGAAGTAGTGGTAGTGGTAGTGGTAGTAGTAGTGGTTGAAGTAGTGGTAGTGATAGTAGTAGTAGCAGTAGAAGTAAAAGTTATAGCAGTAGTAGTAGTAGCAATAGTGGTTGCAGTAACAGTAGCAGCAGTAGTAGTAGTAAGGTAGTATTATCTATGTAGTCCAACTCATCAGCTCCTTGTACAGATGATGCTGAGATTGTCTTTCTCCGCTTGTCTCTCTGATTTGGGCTACTTATTTCTGAAGCACACAATGATCAGACAATACATGCTTTTGTGAATATCTTTTTTATTTGTACTTTTAGATTGCAACTTGTCATTTGCTCTTACTTAATTGTTTTTTTTCTGCTGTATTCATAACATTGTATAGCTATGCTCAATTATCTGCCTGCACAGAAGATGTTGAAATCTACCACCCGTGGATTTGTTTAACACAATGATGCTTACGCTTGGTGCACAGGGTGGCAACATAATACATATGTAAGTAAAATATCTGTGTTCCATTTTAATTCATCATAATTGGGGTTATCTGTATTTGCCACATATATTAGTTATAGTTATAACACTCCTGTATAGATCAGCATAATTAGATTTTAATGAATTACAGAACAAAACATAAGTAAGCATTATCTGTTCATTAAAGGTTCATTACTTATCTTTGTTACTACTGCTGAAAACAACATGGCCTGAGGATGCCTTATGCCTGATGTTCATGGTAGCCAGCCATTACATGGATAAGCAAAGGCCGATTTGTTAGTATGTATCAGCATTACTGTTTATATCTGCTTAGCTCTTATTTTTAATTAAGTGATGAGTATATGTGGTATTCACTGGCTGTTAACCATTGCCATGGCATACTTTGTTTGCCTCCATCTGCCACAATCACCAGGTGCAGGTTCCTCATTTAATTCCTTGTCTGTGTCTGCTGGCCCTGACTGTGGTGCTAGGAACTGTGATCCCTTTCCTGGGGCACCCTACTGCAACTGATTTCTGACTATAGTGTTATGTAAGATGGCACAAACAGTCAGTATTTTGGCAGAAGTGGTAGGGTCATATTACAGAGCACCTCCAGATGTATCTAGACAGTGGAACTGTGATTTGAGCAATCCAAATACATGTTCTATGATACTTCTGTTCTGCACATATGCAATGTTCTATCCTTACCAGTGGAGTTACATGGGTTTCTCACAGGAGTCATGAACAAAGGTTCTAGTGCATATCCGGCATATCCAATAACTCCCAGACATCTGCAGCATCAGGTGAAAAGCAATAACTCTGGTGAAGCTATTCTTAAGCAATAAAAATGTGATGCATTAGTGTAACATTACATACATATGACTGAGACTAATGAGAATTTATGACAGCACATATGAGCTGCATCCATTTTGCCCAGTCACTGAGTGAACTGTAGAAACTATGAATATCATTACAAACTATCTCAAAGGGAATTGTGTGTGCTACAATAAACACAAATACAAATGCTGTGTGTTTGTAGGAAGGGCTAAAAATAATGAAGCTGGTGGAGAAAGTACCATTTATAATTAACATATATGTAATGGGAGGAACAGTGTTGTTTGGGTATGTACAACCAACACAGCTGCTACTGGAATGCCTAAATTCTTCCACAGAAAAAAGTAAAACTTTGCCTCTGTTGTTGTTAATAATGTTTCCATTAGTGTGCACGTGCACATTTGTGTGTGTGTGTGTGTGTGTGTGTGTGTGTGTGTGTGTGTGTGTGTGTGTGTGTGTGTGTGGATGTGTGCGCGAGCATGGGGGGGCATACAGTGATTTGCCTTATATAAGAAAGAGGAAATAGTTCATCAGGAATTGGTTATGGTCTGACGTGCAGTCATAAAATGCTACATCGGTTTTTGGATAGTTGCATGTTAGGGGACTGGAGTTTAGCTAGACAATGTTCCTATTAAGATTTCTACTTTTGTGGAGACTGAATCTCATGCATTATTTAGTTCTTTACAGTGACAAGCTAAAAGCAGATAGCTGCACAATTCCTTTTCCATCTGTTTTATTCACATTGAAATAGTCAATACCTGAGGGAAGATGTTAAAATGTATTTCACACTTGACTTTTCTGGCATAGTTGCACATTGTAAATATTTCACATCTGTAAGAATAGCATGTTACTGTTTCTTGCTTCTAGAAGTTCTATTTCTGTCTCTTGTTTGTATTAAGATGTTATACTTCTAAGTGGGCATTTGGTGCCTTATTAAGAAGGTAATGAATGAGTATTGATTACTTTTTAACATTTTCTCTACAGTTCCTTTCTACCATGCTGCAAATCTGGACCTTCACCTACAAAGAGTAGACAGATCTTGGCTAGCAAGTTCTCCTGGTGATAGCTTTTGGTTTGGACAGCCTACAGATGCAGAAGAATGCCACCACATTTGACACTGGTGTTTCTAAATGCAAGTGGAATTTTTTTGTATGGGTTACTAAGTTGTTCTATGCTGGAAGTTAATTAATTCATCAGGAACTGGTGCTGTTGTGTTATTACCATTGTTTATGGTTACTTTTAGTAATTGTTTGTACTCAGTCTTGTTTTTTTCATGTTTCAGAGCAGGAAAACGGAGATTATATATGGATTTATGTGTTTTCTTATGGAACAGCAATGAAAAATGATCATATTCAAAAAAAACAAAGAATAAAAAGACACGAATGGCTTGAAATATACAATTGCTAGTTTGGGTATTCCTGAACCCAGCAAATGATTGAACAATACTGAATAGAAGTTAATGATCAAGGATATTAATGGAGAATATTATGTATTCCACTAAAAAGACATATTGGCTGAGACATTTATTACACATCGAAGCTATGATTTGTACAGAAATCATGGGCAGAAGACGGTAAACATCTCAGACTGCGATCTGATCAGAGGAATTGAAGGACTTTGTTTCTTTTACTAGTGGAATAATGGATGGAGAAAGCATGCTTAAATCACCTCTTATGTTGATGGCTATATAAGTGATAGTTGACCCCAAGCATTGCTAGGATATATGGGTAGTTTATGTAGATTGGTTCTTTACATGTTAACTTCAATCTGCTTTCCATCTGGTGAATTTATATTTATATATTTTATCTGTATAGGTGGTCTGGTCCAAAGATCCTTTTAAGCCCTGACAAAAATGATAGTGACACTTCACAGACTGACATTTGAAGATGTATAAGCAGCCTTTAGAACATGTGCGATTTGTACATTGTGCAATTGTACATTTCTTATTTTATTTTATTTTTTTACATTTTATTTATTAGCTAACTAAACCTAGTAGACATACATGGTCTTTTCAGGTGTGACTAGGGAAAATTTTCTAGTTAAGTTATTTATTTAGAGTCACATGGTAGGCAAATGCAGGCTAAAAGACTCAACCGTAATAAGTATATAAGAGGTTACTGATACATTTGTATACTTTACCCAATGTCTTACAGAGGTGTATATTTGTGCATCTCTTATAGGAGGTCCAAGAACTTCCTTCTAAATTGTGAACATTCCTTTGGTTACTGATGTCTAAGCATGGAGGTTCCTTGCAGTTGAAACAACATTTCTAAAGCATCTTTCTCCTAATGCTGTATTAGGGGGCACTTTCACTGATAAAAGTGTGTGCATGTCTGTTATTGTGTTAGTTGATCTCAGGGAGTTTGCAGTTTGCAGTGAATCTTATAGGGCAAGACAGTAGCCGTTGCATATGATTTGAAATTGTATATAAGTGGAAGGAGATACTGACAGTGAATGGGAAACAGATGACTCTCTTAAGTATACTGCACTGTAATATGAAATTACATTTGACTTTCTTATCTAAAAGCATATGCCATGTTGGATGGGTAATAAAAAGACTGCTGGGAATACACTGCCATGATGAATAGGTAATGAAAACCATTGCTAGGAATACGCTGCCATGCTGGATAGGTAATGAAAACAACTGCTGGGAATGCACTGAACTTGACTGTCAAATCTTTGATTATCAATCAGTTCCACTGCAGATGGAATTTTCTTTTCTATAGGGTCATTTGAAGTCTACTGAAGGAAGAGTTTGAGCCTAGGGCAATGACATCAGTCATGAAGAGAGTGTCACTGCTTCACTTTAATAATGCATTTAGGACAGTCAAATGTGGTCTAGTGATAATCTTGGGGGACCTTGGTATAATGAGGTACCCAGTTCTGCACTATGCTGCATTATATTACCCTTTAGAACATACTGGCTGGGTGGAGGGACCATGGTGGTAACTGCTATTGCCTGACATAAAGAGAACATTCTTTCTTATGTTAACAGCAAAATGCATGTGGAAGGGCTTATCATGGACAGATTAGATTTGCAGTTTTGATTTTGATCTTTATTATATGTTTCCCACAACAGGCATGCATTCTACCATTAATCCAAACAATAGATTGGTCCTAGCTGCTATGACTGCCATAAGATAAAGAACTTATCCATGACAAAAGCTAAAAATGCAATGCTTGCAAAACTCTAAAGTTAAAGACTTCGCTAACTAGCACACATTTCAGATGTTATTGTATAACCAGTTATATCTGCAGTATGCAAACAATCTTTAGTTGTATCCTTAAACCAGTACTTAGGGGAGCAAAAACGATGTAACTGATGATAAAAAGATATGTGAGACCTCTCTAAAAGATGAGCTGCGTGAATAAGGGATCTTTTCAAACAATCCGAGTTTGTTGGAAGATGATGTCATTTTATTGTCATTTAGGTTGAGGTGTTTATTCACGTGTGGGCTGTAATCATGTCAGGCATCTGGCCCTTAAGTCTGGAAGTCTTGGGCTACTCGCGTGACTACCCTAGTGAACCAGATAGGCATTTAAAAAATCTGACTATTAAATATATAACAGCTTAAACACTTAGGCACCCTCCAGGGTCTTTATAGCATAGCCATGCAAACTAACCCAGTTTTGTCCAAAAGTATATTGGACACCTATATGGTAGGGGGGTATGTAGATAAGGAGGTAGCTAAAGGTTATGTGGGGAGTATATTAGTTTGGAATTAGTTAACTTGCTGTCTGCCCCTGTCCACCAGAGGCACGTGGGTCAGACTGGAGGTGAATTTATGATTTCCCATCCAATAATCAAGGTTTTGCTTGAGAGAGTCTTGGATGAACTCCACTTCACATGAATGGGGATCCTGCTCCATAATGCAGAGGCCCATCAGAGGTGGGTTTGAGGATGCCTTATATGACAAGCAAATATCACCTACCAGTACCATGTGGAAGACTGAGTAAAGTAATATACACTTAAGGAAATCTGTATATCAGATAGAAATTGTTGATCATTTGCTTTATGAATGCTATTTTATTAAAGACTTTTGGAGTTGTATTGCTCTTTGTTGAAATATGAACTCTTAAAAATGTGTTACATATGATATGAGACAAAAAGTGAGGCATTACTTGTGGAATCTGGAGGGTATTGATGGGAGACCTATCCTGGCTTCTGTAAAATACAAGTCCTCTATTTAATTTCCAGTAAAAAAGACTGTAGAAACTGATTTATGAAATTCATAATGTTGTACAGTGAATAAATAATTTGAAGTCACAGGGTAAAACAAAACAATTTGTTGAACAAATAAAAATACTCTTTGACAGTGATAAATTTGCTGCATTACCTATGCGATGAGTTGTACTTCTTTCTGTTTGTTTAATAATTTGTCACACAAAAGGAAATATTGCCAGCCCAGCTTGCTGGAATTTTGTAAATTATATGTCATTTGTGAATATTAATATGATTTATAGATAAGTGTGACAGAGGGAGATACTGCCAGCACAGCTGTCTGGAATTTTGTAAATAGTTATATGTCATTTGTGAATATCAGTATTATTCATGTGCCTGTGCTACAAATTAATTAGAACTGTATGTTATGTGTATGCCAAACTACTGGTACAGAAGTGTGTGTAAGGTACTGAGCTTAAAGATGTATCCACAGTGTACCCTACTGGAAAACAACAGAAATGTGTATATGCTATTGTAATTGTGTAAATGTATATAAACAATGGAAATTGGAACATAGAAGGTTAACTTGCTAAACTTCAGAAAAATAGTTTAAATTAAATTGTTTCATAACTGCACCATAAAATTTATTTTCAATGCAGCAAGGAGACAGGATGTCTAAAACTAGGAGCCTTCTGCATTATATTGTAAGTGTTTTATGTCTTCCAGCAGTTGCAAACATCTGAAGGCTATGTATTTTCACAGGGAGATGCTAAATGCTAGCAGTTTCTAAAAAAAAATGGTTGTTGACCCTGGAAACTGAAGTCATGTGCCAAAAAGTGATGTCATGCTGCAAGTATCCCAGTAGTAATATTTGATATTAATTTAAGAACTCTCTGAGAGAGTGACTGGGCATTTTGTATTTTGTCTTTGACCTGGCAGCATCAGCTAGAAACATCCACACATCATATCTGTCTTGCCTTGCTGTAAGTAAGTTAACTAGGGTACAGTAATTTCTTTTAGATTCAGTAAGGATATAGTAAAGATTAGTTTAGATGTTTTCTGTATTTATTTGAGGCTGTCCTGCAATGTTGTTTTAAATATTTCCTGTGATTTTTGAACTCTGGTGTCACTGTGAAGACATATTTAGTATTGTCTTGTTCTTTTATTGTTTATTATTAAATATATTTAAACCTTTGTGGCTGACATTTGTGAAACATATTTAAGCTCTTAGAGTGCTTGCATATCTATTTAGTGACATTGTGCAGGCCACTCCTAACAGCCTTGCTCTTGGTCAAACTACCATTTGGATTCATAGTAACATTACACAGTAGGACTGGACACCCTTTGTTAAGGGCATTACAGTAGCTGATAAGGGGTTCTGATGGGAGTGATAAATACCTTACAGTCTTGGTAGAAGAAAGCATAACTAGTAAACCTGTGTCAGCCTTTCCAATGTGTGTGTGTGTGTGTGTGTGTGTGTGTGTGTGTGTGTGTGTGTGTGTGTGTGTGTGTGTGTGTGTGTGTGTGTGTGTGGAAAACAAATCTCCAAGAGTGTGCATGTGTCAGCTACTTGGGCAGGGACATGAAGCCCTCGTTGGACAGAGAGAGTGCAGGAGAACTTGGCTTAGAACCCTGGCTAAGGACTCAGCTCTATAGCTGTGCCATTGGGGAGTCTTCTTGGGCATCTGGAGAAAGAGGGAGAAACCAGCCCCAGACTGACTGTGGTCTCTGTGTGCTCTTAAGGGAAATTGCAAAGTTACTGTGTGTGTACATGTCATCCTCCTAGTATGTATGTCCCCCACTGCTTCCAGTGGTGAGGATTGAGGCTCCTTGATTACTGGGCCAGTGTTGGGGCATCACAATTTATATATTTTTTCTTTTAATTTGCTATACTTAATATAAAGTTGACTATTAAGTCTGTTTCCCCTGCTTCTAGTATAACTCATCACAGACACACTCTATGATGTTCAAGGTAATCAAAAGAAATATACCACTTAAGGAATTCACTGAAAAGCTTACTGGCTACAAAGAAACTTATTGCAGATGGTATAATCAAAGATTCTCTACCCTCCACAACCATGTAGCTGTTAGTGAAACAAACAACCAGAAGGGATTATACAAATGCAATAGTATTTGTAGGGACAACAGAGTTGGATATGAAACTGACTGACCATGTCTACATGCTGCCTATGACTGGTATATGATATGGAATCATCATTGTCATCAACCCCCCTTTTTCCCATTTTGTACATGGGTACCAGGGATTGTGTCAATTGTCACTATCTCAAGTGATTCATTGCCTGTCATAGGTCTTCTCTCACACAATCCATCCATGCTTTTGATGGCATCACTTCCTTTTGCCTTTTTTCTGTCTGTCCAAAATCTTCTTCACCAGATTGTCCTCTGCTTTCCTGCACATGTACTCAAACCACCTTAACCAGTTTTCTTTGACTTTCTGTGCAATTAGAGCTACTTGGATTTCTGCTCTGATGACATAGAGGCACTGGGAATTAATGCTGGGCAGCACGATGCCAGGACGCTTTTATGGGCTAGGCTTGTAAAGGCTCCAGGGCCATTAGCCTAGTACACACCTATCAATCTATGAACATAATTTCTTTGACTGTCCCATAGTGTGCACCCTACCACCCATCTCAGGCACATCATCTCCATAACCTCTAGCTTCCTCACCTGTTCTACCTTCACTGTTCAATTTTATGTACCATACACCAGTACTGGTCAAACCACTGCTTTGCATAGCTTACTTTTCAGCTCTTTGGTATTTTTCTGTCACATTACACCAAGTGGCTGCAGCCCCTCTGATTCTAGCTTTGACTTTCTCATTCTGACTTCCCTTATTTTAACCACCTCTCCCAGATATTTGAAGCTGTTAACCCATTCCACTATTTCCGCCTTCTATCTCAGTTTTCAGCTTCTTCTCATTTAATCCATTTACTACCATTACAACTGTCCTATCTGTACTCAATGTTATACCATAAGTTTTCAGCTTTGAAATCCATTCCCCTATCTTTGAAGTTCTTGTTCAGAATCTTATGTGTAATACTACATCATTATACAACACCTTTGTTGATATGCCCCCTCTGACCCATTTGCTAATGTAGTGTATTACCAGGATGAACATCTGTGGGCTCAGGGCTGAACCCTTATGCACACACACTCCCACTAGGAACCCATCTATGAAACCAAACATTATTCATCTTTGAGACAATGGTTCTTTGTATATACCCTGAGCTAATTCTACCAATGTTTCTGCGACTCCAGACCAGTGCAGAACTACCCAAATCATTTTCCGGGGACCTTGTCATATGCTGTTTCCATGTGTGCCCAATGTCCTCATCTCTAGCTTCTTCTCAACTATTTGTCGCACTGTTAACATTGGGTCAGTTGTACTGCATCCTGATCTAAATCCAATCTGCTCATATCCCATTTTTTTCTGCTACACTAAGCTTTTATTTATCAATCATCCTCTCCAGAACTTTCATGCAGTGAGACAGAGGTTTGATACCTCTGTACTGCCCACACTTGGTAATGCTCCTTCTTCTTGTACACTGGCACCAGAATGCTTATTCTGTAGTCATCTGGGATATACCTTTCTCTTGTTCCTACTTCTTCTAGGATGGGTTGTTTTTCTTCTTTCATCATAGGCTGTATCTGGAGCAGTCCAGCTTCTGTAGCATTTTCTTCATTCAGAAGGTGCTGGGAGTACTCCTTTCATCTGCTTTTGATGTCCTGTGGGATGGTGAGCAAGTTTTTGCTGGCATCCCTTATGAAGGTTGTCTGATAACTACCTTATGTCTGTCTTTGTGTCATCTGCTGAGTCACTTTCCATTAGCTGGTAGAGTACCTCTGACACCTTGTTCTTTTCTTTTGTAACTACAGTCTTGGTGTCTTTGTAAGTCAACCAGTATTCTTTCTTATTCAGGTCTGTTTTTCTTTCTCCCAGTTTTTCTGCACTAATTTCTTTTGTTGACCTCCTGGACTTCTGCAGTCTAACACCAGCTTTCATTGTGTACCTTATTTTTGTACCTGGATTAGCTGTATATCTTTATTTTATTTCTTTCCTTCTTTGTTGACCAGATTAATCCCACTACCTCTATTCTGGGTAGATACAAGGTGGTATTAATAATACTAGGAGAAATTTGGCCAGGGCATTGAGGAATTTCCCCTACTCATCATTGTTGCAAATGGGACACATTTTTTATGAGCACTTCCTGTTTCTATTCCTGATGCAAAAGTGGCCCAGTGAAACAGGGCGGCAGATGAAGAGAGAAGGGGTTAAAGGAATTGAAAATGAAAAGGAGGTGAAAGCAAATATCAAGACCAGAAAATGTGTGACTTTTCTAAGGAGATATTTCAAAGAAATATTTTTGATAGAGATGAGTCCGCAAATGAATAATTACATTCCTCTAATTGGAAGGGTTGCAGGATGATTTACTTAATGAAATGTTGATGCAGAGTGATGCAGAAATTGAGGGAGACATTTCCTGGGGGAATATTGTTGAGTAAATACAAAAGGAGGATGAAGAGACAATCTTGAAGAATAGTAGTTAGATTTAAAAGAAAACATATGCAGAGAAAGTAAAAGAAGGCTAAAGGGGGAGTAGCAGAAAAGAAGGCAGAAGAAAACAGAAGTATGCGGTAAGGATTCAAATTAAAGAAGAGAAAGAAATAGACAGATATGAAGTGTGGGACAATTTAATAGTTTCTTTGAGTGTAAAAGCACATAAGTTAAAAGCATTTATTCTTATTAGCAGAGAGACATTTTTTGACATTATATCTGAGTCTAGTTTTTCAATAGAAATTTTTCTTGGAGAATATGAAAAAAGAATGACTGTAACCCATGGAATCTTTATCTGATAAAAGTGTTTAACAGGAAAACAAACATATATATTTCATGTACAATTTCAAACAGCGGTAAGAAAATACTTTGAAAGGACATCCAAAAGCTTTATTTGAAGAAGTACTGGGCATTAAAAAAGTTTATGAGAAAGGGGGGGGTTAATGGATTGGTAGATGGGATTTTAATACTGTTTTAAAATAGAAAGAGAAATAATTATACATATACCAAACATGATAACCGTGGAGGGCAGTGGAGGGCAGTGGGGTGCCGTAAAATACTGACAACCCAAAATATTGTTTTTTTTTTTGTGGAAAAACATTTGATAAGTAACTGTGGCAAATTAAAATGTTACATGTGTTGGGAAATGGGACATGATGCAAAAAGAATGTTAATTGAAATTTTGATGCAATGTATCAACACTGGACATTTATATGTTGATTGCAAAAATTAAAATAACAGTAAGGAAAAAGAAGGAGAAGAAAAATGAAAAAAGAGAAGTCATTTTAGCAGTAGTAGAAATAAAACAGAAATTAGATGAGAAAAAAAATAGAGGACATACAAAAAGGCTGTGAAACAAGTGAAGAAGAAGACATAAATTGTGAGGTAGTAAGAGAAAAAAAAGAATTGTCCCGGTGCCCTTCAATAAATACATCACACCGAATGACATTTGACGACCTTTATTAAACTTTAATAAACCTAACTTTGTTATCCAATATTTATTAATTACAAATGACAACACAATATAGCTGATTGAATTCCAACATCCACATCCATGTAATGTTAACCAGGACAGCGTGACCTTACTCATCCTGACCGAGTAAGCAGCATCCATACCTCCAACTCACTTACTTATGAAGCAGCGTCTCACTACTCACTTCATTTACCATTTATTAAATTACACCTCCCACTTATTTTACTTATGAAGCAGTGTCCCGCTACTCACTTCATTTACCATTTATTAAATTACACCTCCCACTTATTTTACTTATGAAGCAGCGTCCCATTACTCACTTCCTTTATCCCTTATTGAATTAACATCCAACCAAATAAGCAGCGTCCTTAACCTCGACTGCTTATTTATCTAACCACCTTCAGTACTCACTTCCTTTCCCAATTCCTTGGAATGACCATCCAAAACCAGAGGGGGAACAGAAGAGGACACACCTGTCCCTCTTCTCTGCCCACCAGCCTAACAAGGCTGTTCCCCCTCTCTCCAATAAACTTTCAGCAACGTAACCACCATCAATTCATTAGGCCATCATTCGGTGTACCCTATCCCCACTAACTAAAATGGGTCTGTATCACCTCCTAAATCCCTATTACATAACAAAATAGCCATTTATCCAAACAACTGAAAACAAACCACTGATCCCTTCCTAATGCCAGTGTAACAAACCGTAAATTCATAATGCAGTATAACCACTACACATGAACTAAATAATCTGTATCTTACTGCCAACAGAAACTTCAAGAGTTTAAAAGACATTAAAAGCCAACTGTACAACCAAACCTTAAGTCCCTGGCCAATAAAACTATGTAGAAGCGACTGCCTACCTTCATGCCCCTTACATTCCCATTTTACCACCCAAATGTATGTAATAACCAAATGAGATCCCTTTAAAGTCAGCGCAGTAACAATCTTATCATCAGCTGTCCATTATAACATAACATCCATTAAGTGGTCATCATGGCAATAAGCAACTAATCCATAACAACAGCCTTATACCCTTTTTTTAATTTTTAATCATATCAATACCTACCAAATGAACCACCAAAACTCCAAGAAGCCCAATGTCACCCAAAACAAAGCCATGGCAATGACATACCATCAGGCCGAACTGCAACCCCTCTATCTGCCCAACAGATACAGTAATCACCAACTTGATTATCCTTTCTTACTGGATCAATTGCCTAGTAATCCTACCATCATACGCACTATTCTTATAAAGCAAGCAAACATTTGTAATCCCAAACCACCCAACTACTAACTTCAAAACATCCATGAAACAGTAATCAAACAGCTTATAGCCCACTGGCCCTCCATTTAGCAAACACCAACCGTTGCAATCAACTTACTTTGACAATAGTTAATGTCTTAGTTTTCACACTATGAAACCTACCCTAACCCTCCAGCACATGAACCACTACACAAAATTTAGTAATTAACATAACCCTAACACCCATACAACTGAAGTAATAGCCACCAACTCCTCCTTGACCAACTGAAGTACCCCACCTTGTTGACAAGCCTAAACCATATCTGTCAACAATTCATCCCACCAATCTCCTACCTCCTGGCAGGTACAATACATTTTGACCCAGCTAGTAACAACCCTACCATATACATTACTTATAAAGCTGCCACAGGATCCTTCCACACTCGTGTAATCTTCTAAACTAACCTGAGTTGCCGCAGCTAACAGTGCCAGTGACCCATATCACTGCCATAATATCCAAGTGAAACTGGACCCTATTTCTAAAATTCATACATATAACAACCACCTCCTATCTGCCCAAAGTGCAAGTCATTTGATGCAGTGGCTACTCTCTCTAAAGACATTAATCTGGTATGTAACATTAGAAAACCTGCTTAATGGTAAGACAGGTCCCACCTTACAATCTCTTTATGTCAAGAGAACACCTCATTGGCCCACTTCAAGCAGTCTGATAACTGAATGCAAGTCTTGCAACAAACTCCACCTTGACCATCTGACTGCCTTACCATGTTCTCAACCCAGCCAAATAACTAAATCCTCCCACTGAGCTCCTTCCCTCAGGCAGCTGCAGCACAGGTTTACTCAATCTGACAATACCCTACCATAAGCCTCCCTTATAACAGATACCCCAAACTCCTGCAGTAAGCCAAAACAATGCTTAGCTTCAACCTTCTAACTTGTGTACAACCAAACACAATTTGAAAAACTGAATAGGTAATGGAAAATCATCCCAAAGCCCCCCCCCCCATGTCCCCTTTAATCCAAAGGAACAGGTCTGCACATGGAATTAAGGGTAGTAACTTCCTGTGGTCCTATGAACCTTTAAAATTCCATATAAATGTATATTAATTCACTTATAGCAAATTATTATAAAGTGCTAGTGCTAATAAAATAAATATGTTGTGTAACTTAGTTAAAAATAACTAATTTAAAATTGTTGGGTAAAAATGTTAGATAAAAATGTTAAAAAATTAAAGGCACTGGAGATCTGAAAATATTATATTTAAGGTCTGTTTATTCTGGTTCCTTGGTTCCCTAAATACATATAGTGCAATGTAGGTATTATGTAGTGTAATCAGTGTATATAGTAAATCTTATATAAGGGTCCATCAAAAAGGTCTAGCAGATGCTATTGATAGCTCTTGTGCAGACAATACAAAATATCTTAGTCTCCTAGCTGAACCAGGTAGGAGCATTATTGAACTCCATGCCAGAAGAGGTCATGTCCACTCAATGGGTCAAAATTAGGCGCAAAATAGTAGCCCCTTGTGCACAGCCACTTGCTATGGACACTATGTGATGCTTACCCTCAGGCAGGAAGATTACACTATGGAAAGTATCATTACTCAAACCAGCAATGCTTCGGGCTCCACAGTGCATATGCATGCATGCATGAGCATTGAGTACATATGACATCTTGGCCTGTGAATAGGAAGGAATGAACATGGTAACACTGACTAAGAGTGCTGCTGCAGCAAGTTATGGCAGTGCTTTACAAGCAATCATACTAATTTTCTAAATTAACAGATTCACTGTACTATGAGGAACATTGTGTCTTCATGAAAAGCATGATTATCATGTTGCAGTGTACTGTATTAAGATGAAAAAGAGAAGAATTGGAATTCATAGGAGAAGTGTTTATACTGAAATATAAGCATAGCAAAAAATGATAAGACAAGTGGGAATATACCTCAGAAATGTACTGAACACACATGGTTTGGTGAGGTAGCAGGAATAGATAGGAAACAACAGATTGGGTGAGCTGAAATAGCACAGGGGCATGACAGGTTAGTGTCCATGTGTGAGGAAGTCAACCTGACAGAGAACATAACACATGGGCAGGACAGTTTACAGTCTAGCTGGAGGGGTAGCTTACCTTACTAGAGAAAAGAACATAAGGGCATATCAGTACAGTGTTCAGGAATTGGGAGAGCTTATCCTGGTAGAATGTAGTTATGGGAAAGACAAGGGTTACTGCTTAGGTATGAGAGGAGAGTCATCTTGACATACAACATAATAACATGTGGGCATGACAAGTTTCTGTTTATCTGGGGAAGGACACTCTGAATATACAAAACCACTGGCCATCAGCATTGTGGTGCAAGATAGTGGGCAACAATAATGTGAATTACTACGGTCAGGATAATATAGCTGGGAATGCTAAAAGCACAATAGCAGGCAGGTATGTGATCATCAGATGGAAGCAGGGCAACAGTGCGAAAACATAGGGGATATGTCAGTGCCTAGTGGCCAGATGGTTGGGGCCTGTTGGATGTGACCCACATGTGTAAACAGCAGGTGAACATGTCTTTTCATGCACCCAAATAAATGGCAGCATATAACATAGTTCACCACCCCAGGACACAGAGACATTAGTGCAGAACATATACACACATGCATACCTCTTAACTGTACAGATTTTCGCAGAATGTCCAGATTTTTGCCTCATATTTTTGTTCCATTTTTCACAAAATTGTTGTTTTCTGGCAAATTAATGGCAAAGCATTGAAGACTGAAGTTAGAAAATAATGACAGACATTTAAGTTTCATACTTCATTCCTTTCAGAAAATCCATGCTAATGCAAAACCCATTTTTCTATCAACTTTCTAAGTTTGTAAGAGCAATATTTAAAAAAATGTCCCTATTTTGGGGCCTTTGCCCCACTTTTATTAATGGCTTTGTCCAGATTTCTTGCTCTAAGAAGTTGAGAGGTATACACACATGACATGTGTATCCCTGAAGAAAGGTAAAATGAGCAAGGCTTTTTAAGACCTGGAGTGGCAGGGAGTGATGCAGGACTTCAAAGCTTTGTGTGGCCATAAAAGGTTAGTACAATAGGTGGATCACAGAGTTGATGTTCCAGTAGTGCATGCCAAGATCAATCTACAGGCATTGCAAGGGAGAGTTCCACCACAGGAGATGGATGACTGACAAAAGGACTTGCTCGCAGTGGTAGAAGAATCACGGGTAACTTTGTCTGGGGCAGGTGAGTGAATCCTCATACCTGGTGGTGGCTGAGATGTGGGGGCTACACTAATGATAACTGTGTATCTATTTGTAGAGGATGGATCAGGCCAGAAATAGCATGGGCATTTTCAGATTTACATAAATAAGCAAGTGTGAAGATGTTATTCAGCAGAACACCTATGCATATCTGTTTTCCAGATAAAACAGGATAGCAAATGTGACACCCTGCACTGCAAGGCACATGTAAGCCACTATGCTATTCACAAAAGACATCTGCACTGGACTGTTTCCCATTTGCTGGGGAGGATTTAGCCATATGTTCCAGCACTGCTATAGGTACAGTATATTATCCTTCTTTCACGTTTCATTTGTGAAGGGCGCAGCAGAACAGGTTGGATCATGCTTGAAATCAGCAAATTATCTCTGGTTCTAATGGACTGATATCAGCAAAGGCCCCACCCCTGCTATGTCTCTAATCACATTCTCTACTGATACACTGAATAGAAATAGTATATGGAATTACTGGTTATTATGGAGATGCAGTAATATTTCAAATGACAGCTGATGAAAAATGGTATGGCATAATACATCAAAAGTAATCAAAAATGCACTCTACAGCATCATCAATATACAGTGACCCAGTAACACAACAGCAAAAATAAATATACAAAACCTGCATCTGCACATGTGGAGAAAAGAAACATTCACTTTAATGCAGGTATTGCCAATGACAACATAAAAAATACAAAAGACCTGTTTCACAGAGTTACCTCAGTTTCTTTAGTTACTGTTGAATTTTCTTTGTTTCTTTTGTCCATGGTGGTACTTGGACTTTTAGAAGAAATAAATATCCACTTTAATACAAATGCTGGTTTGGTGGGTTTAATAATACATCCAAACACAGCCAACATCAGCACGCACACATTAACCTGGTAGCTCATACAGCCTTTCTAACTATCTCACACACGGTAACAAACTTCTAAAACCCCACCACACACCTTGGTAGAAAATGGTGTACACATTTTCCACACCCTAAGAAAGCATACTATCTACTGACACTCAGTATAAAAGTAATGTCTTCACTCTTTGCAGCTTGAGAATTGGCAGCATCCTTAGACTCTCCTATATGACAGGTATTATTATAGACCTCTGTTTATGTACTTTTGCAGTAATGTGAGTACCCTGTTACCCCTTCATATCCTATCAGTGTTCAGTGTCCCTTTTCATTACCATAGTGACTATCAATGATTGAGATTACCCCTCTCATATCCATCTGATATGGCAGTGAACACAGCCTTACAACTACACGTCTATATATCTCAGCCACATCTTCAGTTGTTTAGTCTGTCAGGCCTAAAGGAGAGCAGCGACTTCTCTCCATAACAGCAGTGATTATTGCCTGCATCCATCCCTAGCCACCTGTCAGCATTCAGCATCCTATAACAAAAGAGCATGTTAGTTCCTAAATTTTGAAAGAACCTTCCCAAATTGTGACCTACAGACACAGGGGTCAAAGATCAGCCCTTACAAATAATGAACTATGATAACGAAATAGTGACTCCAAAGTAAAACAATGAAACATAAAACTCACTGAGATACTTCTGAAGTGTTATTACACGGGACCTCAAACCCCTTCATACCCTGACTTTTGGGGGCTAAGACTCATACATACCTGCTACTATATAGACTAATGAAATCTGTTCACCTCACAATAAAACAAATTCACTGGGATACAGCAGCCTTGGTCTTATTATACAAACCTCATCAATTAGCGTTTTGTGATCAATTTTGAGTGCTGATCATATATTCCTCTCATTTCTCCATGGCAGCCAGGATAACTACACAGGTAAGCCAGATATTGTATATAATTAGAAAGATAGAGAGGTAACTCGATAGCTAGATAGCTAGATAGGTGGAAGCATGGACAGATGTAAGCATCATTTTCTTTAAACCTTGTCAGTGGAGATTTCTATTTTCACAATGGAATTTAGCACTCTAAATACTTAGACACACTTATAATTCAGTAGTGCTACACCTTGCTAAACTTATTGTTTCAGTAAATTGAGCTTGTATTTTCTTCAGAATAAGACACTTTGCATGTGATTCCTAGGTGAACATTTGATTTGCTAACAAAGATACTGTTTCCCAATAAGTACAGGAATTTAGCTCATGTGCTGTTTTAGTAGGTATAGCATTCAGTGTTGTACTGTAAATGACTGTGTTTTTTGCCTCTGAAAACTCTGTTTTGTGATATGACAGCTGAAGATTTCAGGTCTGGGAAAAAAGTATATACAGCTGAAACGGCACAAATTTATTTTTTAAACTGTATCTTAAGCACGGTCAAAGGCAGCTCTTTCTGCACATCCTGAAGATAAATGTTTTTATTTGATATGACGATGTTGAAAAATTATCTTAACCATTAGAATACTTTATCAGGTATCTATATAACTGGGTAACACAGTGGTGCAGTGATTAGTGCTGCTACCTTACAGGGCTTGATTCTTTGGTATGCTAGTTGGATGAGGTGCCTTCTGTGTGTAGTTTGCAGCTGTCATCGACTTTACAATATGACCTTGATTATGCCTCATATTTTTTATCTGTTCTCATAGAATTTGTGGTTTTCTGGAAAATTGTTGGGGAGTAGAGTCACTAAATAATGACAGACAATTGAGTTTCAGACTTTATATCCTTTAGAAAATGTATACTAATACAAAATCTGCTATTCCTGAAATTTTCTAAGGATATGACAGCAATGTTTAAAACCTGTCTCTGATTTTAGGACTTTGGCCTCATTATTTTTGTAACTTTTTTTACTAAATCTTGGGCTAAGAGGCACATAGGTATTCTGTGTGGAGCTTACACATTTTCTCTATCCTCCTTAGTTTCTGCCACATGTTCTACCTCTCTCCCACATTTGAAAACATTCTAGTAGGTAAACAGATTATTTTTCAAATTCCCTCCTGGTGTGCAGCATATGCCTCATCTGAGTGCATGAGCTTGTGATGGATGGGTGTACTCTCCAAGATCTTTTCCCTGTCTTAGACCAGTTATTTGTCAGAATAAGCTTAGGTTGGACCATGACCCAAGTAGCATATAGCAGGTAGTTGAGAATGAATAAATAAAATGAATAAATGAACGAACAAAGGAATGAATGAATACCTATAATTATCTGGTAGAGAAAAGAGATAACATAAAAAGATAAATGTCTGTAAAAAATGTGGAAAATGTCGAAATTCAACTAAAATTATACAAGAAAATAATGTTCCAATCCTTCTTGTAGTGTATGTATTGGAATAAGACATCACTGCATATTTTTTTGAAATGCAGATAAAGGTCATTGTGAATATATGCTTGATTTCATGTGTAATAATTTAAGTATACTTGAAATGTTTAACATTTTGTTCAGTTTGGACAGCATGCTAATATTAATATTCATGTTACCAATATTTTTCTGCTGTGTGTGTGTGTGTGTGTGTGTGTGTGTGTGTGTGTGTGTGCGCGCGTGCGTGCGTGTGCTCGCAAGTATGTATGTGTATATGTGTCTGTATTTTTTCAAGCTATTGGGATTTTTAAAATTGAACTGTAAGACTGGTAGAATATGTATGGATCCCTATGAATAATTGTATGTTGTTTAATTGATATATTAGTACCATACTAGAAGGTAGAAATTTTTGGAGGTTATAAGCTAAAAGGAGCAATACTTTCAAGGTCATAAAAAAGGAAAAAAAAAAAAAAAAGATAGAAACTGCAAATGTTGCCAGCTCAAAGCAACAACAAACCTTTGTTAATAAAACCACAAAAAAGGGAGAAGTTGAAAACAAAACAGAAAGCTCACATTTTCCTCTTCTCAAAAAAAACAAGCAGATGTGACCTAGCTAATACCAATGTATTGAAATGTTAACAGCAAATGGGCACTCTACATGCATCATGTTTTCTATACTTAACAAAACAGAGCATGAAAATGTTGACTTCCTAGTACAGATTATGCTTAGTAAACTAATTACAGTATACCTGCAGGAAAGTTACAATATTTTTCTTTTACTAAATCTTGCAAATAAATACACTAAGAAAAAAGTTTAAGAACTTTTTTTAATAATGCAAATTAACTTGGCAGCAAAGCTGAGTTATATGAAATAGTTCTAAAACACTAACAAATATCGCATTTCTGTGATAATGTGTATAATGTTAACTAAAACATTACTATACACATTATCTTGTATCATGAATGGGTACCACAAAGTAGTAAGCAGACACATTTTTGTTCTATTTATTTGTAGGAAGTGCCCCTGGATCTAACACAGGAACTGCTGTGTCCTCATTCTGAGGAATGCAGGTGGAGGTTAGAAGGCCACCAAAGGCAGAGGAAAAAGTTAATTTCCATTCCTTGTAGCCAAATGCCTTGAATTCTTGCAAATATATATTTACATATTTCCTTCAATAGCCCTATTGACATTTGGAGTATTATAATAACCCAACGTGTTAATAAGATGCAGAAACTCCACACTGAAACAAGGACAGTGGACAGTAAAAGGGAAGAGCAAGCTGAATAGGGCTCAATCCTTTGGCATTGCCTATTGTTAAAACTCCAGTCTGAACTTCTGACCCTTCTTTTTACTAGAAAACAATGGCCTTTGATATTAGATGGTGGGAAACAGAACTTGAGGCTCATTTTGCATTCTGCAGCAATTTTTCAGCTTGGCCAGGACTTCCAGAGCCTGAAATGGCTGCTACAATTGATGAGTAAATCAATTTGTGATGGTGACAGCATGGTTGCTCTCTGAACTGTAACAATTGTGGATCATAATAAGTCAAGTGGACTTGTTTTCACTGCCATGACTGATTCTTACACAGTTGAGTTTAGGTACAACAAAGAGACAGATTCTTTTACAAAGTTATGAGAAAAGGTACGTGTTCACCATAGCTGCCATCTCATGTTATTTTCTGCTCCATATGCATAGGAAAACTGAAGGCATCACCAACAGCTGAGTGAATCCACTTCAGAGCATAGAGTAGTGCTGTTTCAATAATTCCACATTGCTAGAAATGTTATCACTTTTTATTTGTCTCATGGGTGGTCAAAAATGTGATGCTCTGTTATGACACAGCAAGTTTAATCCAGGGTGAAAGACACACTGGAAAAAAAGACTAAAATGCAACATTAACTAAAGAAAGGTGAATACTTCCCTCTTGAGGTGAGCATGTGTATCACACAAAATAAATGTTTTTGTTATATACACATTCCAGTTTCTTTCTTTTTTTAATATAATAGAATTAATAATTCCCTTTATTACAGACAATTGCAGCAGTCCTGATTTATACATATGCAGTTGTAAATGTCAGATGCATGTAGACAGTTCTGCAGTAACTACTTAAAAAGGAATATTCTTGGAAGTGAAGTATCCATTGCTTATAAAAGACACGTCAGAGAAAAATGCACTGAGTCTGCTATAGTTTGATGGAAAAAGAATAGTCTGAAAATAAGACAAGCATAGTAAGGAATATCTATCATTTCATGTGCATCTTTCTTCCATGAAACCAAAACAACTGTTGTGAAAAATGCTGTTTAAACTATTTAACACTCATATTGTCAACAGCAAACTAGCTGTAAATGTTTTCTTCAATTTTGATTTGAGATGTTTGCCATTACCATGGCGACAGTGCAGCTTTACACTAATACGCGCTTATACTATTTGCATAAAGTGCTCCCTGGAGACATTTATTCATTTTCTAGACAACAAAGTCAAATCATAACATAAAATGCAATCATCCTTCATTAATGCTATTGACATTCATAGCAAAATAATGTGTCTTCTCCATGTTCATGTTAATCTTCCACTACTTAAATGAAAATTCATTATTTTGCTTGTCTTAACTGATCTTTATTTTACAATGGCTTTACACACTAAGGACCTCTTCTATATATGGATTGATAGATCTGAAATATTTCATGTGACTAGCAATTTCTCTTTGTGCACGTTTACTCGTTTTTCAGCCTTTACTTTCTCTGCAAAAAAAAAAAACTGAAGAGTTACCAAAGACAAGTAGAAAATGATCAAGAATATTTAAAGGAAAAATGGTGATAAACACCTCAATGACATCACTTTAGAAACATTCAGTGAAGACTATACACTGTCATTACATTTCAGAAATATCTTTAAAGACACAAGTCTTTCCGGTCACAACATGGATGTTTTGAAAAGCAAATATTTAGACAGAAACCAAGCAGAGAGCACTGTCTTTTTCTGCTAACCTCAGTATTTTTGTAGAAAAATGCTGAACTGCAAAACTTTATGCCGCAAGTTGCTTTATATTTTGTTAGAAATTATACCTTCTTAACAAATGGTGTCTCTAATACTGAAATGCTTACTTAAACTCAAGTGAGTGTTTCTGAGTACATAAATGGACTAGGTCATTCCACAGATCTATTTTTCAAAGTATATCTACAAGCGGTGAAGAAGAAATTTCTCCAGCATAAAGTGCCTGAATCACATGTTGCTGTGAAAGAGATTGCTGATCACGATATCCAGAGGAAATTCCTACCAGTGGGACTTCAAAATGTGAGCTGGGAATGATTGCTTTGTTTAGGAGGTTTCTCATTTCTTCATGTTTATGCTACTAGAGAGTTGGTATATGTATAAATTTAAGGGGGTGGAGTGGCTTGCCCCACCTATGGGGGTACAAGGTGGGCTTTGATTCTGCAAAGAATCACAGCTGAAGATTTTTCCCTTTTAGTACTTTAGGTAATGTGTTCAGCATCTTGGTTCATCAGGCTCTTGTAATTTGAGGTTTCATAGGGAGCCATATTTCAGTTATATTAACATTTCCAAGAAAAACTGCATTGTATGATAAAACTCCTTTTTTCACTATAAACAAGGCTGCATGATAGAACTGATCTCATAAACAAAGACATTGGTAATCTCCAAACTCTGGACCCTACCCAGTTTGGATTTGTAAAAGGCAGATCATGTCTCCTAAACCTGACTGACTTCTTTGAAGCAGTCACCAAAGCCATAGATGAGGGTAAAATGGTTCACACAGCTTATCTAGATCTCGCCAAGGCTTTCAACACCATCCCCCACTCTGGAGTTATAGATAGGCTCACTAAACTAGATATAAATCCCTATGTCACAAGATGGGTTGCCAGCTGGCTCACAGACAGAACCCACACTGTGAAAGTAACGGATTCCAAATCAGACTTCAGACCAGTGACAAGTGGAGTACCACAGGGTTCAGTCCTGGGTCCTCTCCTGTTTGGTATCTACTTCTCTGAAGTGCAGGCTAACACAGAAGGTCTTTGGCTAACAAAGTTTGCAGATGACTGCAAACTAGGAGCCATAATCAAAACTCCTAACGATGTGGACAAACTACAAAAGGGCCTCACTGAGACAGATACCTGGTGTCAAAGCCATGGCCTGAAACTCAATGCCAAAAAGTGTATTGTCACCCCCTTTGGTAAAAACTCTGTACCCATGAACTACCACATAGCTGGTAGTCTACTTAATGCCAAAAATGTGATAAGAGACCTTGGGACACAGGTGGACAGTAATCTCTCCTTTATAATCACATCACCACAGTGGTCAGGAAATCCTTCTACATGGCTCATCTCATCACAAAAGGATTCTCATCAAGAAAAAAAGAGGTAAGTGTTCCCCTCTACTCATCACTCATTAGACCCATTATAGAGTACAACGCCCCTTTTGGTATGTACCTCACAAGACATCTACAAGAACTGGAAAGACCACAGAAATACCTCACAAAGAGGACTACTGGCCTCAAACTGATGCTCTACGCAGACCGCCTCAAAAAAACTACAGCTTTACTCCATCACATATCGCCTACTCAGGGGCGATCTCTGCCTAACATACAAAGCTATGTCAAACCCAGAGCTGTTGGACATGCTCCACTTAAAGAAATCCCAATCCCTCCGAGCTACACGCTCTAGGGACCTAAACCTTGTCACCACAATAAACAGAACATGCTGGAGGGATAGATTCCTGTCCCAGAGACTTCCCATACTCTGGAACAGACTACCAATGTCAAACAGAGCTCCTCATTAGCGCTCTTCAAGAAAAATCTTGATGATTGGATGGGAAATGAGAAATTCACCCTAGGGATCACTTCTGTGGCTCTGCTCAACAGGGGCACAGGAAATTAATTTTCTTGGGTGGCGAAAGCCAGGGTACATTTTTTGGCTAGGCTTATATAGGACCTAGGGCCAATAGCCTAGTTCCTACCTATGAACCTATGAACCTATTGATTGCTAATAAATATGTTAATTCTGATGAATACTGAGTGGGGAGAGGATATATTCACCACAACAAATGTGTATGTACAGCTACCATGCCCCTGCACTTGATGGTCATCTAAATAATCATGCTGTACTGTTTAGGGCAGAGCAGCATTTTGTAAGGACCTGAACAAATTACAGTCATTCTTTACTATATGTTGTACACAAAAGATGAAAACAAAATCATCATATGCACAGACTCTCACATGGCATGAACAGACACAATTAAAAGATGCTCCAATAAAAAACACTTGGTTTACCTTCACAATGTCGATGTCCACTTATGCGATGCTCAGATGTGTGAAAGTCTATTTTCAAAAGTACGTATTAGTGAACCACAAAATGCTAAATAACAACAGTGAATGCTACTGTGTATTCACTCATGTGAATTTGGCATTTTGAGTGGAGATCACACTACAGTAGGGATCGGGACATGTACCCTTTCCCTCACTGTAGTGCAAGCTCAATCTCAAAATTAATATATATAATTCGAAGGGGGTGTGGAGGTGCAGGTGGGCTTGCCCCCCCTGCATAATGGTCAGAGACATCTGGAAGTGATGGCTGTTTCGCAGAAAGCTGACATTTCTGACTGTCGACTTTTTTTTAAGTACCAGGCTCGCGCTTCCAAGCATTCAGTGTTGCCATTTCTGACATTTCAAGTCAGGTAAGTAAACAGTTGAACAATTGTATTGTGTCATTTTAAAGGCAAACCAAAACACTTAATTGTCTGAAATATAATGTGTGAACAATTTAGGCCTAGGTTATGAAACAATATGAATTGCCTGAAGTTGACATATACCGCACACTGTGAGTTGTTCACAGCTAAATATGCAAGTGCTTAGGCACCATAATTGTTTTCTGTATTCCAGATGAAGCACTCAAATATGTTAGGTTAGATTCAGTGTCTACATCCATTCCTTCTAGAGGGTGGTATTCCAATGTTGCACTATAGATTTTAAGGCTTCGTCAGACTCTTCATTGTTTAGTTCATCTTCACTCTAATTCCAGTATGGCAATGAGCTGGTAGAGGTAAGAAGCAAGTGCAGCAGTTTGTTGATTGGTTTTGGGGAATATTAGTCGGTAGATGCACAGGGTGATAGCTTGGATATAATGTGCAAAGGAACAATGCAAACACCTTAATCCAAGCAATGAAAAAGAAGAATGGAGAGAGCAAGACGAAATGCAGATTTGCTTCAAAGAGGAAATAAAAGTCATGTTTTGCATTTTTAAATGCTTGTGTGTTTCCAGCAGGGTTATTTTTGAATTAAATATACTTACAGAAATGTTAAGAAAATAATAAGAAAAGAATAAAAAAAAAAGTGAGGGAAAAAACAGAAAAAAAGGAAAAGCAAGGAGAAAGGAAGGAGAGAGCAGGTAAAAATGGAGCATTAAGTTCATTCCAATGATCTAAGTATCTGACAGAGACAGACAGGAGATGAGGAAGGTAATGTCTGCTGCTGAATGAAAGAATTTGTGTTGGGGAGTTCAATTCAGTGTTTGTTGAAGAAGCTTATGTACAAACTGAAGAAAGCAAGCAAAACGAACTGTACATGGAAGAAAAAAATCATCAAGTGAATTTATGAGTGGTGTTTCTTCTCCTTGCAGGAGTAGTGACACAAGAGGAAATGATCCAGAATATATATGTTGTAAGGTACTTTAGCTTCTTTTGTTAAGAAACAGATCGGGTAGAAGAAAAAAAAAACACTAGAGTTAGAAATAAAAATAAGACTTTTGTCTATTGGGGTTAATATAGGAATTTTAGGGTAGATAATGAAAGAAAAAGTGAGCTTCCCCAGCTCCTACTGTATTCTGTGTTATTAGGCACTGACATTAAGTAAATGCAGAGCCTCTTTACTCTGCCTTTGTTCATTAGAAATCATCAGTAATGTCACAGTATTACAACACCGTTCAGCAGTATACCTATGAAGTTTAACGCTACGAGATGCTAATGAGCAGTACCCTTTAGTTCTAATCCTGATTGCCTCGATTGTAATTTGCATAATAAATAAGTGAACAAATCATTTAACAAGATCAATGGCCCTAAGATACTGATGTAATGAATGTGTCAAAGCCATCAGTCTTACCTGAGTAACAGATTATTGAAATAAAATGTCATGTGCACTGTTACCGACATTTTGTAGCCATTGCAGTGAGTCGTTTGCTCCCCTTTTGTTGTAATGAATCAATAGGTACTGATGTCACATGATGTGTACACATGACTAGTATAATATAGGAGGTACTGCAGCCTCCAATGTACTGTGCCATTAGGAAGATGTATTAGTACAGGGGGAGTAGTGCACTGTAGGCAGATTATACCCATTCCACTGTGAAAAACCATTAAGTAAGGTCTGTTACATATGACTTGCACAACAGGGATACCTATCATTCAATCCACCTTGCATCATTAGGCAAAGTCATGGATAACATTTGCCTGCTACACTGTTGGAGGTGTCAACATTCCATTGTGTTAGTCATATTTTTGATACTGAACAATACATGCACTTAGGCAGTGTACCCATATCAGTGTGTTGTGTGATAAAGCAGAGGATCACCAGTGTTATGTGATAACTTCAGTAACATTCCTGATTAGCTCAAGTCTCATTCCACTAGTTATACATGGTTACTAGTATTAAGTAGCTAGGACTTCTGGGAGGTGTTTCTTCTTCTTCATTTCACTTTGTTGTATATGTGCATGTGTGTGTGTGTGTGTGTGTGTGTGTGTGTGTGTGTGTGTGTGTGTGCGTGTGTGTCTCTCTTTCTCTCTCTCTCTCTGTCTCTCTCTCTCTCTCTCTATATATATATATATATATATTTTTTTTTTTTTTTTTTTTTTTCATATATGGGTTCCATTGTTTTAGTCAACGTTGAGTTTTGTTGACATCTGTTTAATTGGCAGAATTTCGTTGACTATACACTTAGTTGACAGGTATGCAAGACAGAAAATCCCAAGGTAGGAAAAGATTCCCTTTCCCCAGGGATTGAGCAATCTCAGCATTAGTTTATATAATTAGAGGGTGGTATGGAAGTCCACATTTCTGTTTTTGATGTAGAGTGGTTTACCTTCAGGATGTCAACATTCATGTTAGTCAACCAACGGAAGTTAAATCACATACGTATATCAATATCTATATCTATAGGGGCGTGGCCAAGGATGAACACAGGATAGCAGCAGATTTCTTCAGCTCCACCAATTTCATTACATTGACAGGAATTAATTACTTAAAAAATTAATTCTTGAAGTAATTTTCTTTCTAAATATGTTTGTTTTATATAGTTCTTGAACTATATCTAAAAAAGAAAGGAAATCTTAATAATATTCCTGTCAGAAATTACTTTGGAAATTTTCCTGTCAGTTTATCAGTCTGAAATGAGTTCCAGTAAGACAAATTCTCAAGACTCCAGCATCAAGAAAGAACTTCAGTCTCTGATAATTATAGTCCAGCAACTTACTGCTAAGATGGATAAAATGGATACTAAAATAGACACTTTCATAGAAAAACTACAAAACAAATAGACTTGTTACATATGGACCTGCAACAACAGAAGATCCAGATGACAGGCATAGAAGAAGCTGTGAATGACATGGAAAATAAAATGCAAGAACAGGAAATCAACATTGAGTTTCTGCTGAAACAAAATACACATTTACAAACAAAGCTGGATGACCTGGAAAATAGATCTAGGCGCAATAACATTAGGATTTTTGGACTGCCAGAAAGTATTGAAGGTAACAATATTACTTCTTTTTTAACAACATGGCTCCCTAAAACTTTAGATTTACCAGAAGCATTCTCTTTTGGTATCGAAAGAGCACATAGATCTATAGCTAATACTAACTCTAACAAAAACTGTCCTAGATCAGTTATAGTTAGATTTCTATCATCTTTTGATAAAGAGATGGTTCTTAAATCTGCTTGGGCTAAAGCTCCTGTTAAGTTTAATGAGACAACTGTGCGTTTTGACAATGACTATTCTTCCATGGTAATTGCTAAAAGAAAAGTTTTTCTGCCACTAATAAGGGAGCTTAAAAAAGCACAGTTTAAAACATACCTTCTGTTTCCTGCCAAGCTTAAAATCTTTCTTCCTGATGGTCCTAAGGTCTTGATGATTTAGACTCTGCTTTACTGTTTGTCAAAAAAAAAGGATTTTGGATAAAATAGAAGAAATGGAATGGGCTAGTTCTTCATTAAAGAGATTGGCAACTGAAGCTTCCTGGAAGACTTCAGAGAAGAAGAAGAGACTAAAAACAAATGATTTGTTATATGTTTTTTCTCTCTCATCATTTTAGTTCATTATTAATCTTTTGAATATAGTTCCTGCATTTCCAGAAAGCCACAAATATTTTGGAAAAGATTTAATCAAAGTTATTCTCTATGTGCAAAGAAATGTTTTGTTTCATAACCAGTCAAAATGCCTGAGGATTTAATGGCAGGCTGTGACTCAATTTGTTTTTCTTTCTGAAAAAGTAAGGTTAGTAATTTGATACATTTTTTATCTTTACCTTTTTTTTCCTTCTTCTTTTATTATTTTCTTTGTTTAAACAATGACATTCTATTTAGATTATGTAGTGGGTAAAGGGTGGGGAGGGCAGGAGAGAACAGTAATGAAAATATCATTAATAGAATAATAACATATTTATTTCTTGTAAAAGTTTATAAGTTCTTCAAATGCTATTTCTAATTATACTTTCTTGATTATACTGCTTATGCTTGTTTGTAAATAATCTGTCATGCTTTAACTAATAATAATCAGAACTAAATAAGAGTAAATAATACGTTTTATTTTTAACTCTATTAATATAAACAGTAAGTAACATTCCATTGTATATACTTCTTACAGCTTTCTCTTACATTTTTTTATTTCTGCCTCACTCCCTTTTAATTTCTACTCTCTTTTTCTTTTCTTTATTAATATATAGAAATGCTTTAGACTGTGTGGGCACAGTGAATAATAGGATTTGTATGAAAATTGAGTTGGGAGAAGAATGCTGAGTTTTATTGCTTGTTGGTAATTTTGAGTTTAATTTCACTTGCATAGAGGCTGTGATGATCTGTGGAATACATTGTGGAGGTTCTGTCATGTTTAGATGCATTTACACTGCTAAATGAATGTTTGTCACTAGTTTTTAATAAGTTTCCGCCAAAATGTTAAGAGAGACAATCTGGGATGTGGGCTGTCTTATGCACAATGTCCTTGAGTTACCTCAGAATCTTCAAATCACAGAATTCTCACAGAGAAACTGAAAGCAGTTAGTATAAACATTGACAAGGTTATCACACTGACACACCACAGATTCAGGAAAAATACTCTGTTCATAAAATATGTCAGTTATAATGAGTTTAAATTATGTAGTTTCTTGTAGTAAGTAAATGTCTTATTTTAGAAGGCATAAAAAATGAAACATTTATTTAAATGTTTTTGAAAATCTACTTAACAGCAGCATAATAATCTGTGTTAAAAATTTGTGTTCCAAACATATACTTTACTATAACTCATTTAATTCATCTGATTGACAAACATAAATAATCTTATAACTCTATTCTGGAAGAAATGTCATGTGATATATTTTAAAGCAGTAGGTTAGCATGATTGTAAAATCTGGTTACCAATATGTGTTTGCTGTGCATTATTTTGTATAAAGCAGACAGATTTATTCTAGGGACAGCAAGTAGGATAGTGCTCTACTAACACACAACTCAGTGAGATCAGATATATATATATATATGTGTGTGTGTGTGTGTGTGTGTGTGTGTGTGTGTGTGTGTGTGTGTGTGTGTGTGTGTGTGAGTGTGATGGCTTTTTTTTCTGAGAATCTGCATAACTATCCAATATGATTTATAATAATTTCTATGAATACAATATTTTACTCTATTGACAAAATGAATGTTTGCCACAAGTTTTAATAAGTTTCCCGCCAAAATGTTAAGGGAGACAATCTGGGATGTGGGCTGTCTCATGCATAGTGTCCATGAGTTTCCTCAGAAGCTTCACTCACAGAATTTTCACAGAGAAACTGAAAGCAGTTAGTATAAACATTGACAAGGTTATCACACTGACACACCACAGATTCAGGAAAAATACTCTATTCATAAAATATGTCAGTTATGATGAGTTTGGATGATGTAGTTTCTTGTAGCAAGTAAATATCTTATTTTAGAAGGCATAGAAAATGAAACATTTATTTAAATGTTTTTTGAAAATCTACTTAACAGTAGCATAATAATCTGTGTTAAAAACTTGTGTCCCAAACATATACTTTACTATAAGGTAATAGAAGAAGATATGGAACAAGGTAAACGCCCAGTCCAAACAGCAATGAATATAATAAAAATGTAACTAAGGATTAGGGCGAAACACAGCTCTAAAAGGTAGTAAAATGAAATGTCACTTATAAATCTCATCAACCTTCAGTCAGCTCAGCTAGTCCAAAAAAGAGATTTACGTCCAACTTAAAAATCCATTTCTTTTATTACAGCAGGTACCAGAGTTAGCGCTTTCACCTTGCGGTTTCATCAGACTCACTACAAAGTACAAAATCAATGAGTCTTAAATACTAAAAAAGGCGGGAAATCACAATCAATTAAGCTTGTTAACAACAAGTTCATTCCTTAGCAACCAACTCAGTCAATAAAATCTACTACATACATATTTGCATAGACACTTGCATAACACAATAGGTTAAAAACATAAAAAAACAAACTACATATTCATACACTTCTAACTAATATCATAAAAACATTAAGTACAAACTTTATTTGACTTTCAATCTCCTCATCCTTAAAAAGGTCTCAGAGAGACCTTGATTTAACCAGGGACCGTGTCAGACCTCAACTTCAAGATCCAAGCATTCTCTCTACTCTCAGTAATGGCCCAGATATCACCACCTCTACTAGTAACATTAATCTTCTCTACAATCCTAAAGCTAAATGTATGTGTGCAATCGGTGTCCATAACATGCTTGGCTAGTGCATTGGTACAATTCTTAATCCTAATATTGTACTGATGTTCCATTACGATCTCTCAGACATCTATTCATCTTACCAATGTAAAACGACGAGCAAACAAGGCAGACAGCTAAATAGACAAGGTCCCTGGACATGCAATCACCTCTGACCTTGAAAGTGTATGGGATATGTGTGCTGGGATGTATGAACACTGAATCCTCACAAATAAAATCACAAAAATTGCATTTACCACACTTCATGGTACCATACGAAAGTACGGTTTCTGGACTGTTGGTCACCCTGTCACATAGTAACCTTTTGATGTTTCTCTTGTTCTTATACCTAAAACGGGGACTGTCACCAACTATATCTCTGATGTGTGGGTCCACCATCAATATGTCCCAATGCTTCCTCACCACATCCTTAATGTACTTAATGTTTTTATGATATTAGTTAGAAGTGTATGAATATGTAGTTTGTTTTTTTATGTTTTTAACCTATTGTGTTATGCAAGTGTCTATGCAAATATGTATGTAGTAGATTTTATTGACTGAGTTGGTTGCTAAGGAATGAACTTGTTGTTAACAAGCTTAATTGATTGTGTTTTCCCGCCTTTTTTAGTATTTAAGACTCATTGATTTTGTACTTTGTAGTGAGTCTGATGAAACCGCAAGGTGAAAGCGCTAACTCTGGTACCTGCTGTAATAAAAGAAATGGATTTTTAAGTTGGACGTAAATCTCTTTTTTGGACTAGCTGAGCTGACTGAAGGTTGATGAGATTTATAAGTGACATTTCATTTTACTACCTTTTAGAGCTGTGTTTCGCCCTAATCCTTAGTTACATATACTTTACTATAACTCATTTAATTCATCTGATTGGCAAGCATAAATAATCTTATAACTCTATTCTGGAAGAAATGTCATGTGATATATTTTAAAGCAGTAGGTTAGCATGATTGTAAAATCTGGTTACTAATATGTGTTTGTTGTGCATTATTTTGTATAAAGCAGACAGATTTATTCTAGGGACAGCAAGTAGGATAGTGCTCTACTAACACACAACTCAGTGAGATCAGATATATATATATATATGTGTGTGTGTGTGTGTGTGTGTGTGTGTGTGTGTGTGTGTGTGTGTGTGTGTGTGTGTGTGTGTGTGTATCTATGTATATATGTGTATGTGTATATGTATGTGTGTGTGTGTGTGTGTGTGTATATATGTGTGTGTGTATATGTATGTGTGTGTGTCTGTGTTTATGTGTGTGATGGCTTTTTTTTTTTTTTTTTAGGTAATAACGCAGGTGTTTCTGAGAATCTGCATAACTATGCAATATGATTTATAATAATTTTTATGAATACAATATTTTACTCTATTGACAATAATGAGTTTAAGTAAATGCTCATATACAAACAATTCAAGATTTTTTGGAAGCTGTTGATAGAATTCACATGACAGAAAATAGATGCATCTTAATGCATGTAATGTCTGAATCATATTAGCCAAAGTTTTTGATTTAAATGAATGTTAGAACATAATTTTCTCTCCTCTTGATTTCTAACATTAAGATTATTTGAATACTATTAGAATTCAAGTGTTATATATTACATAGATCTATATAATAGTATGAACAGTTTTTAAAAAAAAAAAAAAAAAAGTTTATTTTAGTTTATATGATGCTGTTTTACCAAATGTGTAGTTTTGTCTTGATAGATAATTGAATTGAAAACTGTTAACCTCAGTTAAATATAACTAGTATTAAATTGATAAGGTGGTAGCTGAGGTACTGCTGCTTAGGGTAGGGGGTTAACTTGACTAGTAAATACTGCTCTAAGTTGGAGTTTTCAACTCCAGGCGGGATGCAAGGTTTAATCCTTATATTATTTTCACTTGTTCATTGTTATATGTATATAGTTTTGACATCCACAATATATTTTGTACACTCATTGTCACTACAAACAAAATTGAATCCTATACAAAATCCCATAAGAGATTTAATAAATACAGCTATATTTAAAGGTACACCTAAAAGAGGAGATGTGACATTATTTATCTTGTTATTTGTTATTTCGATCATAAGATTCTTGAGTTTTAAAAATGCCAAATGACATCTTTAAAAGGAATTTCTTTAAACATTAATGGATTGAATAATCCGTGTAAAAGGGCAAGCCTAATAAGATACATTAATCTACACAAGGCCAATCTAGTCTTCCTGCAAGAAACCCATCTCTTGAAAAAGATATTGATAAACTAGCCACTAATAAGTATGCAGTATTGGTTAGTTCAGAGCACACTCAGAAAAAAGAGGAGTGGCTATTTTATGGAATAAAAGTATGCCCATTCCTAAAACCATTAAGTCTTATCAGGATGACAAAGGAATGTTTTGTATGGTTACAATACAAATTAATGGGAAGACTTACACTTTAATTAATGTATACTGGATACCTGGAATTGGTATTAATACAGTGAAACATCATATTGATAAGATCATATCATTCTCTATAGGCGATATTATTTTAGCTGGTGATTTTAATTGTATACTACATGAAAGTGATACTACCACTATAAAGAAAAGAAGAATTACATCTAATGCAAAACATTTAAATGATTTTGCTAATTCTTATCATTTGAATGATATTAATAATCAGATAGAGTCAAAATCATTACCATACACCTTTTTTCTAACAGATACAAAACTTATTCAAAAATAGATAGGGTCTTTATTTCTAACCAGATGGTAACAGATTTAATTAATTCCAAAATCATTTCATGTCCTATATCTGATCATAACTCAATTGTTTTTGAATTCATGATAAAAAATACTCATAATGTTCAGATCAAAAGGATACCAGCATACTTAACTCAGCTAAAAGACTATAAAGAATATATACTTTCAGAAGTACAACCTTTTCTAGACATAAATAATACTCCTGAAGTCTCCATTGTCTATGTTTGGGATGCCTTGAAATCATATCTATATGGACAAAGTATCAGATGGTATAATAACAAAAGGAAATCTTGGGATAAGGAATTGCTAGATATTCAAAGTAAACTAGACTCTTATAAACATAATAATAAAGAAAATATTATGGACAAGAAAGTTATTGAAGAAATAAAGAAACTAAATGAGAAATACAAAGAAATTTTAACTCATAAAGTTAAAATAACTTTAGAGAAATACAAGTTTTTGTCTTATTCAATAAGCCCCAAATACTTACATAGTCTTAAAAATAAAACAAAAAGATTGAATAAACAAAACCATATCAAAGAAATCTTTTCTCTAAGGAAAAAGAAGAATGTTTCTAGTATACCAGAAATACTGGATGAATTTAGAAATCACTTTCACAAGATTAACCATAACAACATTAACATGGAACCTAAAGATAAAATAAAGGAGTTTATAACCACAAACATGAATAAAAAGCTTAATAAACAACAGATTAAACTATTGGACAAGAGTATTTCATATACAGAAGTTATTGCACAAATAAATAAGCTTAAATCAAACAAAGCACCGGGTAATGATGGTATTATACCAGAGATATATAAAATCCTTTCTAAAACTACATATTCATTAATACATAAGGTTTTTATTCTGGCCCAAACTGAGTTAATAACCCCCCCATCTTGGCAATATACATTTATTTCACCAATTTTAAAACCTAATAAAGATCCAACTAGATGTTCTTCATATCGACCCATCTCATTACTTAATGTTGATTATAAAATGTTTATGAGTATTTTTGCTGATAGATTGAAGACAATTATCCCTGGCATTATAGACATAGATCAGATGGGCTTCATTGTAAATAGAAATACTTTTGATAATATAAGAAGAACTTTAACATTAATTGATTTTGCAAATAGGAAAAAGAAAGATTTAACACTTATTAGTCTTGATATAGGTTCAGCATTTGATTCAGTAAGTTGGGACTATCTGTTTACCTTACTGAAGTGCACAAATTTCTCTGATGCATTTGTAAATTTAATTGAGCATTTATACAAAGGAACGCTGGCTTATATTAAGGTAGGAACATATGTTTCACAAAAATACCCATTCTTAAAGGTACAAAGCAAGGATGTCCACTTTCTCCACTATTATTCACTTTAGTAATGGAGCCTTGGGCTAATTTGATTAGAAACAGTACTGACATAGAGGGTTTTGAAATAGAAGAAAATACAACATCAAAAATTCAACTTTTGCAGATGATGTTCTAATTACATCAGCAGGATCTAATTCTTCTATGCAGTCTTTATTTGATAAAATGATGAATTTTAAAAGTATTTCTGGTTTAATATTCAATGAAGAAAAACTAAAATACTACCTATATATACACGAAAAATACTCTCATTAGTGATTTTACTAAATATGTACCCAACTCAGGTCAGATAACTTATTTAGGTATAATACTATCTAAATATATTAAATCTATTATATATAATAACTATAATACCTGTTTTCTTAATATACAAAATCTTTTTAATACCTGGAATAATATGTTTTTACTATGGAGGAGAGACTTACAATTATTAAAATGATAATATTCCCCAAGATTTTATACTTAATACAATCAATAATAATTTCACCTACAAAAATAACTATCAAGAAACTGAATACACTAATGTTAAATTTCTTATGGGCACCTAATAGACCTAGGATTGCATTAAAGAAACATACTAATAGCTGGTCTCAAGGGGGTATTTCTTTTCCAGACTTTAATTTATATATTATCTCTTCTATTATACAAGTTATTACTTTATTAATAGATCGGTCATATGTCGCAAAATGGAAAGATTATTGGGAGCTAATTAGTATGCACTTCATGAAAATCTCCTTAACACATAAAAATATGATTATAAATAACTCCATGTTGTGGTTGCTAAAGGAATTTTGTACTTCACCTATTACACCTAAACATATGGTCTGTTACCCATTAAATATTATTATTAGTTATCGTAACTTTATATTCATGCACCCTAAGTATAGGGAATGGAATTTTATTGTATTCCTATAATTTATACTCAGGGTATGCTTATGTCATCTACTTCTGAAGGAGCTCATTTAGCTATAGATAATAATCTAAAGTACTGGTATCAGCTGATATCTGATAATAAAGTTAAAAATCTAGATTTCTTAAAACAAGAATTTGATCTAAGAGAAACTTGCTGGTTAGAGGTTCAGATCTTTAGACAACATCTCATTGATAGAATAGATCTAATGTCTATAACAGTTAAAGAATCTATTCCAAAACTGATTGATTAATTGATAATAAATTTACAGCATAAAGTTTCTGATAAAGGTAAACTTTCATATATACATAAAATTATCAGACAAGAAACTTTTACAATGTAGATTCATACTGGAATTATTTCACCTCTATTAATGGGGACCCACCAACTCAACAAGATAAACAATATATATTGGAATCTGCTTATAGAACTACATCTTCCATTGTCTGGAGACTTTATACATGGAAATTTTTACATAGATCTTTTATACACCTTTGATGATGAATAAAATTAATAATAAAGATAATCTATGTAAGAGATGTAATGTAGAAATTAATGCTGACTGGGCTCATATGTTTTATGACTGTATGAAGTTGAAAGAATACTGGAAGTCAATTAATGAATTTTGCAGGCTCTTTTACAGATAATTTCATTATTTCTAAGTCTCTTATATTATTCAACACACCTGTACCTCAATGTGTTAAAAAGATTAAGCTTCCCTTGTTATGGTCTATCCTAGCAGTGGCTAGGAAAATAATAACTAGAAATTGGATTTCAGATACACCTCCTTCGTTCAATGAATTTAAAAATGTTATGAATATAATGTGTCATATGGAAATAAGCACAATTAGAATGAGAACAACTAGAAAAACATCACATTTTATTGTATGGGATAATTTACAAAATTTGTTAAAAAAATTCTAATTTCAATAGCACAGTATTTTAGTTTAATTAATTGATCTGATTGTAGTGGATGTCTTTGTAAATACTTTAGTTGTTTTGTTGAATATTATAATAATACCTATTTTTAATTATTTGTATAAAATTGTTATGATATTTCTCTTATATGTTAAAACAATAAATTTGTTTTAAAAAAAAAATATCTATATCTATGTCTATATATCTATATCTATATCTATAGCTCCATCCATCTGTCCATCCATAACACCTTTTCTCATTTGTGCACAGGGGTTCAGGGCATTACTTCAACAGTGACAAACAGTGACAATCATTAATAGCCAAGGTTCACACCACTGGGTGGCTCACCCTGCTGCGGCTGTTCTTTCTTACCACACACTTTCAAGGACACTTTCATCTATGGCCAGTTTAGAGCATGAAATCCACCTACTGCATATATTTTGAATGTGGAAGGAACCTGGAGCACCCAGAGAAAACCAATGCAGACACAGTGAGGACATCCTGACTCCGCATAGAGAGCACATCAGGAGGAAATCAAACCAGTCAACCTCTTGCTGTTAGGCAACAATGCTATCCACTGCACCACTGTGCTACCAGATAGATGTATATTGTTAACTTAAATGATCACATAGACAGTAGGATAGTTGTACATTAGGGATATAATGGACAGGGAGAAGAGAAGTGCATCAAAATTGATTCAGATCACTGGGAAGAATTCAAAGATGGAGAAACAGACACTGAGTGATAAGTACAAATATTGAATCAGAAAGATCTAAAATGCAGGTAAGTTAAGAAACATCTAAATATAACTGGACCAAATTCAGAGTGAAATAAAACTACTCAAAAAAGATGATCACTATGTTGAAAGATTTGGCTAAGTCAAGAAAATATATATGTCCTATTAAGATGGTGCAATAGCTGATCTCTTCTCTGATTACTCTCTTTAACACTTCATTTGGAGTATCTTATCTCCTATCTTTTCAAATTTAAATTCAAATTTGTTTAGGTGCCTGAACCTATATAAATTAAAATAAACAAATAATTATAAAATAACACCACTGAATATGATGAAGGCAATAATTAATTAAAACACAAATATCTTTATACTAGGAGGAAAGGCAACAGTTAAACCTCAAACCTCAAACATTTGTTTGTTTGTTTGTGTCTTTCGGCTTTTCCCGGTTAGGGGTCACCACAGCAGAACTCGGGTCCGCTAATGATTGATAGTGGATTTTTACATACCGGGTTACCAGCCCTGATGCACAACCTTCAACGAAGGCACTCCCCATTCATGTATGCCTCCACACAGAAGATGCTCTAGCTGAGAATCGAACGGGTCAATGTCTTGCTATGAGGTGACAACGCTACCAAAGCACCACCACCGCAGGATCTCAAACATAAAAAAAAAAAAAAAAAAAAAAAAAAACTTGGTGAGAAAATACTGAACAACTAGCCAATTCATATTTTTCTTCTGATAAAACTTTCCATTTAGAAATACAGGATGAAAAGAAGAGAGCATCTAGTGAGTTAGCAGCTAGGGAGATCTGAGACAGATACAATGACGTTTTCTAGAAAAACTAAACTGGATAATCTGTGAAATGTTTATTGGGCAAAAGAATCCCCCAGATTCTGCAAGCCTTGCAAGGTGTGCAGGATTAGTGCAGGAGCTCCAGCAGGCAATATGTCTGCCGTGCGATCCAGGAATAACCTGTAGGGGCGTGCACGAGCACTCCTGCACTAGTCCTGCACGGACCTAGCCCCTGTATTCAAAGTACCCATTTTGCAGGAGAAATCCATGCAAATGAGGTGAATTTGTGATCCAGGAAGCTGGAAACATGGCCAAGCAGGACTAGTGTAATCTGTAGAAATGTACTCCACCAGTAACAGAGTACATTTCTGCAAATTACAAAACAGAGCCATGACAGCTACAAATTAAAGGTGGCTATCATGTAGAAAGCATGCCAATGGCCAAGTATAAGGCCATTGGCATGGAAAACACTTGAAAAAAAATATCAACTTTTATTTTTTTTTTTTTTAGCCGATCTCGGCTGTTTAAGTGTAGGGCAGTGGTGTGCAAATGGGATAGGGGGAAATAAGAAAATAAACCTACAATAAGCATTCTAACTAAAATCACTATTCTGCCATTATACCCAATGACAGGCAGAAGACAACATGGCCAGTGAATAGTGGTTGCTAAGGGGGAGGTTCAGTGTGGGACATGTAACTATGCATCAGCAGGCAATCCTATGCAAATGAGGGGAATGATAGTGAATCCCAGATTTCCCCTGCATGCTAGTCAGCTCCCAACATTGTAAGAGCAGGAATAGCTTGGTGCAAGCCTAGGAGTTAGCTTTCATCATAGGGGGTGTATCAGGCATACTGTAAGTGGACTGGAGCCCTGTGGCTCAGGTTTGCTCCTAGCTTAGCACAGCTAGGCAAGGGGGTCCGTCTGAGGCTGCCTAGCACTATTTACATTGCCTAAGCGGGTGTGTGCACCGTACATCGGATTTTAAAGAAAAAAAAAAAGTAAACTAGGAAATAGCAGCACTGTGCACATTTGAGCACTATATTTGCGCTGCGTTCCACTGGACTTAAACAGGAAGGCAATGGGAAGGGAAAACAGCAGTAGGAAGGTAATCTAGGAGAACTAGCATAGCTGGCAGGTGAAATGTATCAGAATCCACCAATTACACAGGCAGCAGACTAGCCCAGCCCAGAACACTACTATAAACTATGCAAACACCTTCCCCTCTGCTTTTTCCATACTCTACATCACTGGTGTATACAAGTGGGGAACTTTTAACAAACAAAACAACAAAATGATAGGGGCTGCAATAGCTATCATGCAACAACATGTGGAAGAGGCTGTGGGTGGTGAGGATGTGAATGCTGTTGACCAACCCACAGTGAGGAGACAGGGAAGAGTGCACAGACCCAGGGTAACCTACAGGGGCTACATGAGCTGGATATAGTGGAGCGCTATAGGGTGGACAGGGACCTCTTACAGCAAATTGTTGAGCTGTGCTGGCCACACCTGACACACACAACTAACAGAGGGGAACCCATCCCAGTAGATGCCAAGGTATGTGTAGGCCTAAGAATACTAGCTACAGGTACCTTCCAAAGGCCAACTGGGGATATGATGGGGATCTCACAGGCATCAGCATCCAGGGTACTCCACCAGTTCCTGGATGCCATGTCAGCACATGCCAGTGAGCACATGTATTTCCCCAACACCCATGAGGCGTTGGCCAGCAATATGCAACTGTTCCACCAAATAGCAGAATACCCTGAGGGAGTGGGTGCTATAGACTGCACACACATACACATCAAAGCACCACCTGGTGAGTGGTGTAGGGACTACATCAACTGCAAGGGCTTCCCCTCCATCAACTGCCAGGTCATGTGCGATGCCCAGGGCATAATAATGAATGTGTGTGCTGGCTGCCCTGGAAGCTATCATGATTCCCACATCTGGCATCTGACGCAGCTCTACCAGAGATTTGCCAATGGGGATATCCCTTATGGTGACCTAGTGGAGGATGCTGGTTGTGCACTGGAACCATGGCTGATGACACCCATCAGAAATGCACACACACCCAAACAAGAACTCCATAATGAGGCACACGCACAGACCAGAATTATAATAGAGTGTGTGTTTGAGATGCTCAAGTCACGGTTCCAGTGCCTAGACACATCTGGTGGAGCCTTGCAGTACTCACCAGCTACATGTACCCAAATTGTCATTGTATGTGCCATGCTACACAATATGATCCTGTGGAAACAGCTGCAGTAGGAACAGTACGGGGCAGGGCTACACAGCCCCCCACCATTTCCAAGGCCTTCACAGGCACAGAGTGACTCGGAGGAGGAACAACCTGAGCCTGCTACAGTAGGTAGACGGAGGCATGCCCAGTATGCTCTGGCCTTGGCAAAGAGGCAATGCATAGCACATACATTAATACAGGAGGGACCCAAAGAATGACACCTCTCTCTGACTCACACATACAGTAAAAGGGATGCCAAACATGACTCTCTGTGTGCTCAACCATGTGTAGGGAGTGTACTATGTACATCCGACATAGGCAGCCCTGCAGCACCACCCTCAATACTGGGACACCCACAGGGTAAGTCACTCAACCTACCAATTGCCAAATGGAGTGTTGTTACCTGTATCTACAGTATGGATGTGAGCATGCAAGGGAATCAGATGGCTGAATGGTATGCCAGCAGATAGTAGACATCTATAGTGGCATCATGAGATCTGTAACAAATATTGGTGTCACCATAGTAGCCAGTACTACACAGGGTGACAAAACCCACTGCAGGAAATGTGCTGGGCCACATGTGTGTCCATATGACTCACACATGCCAGTCAGGGAGGTTCACATACCCAACAACAGTCTCGGCCAGCAGGACAGGTATAGACAAGCACAAACAAAGGCTGTGCTATGGCCTCTGAATGATGCCTATGGGTAACCTCCCCCCAGGCCTACACAGACAGACTACAGCAGGTCAGACAGTGGGATGTTAGTTCTGAAGGGTAGGAAGTCAGAAACTAATATGTAGGTCAATCAAAGCTAAGACCTGTAGTACACTGATATGCCTCTAGTCAACATGATAGGTTAGAATACAAAATGAACTGGAGTACCTAACATACCAGTACAGTCATAGCAAATGTGTACAAGTGTCAGGTGTGTCCCCTCCAATCCTGTGTAGAAATGTAGCAACAGTCAGGGGTGGTTCCCCCCAATCCTGTGAAGAAATGTAGAAATATTCAGGTGTGCCCTCCCAATCCTGTGTAGAAATGTAGAAACAGTCAGGTGTGTCCCCCCACAGTCCTATGTAGAAATGTAGTAACAGTCAGGTGTGCCACCTCCACTCCTATGTAGACATGTAGAAACAGTCAGATGTGCCTCTTTCCCCACTCCAGCATAGAAATGTAGTAACCGTCAAGTGTGCCCCCCTCCCACAATCCTGTGTAGGAATGTAGAAACAGTCAGGTGTGCTCCCCCAACCCTACATAGAAATGTAGTAGCAGTCAGGTGTGCCCCCCAAACCTATTTAGAAATGTAGTAATGGTCTGGTGTGCCCCCTCCAATCTGATGTACATACATCTTAACAGTCAGGGGTGCCCCCCCAACAACCCTATGTAGAAATGTAGTAACATGTATGTGTAGGTACAATACCAGTGGAGCACAGATGTACAGAGGTGGCCAAGGTAGCAGGATAGATTGTAGCATCTGCACAATATGTAGGTATGTGTGTGTTTGGTTGGTGTGTGTCTCATATTGTGTGAGAGTGGCCAGTATGTATGCACGTTGAGGTAAGGCCATTGCCCACTACTGTTGATGACAGGGACAAGTCCTCACAACTGCAGTGCCAAAGACAATATCCACCAGTATAACACGTGCTAGCAGTAAGCCATTGTAAATGTATGGTGGTAATATGTGTCACCATCTGAAAGACTGATATGCCATGGCTGTTGGGCTAGATATACAAGCAGTACACAGGGGGGAAGTACCCCAGACATACAGTATATATTGTGTCACTGCAAAATGGAGACATCCTTGGAATTGTACATACAGGTATGCATCACATTATCTGGTCCTGTAGTAGGGGATGCCGGTGTTGTCTGCCCGAACACATGCAGACCACAAATGAGGTAGGACTGATATATTGGGAAACAGCTGATGTACCTGAACATGCCAGAATAACTGGAATGCCCAATGCATATCTGTGTGTCAGATGCAAGTAGTGTCCATAGCACACATGCACCCAGTTCACGCAAACACCACCCACAGGTGCCTCTCTGGGTGTAAACCTGTTGTAGGGAATGGGTACAATATGACCCCACCTGTATATGGCAATAGTGAATGAATGCAGCATGCAGTGCAGGTGTCCCATGCAGGTGTGTCACTAGCTGTAGGTAGCATCCTGCCAGCATCCACACCACCTGATAGAAGGTATTGGCATGAACACCTAGCACACCTACCCTGTCACCCCAGGGGAATATACTGTATAGTGGGCGAGACTGTAGGATTGACAGAATGCAATGGCCTGCCACATCTGACCTACATCAATACCTAATGGCCCATAGGCCTCTGCCAAGGGCCTGTGTCTCACATCTACTGCCAATGCATGTTATGTCATGGACACCCAAATAACAACATAACACACTCCACATAAGCCATATGCAAGGCCATGTGGACAAACCACAGTAACATATCCACCATGACCCACTGCATGAATTGTGGACCAACACCAACACACAGCTGTGATGGGGTTGATAACCTTAGAGTATCAGAGAATGTATGCATAATGTATGGAAGAGGATAGAATAATAGAGGGGGGGAGTGGGAGCATGGGCAGCATAGAATGTGCAAGGTCTGATACAACACTGTGTGCACAGACTATCCCTGGCTCCAAACACATACATGGGTGGCTACATACCTGCCCATACACCACAGGAGGGGTAATGTCCTGACTCATGGCCCCTGCCTCTGGGTAACCTGTGTGAATCTGTACAGCTGTGAGGTATTGCCACAGCAATATAAGGCCATACTGTCATGTTGATGGATGTACAAGTATGGGATCCTCTGCTAGCACTGTACCAAGGTGTTGAACCAAATACACAGACCCAGCAGCAAGTGTCTGCAGCTCCCCCTCCAGAATGGCATAACTTACCATGAATATGTAGGGGTCTGCCCACAATACCACACACAGCTGCAGTCACCCTTGTCCCCCAAGACATCACTGTGAGCAGGAATGTCCACCTGACAGTACATGAGGACAGAAAACACCACAGTGCATAACAGTACACATGTCTGAATATCTCTGCTAACAGCAGTATCATGTAGCTGAAGCAGCACAGACACAAACACCTCCAGTACACACTATCCCTTGCACACTTTGTCCCCGTATTGCCAAATGATCAACAGATACCCTGCAGAAACAGTTTGCTACCTGTAGGTGTACAGCACAAAGGTCTACACGGGAGTACAAACTACCTGGAATCGATCCACACATTCAATACAGAAGGGCATACTGGGCATGCTCACACACAGAAAAATGAAGGCAATGTCAGACAACATACTGAAAGATCATACTGGGCATGCTCACACACTTAAACAAATGAAGCCCATGTCTGTAAACAACAGTGGACCATACATATCTGGCAGTTGCAGATGTTAGTGCAGACACTCCTCAGTATGCACCAGTCATGCTTTGCACACACACACAGTGGACAGGAATACAGACATATATCCAAGGACAACACAATATAATAAGCCAAATGTAGACATACATAGATGTGTGGAAGAGAGTGACTGTGACAAGGAGCCATCCATTATGAGGCCTGTCCCACCCAGCACACATGGGGTCTAAACGTCACTCACTGTAGAAATTAGCCACCGGAATCTGTCAGCATTACAGACTATGTGGTGCAAGTGGTAGCAGTGCAACATGACGGTACAAGGAAGTAGTTATCTAGCAGCTGTATGTACGTACCTGTGGAATATAACCCTGTGTGTGCCTGCATGTGGTGTGTCAACCTCTAGATGAATGGGCCTTGGCTCATGCACACAAACTGCCCTCTCCATAGCCCTACTATGTCAAGCCTGCTGAGGTCATCCACTTTGAAATACACCTTTGATAAAGTTGTAGCCCAGTAATCTCTGTGGCGTGTCCTATAACTGTGTACTGCTGTAGTGTGATAAACTAGCTAGGTAGGAGTTCTAATCCCAGACATGGCAAGTTTCTGTGTGTGTCCCTGTCTGTGTAGAGAACAATGTTTTTTAGGCTAGTTACACTCACTACAATTCAAATGCCCTACCTTGGCAAGGCTGCTGATGTCAGTTACTGTGAAATACACCTTTCGGAAAGCTGTAGAGCAGTAATCTCCATGGTGCATCCAATAACTGTATACTACTGTAGTGTGATAAGCTAGTTAAGTAGGAGTTCTAATCCCAGACATGGCAACTGTGTGTGTGTCACTGTCTATGTAGAGAATGATGCTTTTTAGGCTAGTCACAGCCAGTACAATTCAAATGCCCAACTTTGGCATGGCTGCTGATGTCATTCACTGTGAAATACAACATTTGGAAAGCTGTAGCCCAGTAATCTGCATGGAGCACCCTATAACTGTGTACTGCTGTAGTGTGATAAACTAGTTAGGTAGGAGTTGTAGTCCCAGACATGGCAACTGTGTGGGTGTGGGTGTCTCTGTCTGTATAGAGAGCAATGCTTTTTAGGATAGTCACACTCACTACAATTCAAATGTACTACTTTGGCAAGGCTGCTGATGTCATTCACTGTGAAATACACCTTTTGAAAAGCTGCAGCAAAGTAATCTCCGCATTGCCTCCTATAACTGCTTACTGCTGTAGTGTGATAAACTAGTTAGGATGGAGTTCTAATCACAGATATGACAACTGTGTGTGTCTCTGTCTATGTAGAGAACAATGCTTTTTAGGCTAGTCACATTCACTACAATTCAAATGCCCTACTTTAGAAAGGCTGCTGGTCTCATTCACTGTGAACTACACCTTTTGGAAAACTGTAGCCCAGTAATCTCTGTGGCACATCCTATAACTGCATACTGCTGTAGTGTGATAAACTAGTTAGGTAGGAGTTTTAATCCATGGCATTGCAACTGTGTGTGTGTGTGTGTCTCTGTCTGTGTAGAAAGTGATGCTTTTTAGACTAGTCACATCCACTACAATTCAAATGCCCTAATTTGGCAAGGCTAACTGATGTCATTCACTGTGAAATACACCTTTTGGAAAGCTGTAGCCCAGTAATCTCTGTGGTGCATCCCATAACTGTGTGCTGCTATAGTGGCATCTCTGTGTGGAGAGCAATGCCTTTTAGGCTAGTCACACTCACTACAATTCAAATGTCCTACTTTGGCAATCATGCTGATGTCATTCACTGTGAAATACACCTTTGGAGAACGAGTACTCCACTAATCCCTGTGGTGTGTCCTGTAACAGCGTAATGCTGTAGTGTGATATTGAATTCTGGTACGGGTTCTATTCCCACACATGGCAGGTGTGGATGTTTGTGTGTGTGTGTGTTTCTATGCCTGTGTAGGGAGCAATGCCTTTTAGGCTAGTCACACTCACCACATATCAAATGCCCTACTTTGACAATCCTGCTGATGTCATTCACTGTGAATTACACATTTGGTGAAAGAGTACTCTAGTAATCCCCATGGTGTGTCCTATAACAGCATAATGCTGTAGTGTGATATGGAACTTTGATAGGGGTTCTATTTACACACATGGCAGGTATGGATGTGTGTGTGTTTCTATGTCTGTGTAGGGAGCAATGCTTTTTGGGCTAGTCACACTCATCACATATCAAATGCCCTACTTTGACAATCCTGCTGTCATTCACTGTGAAGTACACCTTTGGGAAAGAAGTACTCCAGTAATCCCTGCGGCATGTCCTAAAACAGCATAATGCTGTAGTGTGATATAAAACTGTGGTAGGGGTTCTATTCCTACCCATGGAAGATGTGGATATTTGTGTGTATGTTTATATGTCTGTGTAAGGAGCAATGCATTTTAGGCTAGTTACACTCACTACATTTCAAATACCCTACTTTGGCAATCCTGCTAAAGTCATTTACTGTGAATTACACCTTTGGGGGAAAAGTATTTCAGTAAGCGCTGTGGCGCCTCCTATAACAGCATAATGCTGTAGTGTGATATAGAACTCTGGTAGGAGTTCTGTTCCCACACGTAGCAGGTGTGGATGTTTGTGCATTTGTTTTTTTGTCTGTGTAGGGAACAATGCTTTTTAGGCTAGTCACACTTACCACAATTCAAATGCTCTACTTTGGCAATCCTGCTGATGTCATTCACTGTGAAATACACCTTTGGGGAAAAAATACCCAGTAATGTCTGTGGTGCATTCTATAACTGTGTAGTGCTGTAAAATAATAAACTAGTTAGGTAGGAGTTCTAATCCCAGACATTGTGTGTGTGTGTGTGTGTGTGTGTGTGTGTGTGTGTGTGTGTGTGTGTGTGTGTGTGTGTGTGTGTGTGTGTGTGTGTGTGTGTGTGTGTGTGTGTGTGTGTGTGTGTGTCTGTGTCTCTGTGTGTCATTTGTATCTTGTGTTGAGGTGGCTGTGAATGTGTAACAATGGGACTCATTGCTGAGTGAGTTTTTGCAAATTTCTTATATGGTGGTTCTAGTATATGTCACAATGTCCACCATAAAGGGATAACAGATGTGAAATAGCCAAGAAGCTGGGGTGTAATTCCATACCACTACATGTGACATCAAGGACAGGTGAACAAAGTTAGCAACCCTTGTATTACCCAGAGAACACTCTCAACCCATGTCTCAGACACACACACACACACTTGCCTAGGCAACAACCACTATGTTGGTAGTACCCTGCATATTTTCCACTGTTAGTAACCATGGTGTGATTTAAGTGTGCTAGAGAGGGCATGACACTCTGTCCACCAGTCCAATAGGCATGTATATGCAGACAGTGCACCTACCCAATGTTCCCCACTGGACACCTGCATCACCTGTGGTGCAATCAAATGTGACCCACAAAGGACATACCATGCCTGAAACGCATGCCCTGTATGAACAGATGCCACTGACACTGGGGAATACCTGTATCAATGCAGCTGCAGGGTAAACCTGCTGTCCATTAACAGTTCCCGCTACATGAGGCCAGGACTGACACATCTGATTATAACAATCAGTGTACACAACATGGGCCAGACACCTCAGGAACAGTTCCACATGTCACTGTACATGCATATGGGATGTGTGAACATCCCAAACACTGTCCATGTCATGGACTAAGGAACACATACATGGCAAGCAATGCACAGCAATGGCCACACACAATAGTTACCCAGGTGACTGGATGGTCAGTACATTACCCACCTGTGTGGGCAAATCCACACACTACGCCCCTGAGCCACACTGCAGACCATTGTCATGTGGCCTGATGCCAAGGTATACCCATCATCTAGCCTTGTATAACCATCTGGCACAGTTGACCACTACACACCTGTGAAGAAATGCACCCATGCATGTCAGTACTGGCACCCTGTGTCTGTGTGTGTGGTGTATGATGCCTATGACCACATTCACACTCACTACAACTCCCATTGCCATACTGAAGCATCCTGCCTGATGTCAGACACCTCCACATACCCTTTGCCCATATAACCTCTGTATAACTCCTGTGGTGCATGTGATACGTGCAAAGTACTGTGTTGTAGCAATCTAACTAGTGATGAGTTGTATTCCAGACCCTGCCAAGTGTGTCAATGTGTGTGGGTCCCTGTGAGAGTGTAGCTGTGTTGATGAAGACACCTGTTCATCACATGTACTACACCTACCGTATAGCTAACATATCACTGTTGCAGCTATCACTCACCATCACAAATACGTTTGGAGGGCTCTTCAACATGTAACCTATGTGGTGCATCCAATGACTGCATAGACATCTAATAGCAATATGTAGTCAGTCAGGGGTTTGATACCCTGTACTGGTAGGTGTGTGACACAAACATGCTTATGTTTTACTCTCCAGCCCCTCCCTGACTTATCTTACCTCTGTCTGCCTCTCACACTCCCTCTCTGGTGGATGTGGAGACTTATACCTGCTTTTCTTAGGCAGCAGCACGTGTGTTGTAAGTGATGCTCATGATCAGCTGATGGCCTCTGCATGAATTGCAGCCCTCTTTTAACTGATTGCATGTGAAACAGCTGTGGTAAAATAACCATAGCCAAGTGCATGGAAACACACTCCAATATCTAGGAACATCATGTTGGTTTTGGGCCTTTTCACTCACTGTGAGCAGGAACTAGATCTGTTGTTTGGCAAACAGCATCTCAGATAGATTGGGGATTTACCTCTAACAACATACACTGTGGAAACAGGCCAACACACAGGAGGAGGATGTCTCTGACTTGACTACAGACTGTAAGTGCTGCTATATCGCATTTGGAGTAATGTTGGTTTAACAGTGTGTGTGTGGATATGGCTGTCCTACATGTTTTAATGCCTGTCATGTCAGTGCTATGTTTATGAAGAATCCCCATCTTTAGGGTCATCTACAGACTGGGCAGTTTGTGTTGCCTTGTGTTTCTTGTGTTGTCCACAGAGCACCTATCTGTGAACTGCAGAAGGTAGTGTGAGGATTGCAGTCAGTCGATGGTGACAGCCGTGAGAGTTACTGACTTCTTATCCCTCATAGGACATATGTTGAAAGAAACCCTGTTACAACAGTACATGTTTGAGGTTATCAGAGCAACATGTCAATATTGACCCTGTGTTTGTGCCTCCAGCCTCAACTCTGTCAACCTTTGTACATAGGTCATGCAGTAAGAGGTGCATATGTTCAGTACACCATATTTATTGACATCATATCTGATAACAAGCCAGTGAGATAGACTGCTACATGTTATGTATAGTAGTGGTTATATTTGAGGACATAACATGGGCATTCTGTGGTTATGTGTACAGTACTGAGGTCTGTGTACTTATGGTGATTGTTGACATTGTGTGTATTGTGAATATGTACCTTGGCCTGTGTACAGACTGTGGTAGATGTCATTGTTCCTGGTCCTGTTCTATCTGATGTTACCCTATCAGCTTGCATGTTTGTAGGGCCAAACATACACATGTCCCATACTACAGACAGGCATTGGACCACACTGTGTAGCAGCCCAGTGTATGTAGGGTTGGTGTGTGAGTAGCACATATGAGGATGGTGTTGATCAGATAGTCCAAATACTGTAATATTACACTAGCTTACTATATGTGGCTGTGGCTGTGTTCACATTGGTTGTGGTTATGCACTTTCACACAGGTGTCTGTTACTCTGTGCTGTGACATGCCTGTAGAGCCTGCTATCTATGCAGGTACATGTGTATTCCCCCATAGGAAATGTAGGCCAATGTTGAGTCAGTCTGCCTGTAGCCTGCACAGTGCTTTGTTACATGCCTAGCAGCATACTGTACTTACCCAGTGAGATGTCATGTCCAGATACTTGCCAGATGTACTGCTGCTGGGCCACCATAACAGTCATGTACGTCAGACGAAGCAGTGGGATGCTGTACAGATGTATGTCACTAACCAGTGGGTAGTATGTGGCCATGGCACCTCTGTAACAGTGGTTATTATGTGTCAGGACAGAGAGGGGTGTATGAATGCATAACCTATGGGGGCAAATGTATACCAGTATTTACGTGATATACCCATCTACATGACTGTTAACATCCACATTGTCAGGCTTGGTCCACATGTCCTGCACTAAGAGGTGATGTATATACCTCTGGACTGACCAGAGTGTGTCAGGCTGTCCACATATATTGGCCATATCTCTGCTGTAGTCCACAGGTGCATTACTGTGCTAGCAGTGGTACTGTACTATGATGTCCTTAGGATGCCTGTCAGTAGCCAATGGCGCACATGTTAAAAGCAGATGTGACCTCCCACACATACCATGTCAGTGAAGACAATCCCTGTTACAGTAGCAATATTCTACAAATATACCTGCAATATATACCTGACATCCTCTTGCACTAAAAGGTTGGGACTACTGGAGCTGAGGCAGGGTTACATTCCATGTTCAGGACATATGGTGAACATATATGTATATATAATTATCCATATATCTATATAGATATATACACATATACATATTGACATACATAGATGGATTTGTACATGTACATATATGTATATAGATATATATATATATATATATATATATATATATATATATATATATACATATATATATATATATATATATATATATATATATACACATATATATATATATATATATATATATATATATATATATATATATACACTCAGATGTATACATATACACCACAGCAATATATGTCTACACATATACAGATAGAGATAAATATGCACATATATATGTATATATGTATGGATATCAACATATAAATCGACAGTAATAGGTATATCAGACTAGATATGTATGCACATATAGTTACAGATATATATATATATACCCACATAAATAGGCATATCTGTACACATAGGATGTGCATACATATATATAGCTATATATACATATATGTATATATATATATATATGTATATATATATATATATATATATATATATATATATATACATATATATATATATATATATATATATATATATATATATATATATATATATATATATATATAGATATATACACATATATCTATATATACATATATGCATGTGTGTGTATATATATATATATATATATATATATATATATATATATATATATATATATATATATATATATATATATATATATATATATATATATATCTATATATATATATATATATCTATATATATATATATATATATATATATATATATATATATATATATATGTACATATGAAGGGATGTACACATGGCCATATATATGTTGCACTATACAGATGTGTATACAGACATATGCAGGAGTATACATGTGTATGTACATGTAGACATATATAGACCTTCTTCTTCTTCTTTCGGCTTTTCCCAGTTAGGGGTTGCCACAGTAGATCACCTGTCTGCTCATGATTGGCAGTGGAGTTTTACGGTGTCAAGTTGCCAGCCTGGTGCCCAACCTTCCACAGAAGGCTCACACCAGCACACACTCATGCCTAGGGCCAATTTAGAGTGTCCAATCCACCTACAGCATGTCTGACCTGTTATACATATATAGCCATATTCCTGTCATGTGTAAACCTCACGGTTATGTATACCTTTCCAGATGTATCTCACCATATGTATCTGCTATGTGTACATTATGATAAAACAACATATGTGATGCAACAGTCATATTAATAACAAGGACTACACAATTTAGGAAGTAAAGGCAATTGTTCAATACTACTCAATATGTGTATTGACAGCTATATTGGTAAAACAACATCTGTTTTCACAGTGGTCATGGCGTAGTGGTTAAGTGTTGTGACTTTAGTGTAGAGGGTCCAGGGTTCAAGACCTGCAAGGGCTGTTCATTTTGTTGCTGGGCGGAACAAGGGCTGTCAGATACAGACTGGTTAATGCAGTTTTGAGCAGCTTTAAGCAGGTTTGCACGCATTTGCGTGAAGCTAAGCAGAGCTAAGCTATGGGTAAACGTACGGGCACTTTCACAGTGTAGACTTTGCTTACCAGTGCACAAATCAGCTCAGCTGTTATATTGCAGCAATGTTGATACTTGCTAAGCATGGGTTAGTCCTGGTAACCAGGTCACACCACCTGGTCTGATAACATAGCAGGGTAATGACATCTGTAATAAGGGTATATAATGCCATGTACAATACATGCACTTATGTGCTGTCATTACAGTAGCAAGGGGTGTGAGTGTCATGTGTGTGACACAGATGTATATGAGGCCTGTACAGCACTGTTATCCATGTGAACTTGTTACATACATGGGTAGTAACCTAGGGTATGTGCTGTCACACTGGCATGTCATGTATCATGGCAGTACTACTGTTGACAGTGCTTACCCAGGCAAGAGCAGAGTGCTAAATGTAGTACTGACAACAGGCACACCTGCAGGCATAGCTGGACACTGAAACCTCCCTGTTGTATCCCTGGTGTGTGAGCTGTGTCACAGTATATACTCCTTATTGGGCAATGATCCATCATGTGGAATGTAACTGTAGACTACCATCTGTACAGCACATGTTAGTGAGGGCTTCTGACATGTAGTTTTGGCATACATATTGTTGTCAAATATCTATTAATTAACACACTCATCCTACTGCATAGCTACTTGCCAAGCTGATGACTGTCAGTCCCTGTACAGATGTGCAGATGACAGGTATCCAGCTGGGATATGTACAGGCAACCTAAGCTTGATGGACACTGACATCTCTGCCCAGCTGTGTAAGAACTGGCACATATAGGAGATGTCACCCTGTGTGCACCACATGCCATGGGTACCTCCACTACACTACCACAGTCAATAGAACATGCTTTGGTACAGATCACCATCACAGACACTAACCATGTGTTGTAATACATGTTGCATACATGTCAACTTGATCAGTGGCCATGTGCATGAGGCACCTGGAGGATTGGCTGATGCATGTAATTCTCATCCTGAGGGTCACCACAGTAGTGTCTGTTGATAGATTGCCTGCTGCCACCTGGCAGGTGGCAGGATACCACTGTACACACAACCCCTACACAACCCATCTCCCCATGGACAATAGCTAGGTACACAGCTATGACCACCTGCAGCGATGCACCCCTGTACTGACATATGTGTACATGTGCATGACTGAGTATAGCAGTGTCTCTGTGTTAGCACACCTGTACTTGAGAATTCCATGAGGGCCTTCACAACCAATGCAACACCCATTGCCATAGTCAGTTGTGGCTGCTGCTGTTTGGGACATTACATGTACCATGTTAAGCTCCTCCCCATACCAGCTACATGAGCCTTGCAGTACCAGCACAACAATGTTTTACAAATGGGTTGATTAGCATGGGATACCCATTGTGTTCTGGCATATGTGTGTGTGTAGTTGTGCATGTCCGTATATCTGTAGGGTACAGCATTCTGAGGCCACATACTCCTATTACAATACCCATTGCCACACAGTAGTAAAGATAGTGTTGTTGCTGCCCATAGGTGAGGAATGACAATGCAACACCCTACTACGCATGTGCATGTGCATGAGATGCATATCCCTGTAGTACCACTGTTGGGGGTTGTATCGCAGTCATGGCCAATGTGTGATGGTCGGTATGGCAGAGTGTCATCATGGGTTTCAGGGAGTACAATATCCACTGGGTGCTTTTGTTGCTCAGTGATTAGTAGGGTGTCAAAGGGCTATTGGATGGTTCAGGCCTTAGGTCATTACTCCACTGGGGGGGCCATTTTCAAATATTTTCACCTCTGTATGCCTATGCAGGGTGGTTGACATAGTTTGTGTATTTCGAACGATGGGTCATGTGGATTCTATTTATGGGCTCGGAATAGGAACAGTATGGAGTTCATTTTCATGTATTTACTAACTGGCTCTCTTGAGATATTTACAGGTACTGAATTAAGCATTACTTTGTTTTGCCATTACTGACTTGTGTGGCTGAATGCACAACTGTATGACATTATATACGGCTGTTGAAACAGGCGGTCTTGCATATTTGGATGGCCATCTTCTAGTCCTGGCGATTTGTTGCTTGAGACTCTACTTTTTCACTTTTCTGGAACTATTTTGGACACTAATATTGCATTCAGTATTTGTATTTACATTTTCTTGGTATTATATTCAGACTCATAGATTTGGGGTTTTGTATTTATAGCACAGATATTCACAGTTGTGTGTTTTTTTTTGAGTACAACATCATATTGTCTGCTTTTTTTGAACCGGGTATCATTATACTTGGGTTTGAAAATTTACTAACATTGCTGTTTGTCTAGTGGGTTCCTCAATCCCTATTTAAGTATTGGATTATGGGGCTATGACACATCTTATTGTGGTTGTTTTTTTGTCGAGAGACGAAAGTCACATACAGTAATGCTGATTGCTCTGAATATTTAAACAAGCTGACAAGCTCTTTATCAGGCCAGTGATGTAGGTCAGCCATTTTATAACCAAGGAAAATATATGTGTCACTGTTCCACCTGTTTCCAGGTTCCTTTCTTAATTTATGGCAGAGACGAAGGTCGGCCAGTATATGTAATGTTGGTTCAGGACATAAACTAATCAGAACTTGGTTATATATTTATATTTTTATAATGACGTAACCAGCTAACTAGAGGCTTATCACCTGTATATAAATTGTGTTATAGCTTCATTTATATTCATATTTACATTTGTATGGGTGGTATATCACACTGATACAAATATTGTCATTGGATGAAGATCTATTGTTTGTAGATACTATGAATGGTTGATTTGGGTTCCAATTGGATATATAGCTTTTCTAAATATGGTTACTCCTATATTGTTGTGAACTATGTTATTAATACAAACTTATGATATCATAGATTATTGTTCCTATGCAATACTTCTTGGTTAAACTTGTCCCTGCCATGACTTTGGAATAGTTTTAACAATCACATTTGTACTGGGCAAGTTAGTTTTCAGGAGTTAGAATTTTACTGATGACTTAATTTGGGACAATAAGGGGACTCCTAGGATGGAGCTTTCCAAACTGCTAGAGGGTCTCTCTGCTGATAGAGATGATCTGGGAGTTTTCAGACTGAGACAACTGGGTCCGGAGAATTCCACCATGGGTACTACAGACCCTGAGAATATTTGTGGCACTCTCTTCCAGAAACTTAATAAGAATATGAGGACCTTCAGGTCTAACATTTGGCATTTGAAACTCTTCAGGGCCTATAAGTTTAAAGATATTACCTCACAGGGATTAAGGGTTCGAATTCAACCCTTAGTGAGTCAGGTGGATGATCAGCTTTCACAGGATTGGGTTCAGGCCCAACATAAAGCCTCTATGGCCTTTGAAGAAGCCCTTATCTTGTACTATGAGAGAACTATTGACCAGTCCATTATGGAAGTCACTTGCAATTGTGATGAGGTTAAATGCTATGAAGGGGAAGCCTTTTTTACTAAACATCTAAATTAATTAGTGAAAGATTTATCTGTTTTAGAGCAGCAATTGAAAAAGAAGAAGACACAAAAGTTTAACCATGATATTTCTGATTATGATAGGGGTAAACCTTTTGGCATACAAAAGAATGTCAGATTTCAGGATGCAGTGTATAATAAACTACTGAGTAAAAGGAAATGACCCAAGTCGATATTAAAGAATAAAGGGAATGGACATGAGGGTACATCGGGAGATGAATCCTCGTCTGCCACTGATGTGGAATTGACTTCCATCCAGGAGTAACCTATAGCTAAAAGAAGGCCCAGTAGTGACCCTTTAGGTGGAAGAGGCACAATGGGGTCGAAAACATCGAAGGAGGCAGCATTCAGCAATTTTTGGATATGATCCTACCTCATTAAATGTTGATAACAATGTGCATAATATTTCTAGTCTGGCTTTGTCTGATATTGAAATAAAGGTACTCAATAAGGGTCAAAATTTTGTCCCAGGCTTTTCTGTCAATGAAGATTCTTTTGTGAATGATGTCAATGAATTCTGTAGAATTCTTAACCTCAAATTGTTCTTTTCAGGGAGTGATCAGTCTCTCAGATCTACTGGTTTCCACTTTTGTAAATCCAATTTTATGCCACCCATGGGCAAACATGTGTCAATATTAAAAGAATGTGTTCTCAAAGATTTACACTTTAACAAAAGTATACATCCCAATACTCAAAACAATCTTACCAAAGAGGATCAACATGCTTTAACCAAACTCAGTAATAATCATGAACTGGTAATTTTACCAGCAGATAAAGGGGGCAGTGGTCATCATGGACTGTTCTATGTATTTAGCTGAGGATGAATCACAATTATCCAATGCTCAATTTTACATGCACATGCCACTGGATCCCACGTTTAAATTCAAGAAGGAGATTGATCTATTTTTGAAACTGGCTCAGGAGGAAGGTATTATCAGTCAAAAAACAATGTTTCAACTTATTGTTTCTGACCCACAACCCCAATATCTATATTTGTTGCCCAAAATGCACAAACATCCAACCCAACCACCGGGCAGACCAATTGTATCGGGCAGGGGTTCTCAAACTGAGCCCTTATCAGCATTTTTGATGGAATATTTACAACCACTATTATCCATGGTCAGAGCCAGAATCAAAGACACCACACAATTTCTTCAGATCATTACTGACACACAGCTGGATCCCATTTGGATGATGTGCACATTGGACGTCACTGCCCTATATACCATTATCCCCCCCTGGGCTGGCTTAGAAGCTATATGGTTCTGGTTAGAAAAAGTGGATATATACACTCCAGGGTTTAACGCTCTACTCATTTTTTTAACTGAACATGTTCTAACAAAAAATGTTTTCTATTTCAATGGTAGATGCTATTGGCAAGTTAGGCATACTGCTATGGGGGCATCTTTGCCCTCATTTATGCTGATCTGTTCATGAAGTACATCGAAGAACAGCTTATTTATGATGCCAGTCATAACATATACTTGGGAGAAATGGACATTTGACGACGGTACTTGGATGATTGTTGGATGGTGTGGAGAGGTGATGAAACTTATATACAGGAGTTCGTACAATATATAAATGAAAACAAGCGGGGGATTCATTTCACATTGAATTGAGATTACAATCAAATTACCTATTTGGATGTGAGTGTCATTCGAGAGAGTTACCACATGTTGAGAACAGAAGTTTTTTGTAAATTTCCCCAATTCAATACCCTGCTTCATGCTACAAGTCATCACCCTCAATACATCATCCACAGTATCCCTAAGTCCCAGTTTTTGAGGATCAAATGTATTTGTTCCACCGAGCAGGCATTTTGTTTACAACAAGATCTAACTAATAGATTTATTAATAGGGGCTACCCTGCTTACAACATAAACAAGGCCCGTACGTTGGCCTCAGAACAATCCAGAGCCAATATTTTGCAGTACCAACATACCCCTAACCATTTGGAAAATAATTTATCCCAACCCATATGCCTGGTCACCTCCTTTGGTTGACAATCACTGGGACATACTACTGGCCAGTGCGAAACTATCCACATTATTATCACCCTATTGTTTGTTTTCATATAGAAGAGGCCCTACACTAAACTCCCACTTTACTCATTATAAACACACTTTGCCCTGCATTACACAACAGCAGCTCACACAATTTGGGGACAAATTGTTGGGTAGCCTCCCTTGTGGTCATTGCTCTGCTTGCATCTTTGTTTCAAAGACGAAAGAATTTACCAGTAACACCTCCAAGGTGTATGAAATTCGTTCCTTTGGTAATTGTAGCAGTGACTGGGTGATATATATAGATAAAGTGCAGGGCAACAGATTATGTAAAACAGGGTGGCATACCATATTGAATGAAAAAGAATCCATCTGGATTGTTAGGCTAGAGGCTTTGTTCAAGCCTGGCCTTAATGATCTCACTTGATTGTTCGGGTATGAACCAATAGGAAAATTTTTTCAATTATGTGCCTATTTATTTAACAATTACTTTCTGTTGTGTGTTTAGCACTGAAGAAGGCTGTCTTTTAGCCAAAACTGGTTTGCTTTACTTCTTGGAATTGCCACAATAAAGAATTGAATATTCTTTTCAACTTCCCTTGTGCTGAACTATTTTTGTGTTCTACACCCGGTATATGGCTCATATACTACATTATGGTTAACACTGTCACCATCAACCATACAGGTAACTGATACCACAATCCAAGCCAGTTAGGCATGTGGTGTGTGCAGCCTACCTGTAACACATTGGACACATGGTCAAGTTAGTTAGCAGTGATAGGCCCTGGTATCTCAGATGTGTGTCTGCCTGTTATGTGTCTGTTAATGTGTATATGAAGGTATGTCACACTATGTATTGTCCATATACACCCATTACATCCCCCATTAGCATACTGTACATGTCTGGGTATGTTCTGCATGTAACATGTAACCTGGGACACACCTCAGCCTAAACACTGTGTGGTGTGTGTAATGTAAGCCACCCACTTCAGTATCACTACATATCTAGATAGGGGTCTAGTCCCAGTCGTGCCAAGTAACAGTGTGCGTGTATGTGGATGGGTCTACATCAGGTCGCAGGGTATACATGCCTCAGTGGGTCGCCTGTCCATGTGGCACAGGCAATAACCATTTTAGTAACCTGTGACATGTGTTCAACTGTACCCCAATTATGAAACAGCCATGGTGTCACCACAGTGTCATACTCCATTGTGGTATATGACTGCAGGCCATCCTCGTGCTGACACATGTACACCTACAACACAAATGGATAACATTATAGAAATCACAACCAACCAGTGTTACTAACAGCTATAATGCATCATTGCTGGATGGCTACACTACCTGCCATATATGCATTACACTTTACTCCTTACAACATGGTACACTATAGTACTGTGGTACACTGTAGTACAGTCATGATGTGCATCAGAACCATATTAGCCTGTCCCTGCATTTATGGTATGGATGACAGGGATGTGGCACAGGTATCATCATATGGACAGGGTGTGATGTTGGTTTGCCAGAGGCTGAGGGCGGGCCATACATTTGACACCATGTGTGTCGGTGAGGGGTGTACTGTGGTGAGCTGGGCATGGTGGAGTGGTGTGTGTAGGTATGGGGTTGCCCTAGGTGTGTTTGTATAGTGTGAGGGTATGCATGCACACAGTTCTGCCATGTGGCTGCCCTACACAGGTGTTTATGGACAGTTGCAGACCATACCTGGCAGGGTGTGCAGTTCACTGCCTCTGGCCATGGACACATGGACTGTGCCTGCCAGGTACAGGCCTCAATGTGCTACTCTCACCTGCTGATGACAAATGTCCACTGGTACCAGACCCCTCCTGGGACTGGCCAGGACCATGTGCATATGGCCTGCTGTGGTGTGGACAGCACACCCCCCACACTGTCTAGGCTGGACATCTTGGTGTCCTAGCACATCCATGTTGACTGCTAGCTGTTGGTGTTACTGGCCTACGGCCATGCAGCCATCACCGCACTCCCAACACATGTTCAAGCATGGACAGACCATGGTCGATGAGGGCCATCATCTCACCTGACCATCTATCCATGAACTCAGTTAACACACGGATGGCACCTGCAAGTTGACGAGCAATATCACTTGCAGATGTGAGAGCAGCCCTCTGCAGGCTCAGGCCCTGTCTGGTGTAATGTTCTACATGTGTCTGCACCTCCATGACAGCCTGAAACATGCACCTGCTGGTACCAGCTATGTTGCCTCTGCCAGGGGCATGATGTCCAGTGACCCTACCACAAGCACCCTGAGACATCTGCCTATGTGGTGCCCTGTCGGACATCTGGCTATGTCTGTTGCAACCAGATGCATTAGGCATGGTTACCACACTTCCCTGTGCACAGCCACCAAACACCAGCTCTCCCTCCACTATGGCCACTGGTGATGGGGTATGTATAAGCACTGAAACTGTGTGTGGGGGTGGGGTGGTTAAACGGGGGCTGTCAAATGATGACACTGTTTCAGCCCCTGACAATCCTACCTGTGCCTCAACAGTACTAGCATCATCTTCGGTCTCAGAATGGACACCAACATCAGATTGCATGCAGGAGGGACCCTGACCCACCTCGCCACCTGTGGGGGGAAACAATAAACACACTTTAAAATTTGTACAGCATTGCCTAATAGTGCACACACACACATGCACACACACACACACACACACACACACACACACACACACACACACACACTAATACTTACCTCTCCGTGACTTTACAGACAGTCCCACATATATTTCCATGTGTCCCCCATCCTGCATCACACTTGGTAACATACACACATTGATACCACTTATTAACATATCAGTCCTCTAAATGCCTAGACAAGTCAGCACAACACAAGACCTTTTACTACATTACCTGCCTGACCTATGCGTAGCAGTTTTAGATGGCCTCACTGCTGTCAGTCTGTGTTCACCCTGCATATGTCCGGACATCGTGAGCATAGCCCCTATGTAAGTGGGCTACTATGTTCACTCCATACTATCATGCACTGGTTTGTCATGATTATGTATTGCTCAGTGCTTGCCAGATATGCTGCACATTCAGCCTATCATGTGACAACTGTAATTTATAGATACACTCCCTGGTGTTGACTAGTACCTCCCCACTGCATCTGTAGTGCTGCATACGTGGGTTGTAGGTCACCTTTCTGCTGAATGCAATACTAAGGGTATACCTGGTGTCTACGTTCCCTCTCAATGACTGTTCTATGCTACAGACCTTATTATACTATCAGCTGTCCTGTGATTACATACATGACACGTATTGCTGGTGTGTATGTGTCAGTCCATGTACATGTACTGCATGGTCCCAAAGGGAGGTACTGCTGTATGAATACCCCACAATCACACATGGGCATACATGGCCACCCACACAAACACACCCACATGCACACATGCATCCTACATGCATCAACCTCCCTCCACTTCACCAGAGTGACCCTACAGACAAACTAACTATCCACCAGGATGCACACACACACACACACACACACACACACACACACACACACACACACAAAGGTGAGGTTGCCCAATGATAGCACACACAGTCCTCCTATTACCCATCTGTCAACATGCAGAACGTATGGTACACAACAGCATGCAGTGCAACTATAGTCAATCCATACTAGTAACAGTATACATGTGTGTGTGTGATGCATGTGCTATGTCACTAGGTGATGCCCCTTTCCCTGGATACCACTGCACCCATGTACACAGTATTGCTGTGCATCTGTTCTGCACCCTGCCATGTACTGTGCACCACACCTCACAGGTGTACAACCCATTGTGGAATGTGAAGTACTGTGTCAGTTATTTCATCATTAATGCTCACAGCCCCTATGTTTTTTAGCAACACATACCTGGGATGATATATGGACAGATGTCATTTGTGAATGCCTCATGTCTGATTTACAGTTCTCAACATCAGTGGACCATGCATGACCAATCCAATATTTTTACACTAACAACCATCAGAACATACCATAGCTATCGGGGGTCTTCATAATATGATGCACCCATCCGTGATCTGCATTGGTCCCACATCACTGCATATCTTAATAGTACATGAGTCCAATATGCGACATATGTCCTGTACTTTCACATGCAGTGTCTACGGAATGTGTTAGGTGTGCAGATGCTGACCACGATGCATACACTCCATGTGGTCATATGTGTGCTATGACCATTTGTCACACCTCTTGTTGTGTGTACTACAGCAGTCACTACTCCTGCCAAGGATATACCAGTGTGGGCCATCTGCAATTGCCAGTGTATGTTCAGTCTGACCTAGACATGTCCCCCTAATCTGCATGATTGCAAGGTCAACTCATGCTCACATCCCTTGGTGTTCACACACTGCCGTCACTATAGCTGTGGGGGTAGGGTTACATCTGACAATGGTCCTGAACCTGACTATGTGCAGATACAGCCATTATTAGCATCCTTAGGATCCCTGCTGCAGTGCACTGGTGTGTCATGCTGACACCCCCCCTCCTTCTGTCTTTTTGCAGATGCCTGACAAGAAAGCCCTACACATGTGTTTCACTTTGCAGTGTCCCATTAACTGAACACCACATGTTACAGCCTAGTCCCAGCTAATAATGTGGACTACTGTAATAACTTATGCCATAGTGTATCTCTGCAGCAGTTGCCATTGTCCTACAGGTATATTCACTGGTGTTGCACTGTATATGGGTGATGTTCCAAACATGTCCCTACTGTAGGCCATGTCTCCCACCATTATGTTACTCCCTCTAGACACATTCCGCAATGACAGGATGTTAGTTATCATGCGGGTGTCTGACATACCCTTCCAATACCCCATCATGGTCACCCCTGTGATGCCATGCATTTCACAGAAACAATACGTGCACATGTACAGCATGCATTCTGGGTAGGTGTATTAGATGTGTGCATGAAATATACCATTGCCATTACATGCCCAGTTTGTTGGCAAGCATCTACATAAACCATACTCACCAGCTACAGACTGCTGCCTTGCTGGTATCCTGGAAGGACCTACATAAGAGGGAGAGAGATGCAATGTCAGTGGCCACACCTGTGGCAGTGCTACAAGGTGGGTGCAGTATTACAATACATCAATGGTACATTTCCACAATACTACCAGATATGGACATCTGTTTATCACTACTATGCAGCAACACAATAGATCTATGACATGTCAGATATGCATGATCTACCTGTAGCAATGTGGATGTATATGCAACAGTGGTCTACTGATGTGCCCTGTGGCCTTACCTGCATGGTCCTTGGCCAGTGTGTGGGTGGCACCCACCTCCACAAAGGTGTCCGGCAGTTGGTGGCTGTCGGACAGGCAGGTGCCACAAGGCTGACCAGAAACTCCTTCACACATGTCGGGGGGATGGATGGCATGACCCCCCCCCATGGTGAGGAGATCCCCCAGACTGCAGCAGCATGCTGACAGGCATTGTGAAGCAGGTCAGAACAATAATGCCGGACCTGGTCATAACTGCGGTCGTGCAGTCTGTCATCATTGACCCTGTGGACTAGGTCGTTCCACAGGACGATCCACTCCTGCTGCTCATGGGCGGCCCGGCCAAACAGGATAAGGTAGTGCTGGATTAAATAGGTGAGCAGTACTTCATTTTTGGCAGCTGAATAAGATGGTAGCCATGCATGTGACATCTTGGCTGAAAGACATAAAGATGGAAACAGGTCTGAGCAACTCATACAGCAAGGTTACCACAGTTCTTAATACACATCTCTGTCATCCCCCCACCATATCAGTGACAACAAACTGTACATACAACTCATTAGGTGTGGCTACAACTTACCTAATAGTGGGACAGATATTGTATTGTACCACACTTTGTGGTATGTGATTGTAGCCATGTTCCCTGTGTAGACACTATCATTTCTGGCCTGTTACAGACTATTTACACACATGCCATTGTCAGGGGCACTATGGTTCCATATATGCCTGTGATATGGCTGCTTTGTGATTGCTGCACATCTGACATTATGTGTTATTGGGGATATCTATGCATGATATTGGACAGGTTCCAGGATTGTGTAGACTATTACTACCAACATATGTTCTATAACACTGACACAATAGCATATATATGTCCTATTGCCCAGCAGAATTACCTCTCCAAACCCATCTGCCCATGCTACCCGGCCACATCACGTGCCTGGGGGGCACACATAGACATGTTCCTGTCCCCTGAGGTCAGGTCCAGGGTCTGTTCCATAACAGGCTCCACAGACACATGTGGGATGTGCTACATCACTCTGAGGCAACCAGTACACATTCACAGGGCTGACATGCTCCTCTTACTCAGCCTCCAGCCCAGGCACCTTCAGGACATGGACTGCTGTTGTGAGTAACAGTGGGTGGGAGGCTTGTTCCCATTGTGTCCATATTGGGACCCATGGGGCATCCACATCACAGACCACACACACACCATCCAGGGTGTTTACCCACCACATGTGTCACATACTATCCTTGCAGACTGTCTTCTATATCTACCAACCCTGACCAGCTCCAAAACTATACCTGCCATACTTCCCCATATTCCTATCCCATACTTCACAGACAAGGGCAATGTGGTCCCAACAAGGGGTTTGCATGTGACATACCCATCCATGTTGCACACACTGCCAGCTGTAGACATCTGTGTGTATTGCTATGTGAGCTGTTTACTTGCACATAGCATGCAGCACTGTGGTAGTAATATAGGGGACATGTATTTACATACATATATGTTTGTGTGTGTGTTTGTATATATGTAGACGTGCATATAGGTATATATCCATATATGTGTAGATATATGTGATGTATATATGTGCTCCTATATATTTGTGGACATACATGTATATATATATATATATATATATATATATATATATATATATATATATATATATACACACACACACACACACACACACACACACACACACACACACATATATATCCATATATGTGTAGATATATGTGATGTATATATGTGCTCCTATATATTTCTACACATGGGTATCTGTATATTTGTGGACATACATGTATATATATATATATATATATATATATATATGTATCTATCTATATATATATATATATATATATATACACACACACACACACACACACACACACACACACACACACACATATATATATATATATATATATATATAGTTTTATATATTTTTGTGTCTACTTATGTACACATATGCATACATATATGTGGGGTACATTAAGACATCAGGTCCACAATCTCACAACACCTTCCTGTACAACTGCACTGTTCTGCCTTGCTACAACACAGACAGGTGCCACATATGGACACAGCCTGACATTGGGGGGTATATGTAGGACCAGATTGCTGGTAACCCTATTACACACCTATGGCATTCCTGCATGCTACATTACAGATTAACCTGAATATCCTGCAAGGAGTGGGCTGTGGATCCCACATGTCCATCATAATGGCATTACTTCCACCACCAGCTATTGGCCAAGTAAAAGACATACTTCCCATTACACAACGCACACTATGATGGCTTACATCTTGTCGGTCAGTGCTGATCAGCATAGTTGACGGCTATGGTGCACTACTCACAGGGACAGACACTATTGTCCATATCAGTTGAGCATCATTACAACAACACCTGCTGGCACATATAAAGGCTCTGTCTCTCTCTCCCTCTCTCTCTTTCTCTCTCTTTCTCTCTCCAGTAAATGGATTGAGCTGCTTTGAATAAATTGCAGCATGGATTGTGTAGGTGATGCACATGATCAGGCCATGATCAGGTGATGGCTTCTGAATCAGTCAATGTCCTCCAATTGCTACCTGCATGTAGCATGCTGTGTAGAACTTCCAATTACCACTATCATGGCAACCACCTACTATAAATCCCTACATGATGTGGGCGTGGTCCCTTTACCTTTCCTGTATGATGGACATCCTTCCTGTGTGTGGGCCTAAGTGTTACAGACAGCAGCAATACATCTTACAGGAGAACCTGCAAACTCAGGTCAGCTACATATTTGTAGGAGGTTCCAGAACTACAGACATAGTCTGAGCAGAGTTGTTGTATGCATTGTATAGCACTGGTGTTACAGGGTCTGTGTGTACATACTAATTTAACTTGGAATGCAGTCTGTCTGCATAGCTCTCAACTGTGGGCCTATCCTCTTGATGGCCACAGGTGTGCCTATTATGCTTTGTCTGTCCACCACACAGGACTTGTGTCAGATATATCACTGGCAGTGTGTGCGTTGAGTGCTATCAGTACATGGCTATATCCATTTCTGTTTATAACTTCATATGCCTGACTAAGGGTATGTTGCAGACTATCATGTAACACCAGCAACATGCTTAGTGTATGACAACATACACATATGGGCCTGTGTTCCAGCCTCTCTCCTCCACCTACATGTCAGGCATTGCACATATGACATGCTGTCAGGGGTTGTTCTGTAGTGGGCTGTGACTATGTCATGCTGCCATTCTTGCCATCAGTCCACTGCTGTTGTGTCCCCCACACATACTGTGGGGTTGAGACCATATATGTGTGGGCTTCACCAACACAATACATGCATGCCCTTATGCACTCCAGAGGCCACTGTTTGTAACAGTGGAATATGGCCATGTATTATTGAGTCTGGGGGGGATGCACCATAACTAACCTAGGCTGTTACAACATGTGGGGGTATCAGGGGTAAGCTGTCTTGAGGTATCTGGATGTACATTACCATACAATTTACCTTGGGTAAATGCAGGCCTACTGCCTCCTGCCATACAGACTGTTCTGTTTGTCAGTGTGATTGTGATGGTGTCAGTTATGCCTTGTTATGTAACAATTACATCCCATTGTGTCAACTGAGGTCTTTACCCCTTAGAAATTGTGTACAAAGTGTAGATAGAGGCTGCTGACCTATACATCTGCATTACTTACTGTTGATTGTTTGGTATCCAGTGGCCCAGTCTGTCTTTACTATTGTACTACTTGAAGGCCTCGGCCTGGACACCAACATATGTAAACCTTTCCAGACTACTGTATTAGTATAACTGTTTCACAGTTGCATTACTCTGTTTATATGGATGTCAGTGTCTAAACAGCTATATGACATGGCATATACAACTGTAACAGTATACAAATAAAGCTTTTGCATGTATGCATACCTGTTTGTGGTGTTATTTCCTTTGACGTCTCTGTGGGTATATGTTGCAGGCAATGATTGTCATTTGTATGGGTGGCTCATACAGTGTCCAATTGGTAAGGTGGTAACTGTAGGCATAGTGGCTGTTCCATATTTTGTGCACCTTCTACATATGTATCTTCCTATACATATCTCTGCATGTGTATGTGTAGTTACATATATATCTATATATATGTATGTATATATATATATATATATATATATATATATATATATATATATATATATATGTATATCTGTATCTGCATATATGTGTCTGTGTATGTGTATCCTAGGGATGTTGATTGCTTCCACATTGTACATTCCCTATGGGAGGCAGACTTTACTGCATGATATGTTACTGATACCAGCCTGACATCATACAGGTGGAATGGAGTAGTGTTAACATCATGTGCCCATGTCGTGTCAAGTCCTGGTTTTGGGATCTGTGACAGTTGGTAGTGTATTGCAGGGTAGACGTGTTTGGCTGTGGGGGGGATACCTATTCGTACAAGATGTATGTTGTATGGGGCCTCTTAATCCCATTAACGGTGCATGTGGACATATATGTTTTTCTTATGTTCCCATTTTTATCTACAGATGTATGTCCGTATATGCTTATATACATGTATATATATATATATATATATATATATATACATGTATATACATATGTATATATATATATATATATATATATATATATATATATATATATATATATATATATACATATATATATATATTTATATATATATATATATCAACACTACACCTTCACAGCCCCGAAGGTGGCTGTGCTGGGGGCTGAGTCACAGAGCCAGGCCAACCCTCTAGTTGTGACACATGACCCTCTAGTTGTGACACATGGCCCTTGAGCTGGTGTAGCAGATCTCTGACCTCCCTGCAGAGCTCACTATGCACCATGACCCGGACCTGGCAACTGGTGACAGGTTCCTGTCCGTGCCTGCTCCTGGGGCAGCAAGCCCTATCCCCTGAGGTGGTTCCACCCAAAGGTGGTGCAGGACCAACGGATGACGAGGTCCTGGTTTGGGCCCTAGACATGCTGGTGCCCGGTGCCACGACCAGCTAAGGTGGGACAGGTGGGTCCACTGGGACTGGCCTTCTCAAACATGTTATAGATTTTAAATTTATCATCATATGTGGGTTAGTAATAGTCAACACATTTCAGGATTAGGTATAACAGCATGCATAGATATTACCATTAACCCAGACACCAGATACATAACAGTTGCATAGCAAACGGAACACGTGCATATATGGGACCACAGTGGTAATAACAACAGTATGCAGGTACATTGATGGCACCATGCCACCAATGTTGGAATATTTCAATATAGCACATGGATGGAAACAGATTTAAAATATAATCAACCTTAGTATTCAGAGCAACTGCAACACTCACAATTCCATACAATACCAGAGTTAACAGTACCAGTATAGTGTATCAAGCCTTTATTTTATTGGCACAGTGGTTGTATCTGACATACCTGTGGGAGCAATTTTGTTAGCACTACCTGGATGTTGCCACACAAAGTTCCAGATTACACATTAGTATTATGCACATACATCTCTCTCTGTTACTGTACACACTCTGGTCACAGCTTGACGACATGGGGGTGTAGATTGTACATACTTGGCTTATTACTCTCATAACAGTTTCGGGAGTTGCTAGAGTGACAGGTTTGTTCTCAGAGATGTATGACAATGAGTTGTATTTCCTGTTTGCTGCCTAGACATCTGGGATCATCCCACATACTTCCCAGGGGGACAGGGGGACAGGCAGCAGATATAGGCCCATATACTGGACATTCTGGTCTTATCTGTATTGTTGTGGGGTATGATTCTGTATGCAGCCTAATTCTACTCCCAGGATTCAGACCATGGCTGTGTCTGTTACAACTTTGTCACTGTCCATCATAGTTTTGTGTACTATATAGATATTGCTGTATATCTCCTATCTGCTTTTTGTCTTATAATTCTCCTGTGGTTTTTCATTATGACCTTGTATTACAACACTCTTATACAGGATTTGCTAGACAGCTACATTTTGTAGGACAGTGTGGGCGACAGTGATGAGTAATACCTTATTATTCAGAGCAACTGCATCAGTCACAATACCATACATTTCCAAAGTAAACAGTACCAGTACAGGGTATCATTCTTGTATTTCTGGGCACAGTGTTGGTGTCTGACAGACCTGTGGGAAAAATGTTTGTTAGCACTACCTGAATGTTGCCACACACAGTACCAGATTCCACATTACTATTATGCACATACATCTCACTCTGTTACTATACACACTCTGGCCACAGCTTGACAACACGAGGTGTAAATGGGACATATGTGGCTTCTTACTCTCATAAGGTTTTGGGGAGTTGCTAGTGTGCCAGCTTTGTTCTCATAGATGTGTGTCAATCAGTTGTATTTTCTGTTTGCTGCCTGTATGTCTGGGATCATCCCACTGATATCCTAGCGGGACAGGTTGACAGGCAGCAGATATGGGCCACTTTACTGGACATTCTGGACAGTTGTAGGGTATGATTCTCTATGCAGACTGCTACCACTGCCAGGATTCGAACCATGACTGTGTGTGCTAAAATTACAGCCATTCACTTATCAGTTGCATGTGCTATTCAGATTTTTTTGTCTGCCTTTTCACTGTTTTCTGTCTATGTGTCTCTCAGTTGTACTAATTGGTCTCTGGGGATTACACCAGTCATATACAGGCATTCCTACACATTCTATTTATGGTGCACAGTGTGGGTAACAGTGCTTAATACAACAATACTATTACGTGATTGCAAATCTACATTACCATATGATACCAGAGTATACACATGCAGTCCAGCAGTTAGACTTTTATTGTCAGGCTATTACGCTTTTATTTATATACAAACTATATGAGACTCTTCCTGCTATATTCTCCAGTGTATGCAGTACTTGCCTTAAACAATACAGGTTTTATACAGGTAATTAATTTACTAATACTTTTAGATTTGTTTCCTATGACAGTACATGCAAGAGTATTACTGACCTGCCTCACATCGCAACCTCTCCAGGCGACTTCCATTGGCCTCCTGGTTCGCAGCCCACTCACTCGCAGCTGTGGAGGATATAAGAGGAATATTTAGCCATACTTATCCATGATATAGTGCATTCTTTGAAGGTTGGGCATCGGGCTGGCAACTCGGCACTGTAAAAATCCACTGCCTATCATTAGCGGACCGGAGTTCCACTGTGGCAACCCCTAACCGGGAAAAGCTGAAAGACATTACTTACTTATCCATGATATACATGAGCTGGCAATTATTACACACATAGTGGAGTGATACACACAGCTGGGACTGCCCCTGACATTCTAGCCTCTTTGATCCACTGCTCCAACAGGTCCCCCTTATGCCGCTTCAGGTCGGCATAGTCATGCCTGACCTGCTCACCAGTTTAGGGTATGCCAGTGGCACTGGTGAGGTCACGAGCAAGATGGTCCCAGGTTTCCACCTTGTATTGGGAACCTTGGTACTGGACCTGCAGCAGTCTCTGTTCATGGTGCTTGGCAAGGAGTCCTGCCTTGACTCTGGACTCCTGGATTCGCCAGTGCTGCGCCCGGAAGTGCACACCTTCTCCCCTTTCTGCCACAGTGCCTGCAAGGGGAAGCTACAACCAGTTATGAGATATATTCCCACCTGTTGGGTTTAAGTAGGGCCAATTTCCTGCACATTTCCATGATTGGCCAGTTTTGAAAAGGCTAGGCTGTGGGCAAACCTGCTTACCTAAGGTTGGCATTGTTTAAAGGGGTATAACACTGGGCACATTGAGTTAGCTGGCCTACACATTGCTTACACCTCCTAAGCTGGCCTGTGCAATGCTTAGCATTGCTTAAATTAGACTTTGCATTATATTTTCTTTTTCACATTGATTTCTTATTCATTACATCTTATATATATATATATGCCTGGTATCCATGATTCTTATGTACGTACACTGTATGGTGTCGTTGTGTTTTATTGGGGACTCCAACACTCTATTACAATTACACCTCACATCTAGGCTTACTGCTGTACTCCAGTTCACATATTTATGTTATGTAGTGGATTATAGATGACTGTATACTGATTCCTTTCACAGGTTCCGTTTGATTTTACTATAGTGAGGACTTGTTTGGTGATACCTCATTCTTCTGTACTGCTGTGATGGCTTTGTGGTTAACTACTGTGACTATAGTATATAGGGTCCTGGGTTCAAGACCTGCAAGGCTGTTTATTTTGTTGCTGGGTAGAACAAGGGCCATTGGATAGAGTGATTAAGGCACTTTTAAGCAGTTGTAAGCAGGTTTGTGCGGGTTTGCACAAGGGTAAGCAGTACTAACCTCCAGTTAAATATGCTTACAGTTAGTTTCCAAATTGCTTAACCTGTGTGCGCATTGCTTACCCCCATGCAAACGGGCTTAAACATATTTACTAGTGCTTAAATATGCTTACTACTGCTTATTGGTGCTTACACTTGCTTACTCCTGCTTACAATTGTACTGATTTAGACAGTAATATCTAATGGTTCTTGGGAAGGTGGGGGATTTGGAAGCTGTATGCAGTTGTCATTCATTACACATTTTACCTTCCATTTGTATCCATGATTCCTGTGTACATATACTGTATGGAGCACATGTGCTTATCTGGGGACTTTGCAACATTATGACACTGATACCTCACATGTGCATTTAATGCAGTACTCCAGTTCACAAATATATGTTATTTAGTGGGTTATGCAACTAAAATATTGGTCATAATGTGATATGCAATGGAAAATGGAATGCGCTGCAGTGGGGCTCGAACCGGGAATGCCTGCTTGTAAGGCAAATGCTCTGCCCACTACACTATTGCCATACTTCTTAATTTGCATATATCTTCCTTGTTATCCTCTTTAGCCATTTAAGCTGCATTAGCCATAGCTAAGCGATGGGCACACCCGTGCACCTACAATTAGCTAAAAAAAGATTTCTTTATTTGATTTGTATTTACTATTGTTGCTGTACATGTGGGGGAATGTTGCTGGGGATAGGCAGACACCTATGAGCAGTCTCTCTCATTACTTTGGCCTTTCTGCAGTTCTTCATTGCGAGGGCATGTATATTATGAGAGCTCTGCTCTCAGACATGCCCCCTGCACTCTTACAGCTCCATGTAAGATTAGGAGCTCAAGCAGTGCGCCCTCATTAATATGCATGGCACGCTGCTGTCCTGCTCCTAAATGACTGCTTCCATGCAGGACTAAGCTAGTCCTGCATGGAAGAATAGTAAATCTGGAGGAATGTCATTTAGCAGGCTGGTGTGACAAAACTATTACGCTACTCTCTGAGCTATCATTTGCAGTCCTATGAACTCAGGATCATGCAATCACTAATGTGATACAAAGTGGACAGGTTTATATAGCATTTGGCTAAGGGGTCAAGAGAAATGGTAAAGGCTCTATTAGAAACTATTCCCTGATACATCTCTTTGCAAAACTCTCTCTAGACAATTCTCATCACTGAAAGCATAGCATATACTGTCTATGCATATTGGATACTTTAAGATCTATTTATATTTAAACATTTCCTCATACTTCCATATCTTTTCTATAGTATGAACAACAAAACTTATCTTGGCTGCACATATTTTTTTTCATAACACTCTCTAACTGTATCAAACTGGACCTTTGAATTCTTACCTTGGCTCTTCTTTCAAAGAACACTCATATATGAAATGTTGACTACAATTCAACTTCTGTACAGATGATTCTGCTCCAATCTTCTCTGCTCATAGACAAGATTGCCAGGAGTCAGAGTCAGCAAAGAAACAGATGCAGGAATTTTTCCTTTTAGCCCATCACTTATAAGAAACTTAGCAGGTAGAAGACACTCATTGTAGCTGAGTATATCTATATTCCAGTAAAACTATGTGGCAGTCTATGTAACATGCTGTCTTAATGCAAAATCCTCATGAGGTTATTGGCAGTTAACTCTGACATCTTTGCATGGCTATTATACTTTGCATAGTTAGGACTACAGATGATACATACAAATTCCTGTGGTGCCAAAGCTTCTTATGCATCACATTCATTCTTTTTTATACTTGACAATGTCTAAATGAGCCTCATGTATTTTTGTTAGTATCTCTTTCTTCAACGGACTAGGCATTATCAGTTTACCAGCCTTAACAATATACCTTGTGTGTAGCTAACCTCATCTTTAAATGAAAAACATGACTCCATTTCTTTATTTAGGGTTTTTTTTTTTTGCTCTCTCTCCAAACTCTGTTGAAAGTTTCTGCATTTGCTTCCCATTATCATTCTTCATACATTTCTGAAGCTCCATAATTTCCTTTTAAGTCATAGACACATGAAACTCTAGATGTGCTTCTTTGGCAAATATGAATTGCTCAGCATTTATGCTACAGTTTTACTGGTTTAAAATTCACATCCATGTCATACTTTTATGATGACAATAATATTTGTTTCAGTACAGGTGGTATCATTTATAAAGATTTCTTAACTATATTCAGCAATGGATTATATTCACCCTCTAGCGCTTGTTTCATATAAATATGTTCCATAAGCTTTCATATATAAATGTTATAGCTAGCAGTTTATTTTTTACCTAAGTATAAATTGTCTGACATTTCATAAAGGCTCTACTCCCTCTACTCCCTCAGTCAACTGATTTATTCTCTTAGAAGATCATTACACTAGTTTTGCCCTTTCTTACATCTGTGCAAATCCCAGTTGACATTCTTTTCATGTGGATTTTAACAACTTTCTGACATATCTTAAGGATCACTTTTTCACTTTGTATAAATGCAAATCATTCAGAGATCGTAGCTAAATTCTGGTTCACAAGTTTTCATGTTCAGACAGCAGCTAGTGTCTAGGCCTCGTTGGCCAACTTTGAACATGTAATCTATTATATCTGTGGTACACACCATACTATCAAGGCAAGAGTCCATGTTCATTTTGAAATAATCAGGATTTTTAGAGCATCTGATATGTAAGATCTTTTTCCACTGACCACAAATAGAGGAAGTTGTTATAATTTTCCTCCTCTTAAATTATTTAAATAACCCTTAGTAAAGCATTTTTTTACAATCTAGTAAAGTATTTTTTTACAATCCTTTAGTTTTATTTTTTCACAATAGTATTTATCGAGGCCAAGTAGTAACGACAAAGTGGGGTTACTAATGGCCTTATAGGCTAGGAACAATATACATTTAACATCTCTATAGATGACTCTGCTCTACTGCAAGAGTCTAGAGTTTGTCATTCTTTGGCTGAATTTTATCTGTACCTGTCCTGATATAATTACAATATGCACAGAACTGAATGCAGTATTCTACAACTGGCCTAATATTAAGAGATACATAATTATTTTAATGTGCTAGTTTCTCTAGCAGGCATTGTTTTAAATATTAACCCCATTATTTGCAGTGGTTTTTTTTTTTGCATTTTTATGAAATATTAAGTTGTTGTTTATAGCAGTCTCCATATATTGAACCGTGCTTATATCTTCTGTTATTCTGTTGTCATTTATAATATGTTAGTTTACTCTTACTGGGCCAGTCTCAAATTTCATTTAAAAATTTGTTCACAAATTCCACATCATCATTGGAAGTAAGGACTGCAGCATTAGACATCCAGTGAGTACCAGTGTTTGGAAAAAAGAAAAAATATTGAAAATAACTGGGTCTACTATAGAATCTGAATATATACCAAGGCAATTGGCAAGCAGTTAGAGGCAGTCCATAATAGAATGGCTCTTTGCTATTTGGCAATCAGATATGGACCCACCTGATTAGATAAGGAATGACCTGAGTTAGAGTGCACCTGCTGTCAATGAACCCACCCTTTAGTAACGTCATTATAGACTGCATAGATCCTGTTTTCTTTTAGCAATTTATTAAACATCTTTCAAAGCATTTTCCAACAATGTATATTAAATTAATGGGGCAACTGTTAAAAACTATAGCAGGAAGATCACCATTATTTATTGGCAAAATATCAATCAGTTTCCAGTCTGAAGATATGCTTCCATGCCATAACAAATAATTTAAACAAAATTGTTAGAAGAAACATTAGAAAATCCTTTATGATATTAATCAAGTGGCCAGCCATATTGTTTGGCCCCACAATGCAGTTCTTCTGTATGGTCCCAACCCTTCTTCACTTAAGACAATAATAACCTCAATGAATTTTCTGTATTACTAGACCAGCTGTCATAAGTTACATCAAAGCAGCAGTGTTTTATTTCACAACATTTTGAGGGGATCATATTTAAAAATGATTTAGAAAAACGGTAGCAAGGGCACTGTGTTCACTGACAAATATGGCTACATTCACAATCAGTAGTAGAACAACACAATCTGTCTATACCAATGAGATTTGTACTGCAGTGCAATGCACTGATTCAGAGTTTTGTAGTTCCCTAAAGTGCAACATTTCATTAGCTGGAAACATGCTCAAATACGAATGTCTCTACTGAGTACCTATAACCCACACTGTCCCCTGAATTTACAATCCTTCCATGCAGGACTAGCTTAGTCCTGCACAGAAGCGGCCGTTTAAGAGCATGATGGCAGCGCGCCATGCATATTAATGAAGGTGCACTCCCTGAGCTCTTAATCTTACACGAAGCATGTAAGAGTGCAGGGGGTGGGTCTGAGAGCAGAGCTCTCAGAATATACATGCCCCTGCAATGAAGAACAGCAGACAATTCCAGAAAGAATGAGCAAGACCGCTCATAGGTGTATGCATACCCCCAGCAACATCCCCCCACGTGTACAAGAGCAATAGTAAAAACAACAAATATAAAGATTTTTTTATGAAACAGATGAAATTTTACCATATGTGTGCCGGTTTGCCCATCGCTTAGCTATGGTTAATGCAGCTTAAATGGCACAGGTGGATAAAAAGCAAGATATATGCAAATAAAGCAGTACAGCAATAGTGTAGTGGGCAGAGCATTTGGCTTATAAGCAGTCATTCCCGGTCCGCGTCCCACTGCAGCACTTTCCATGTCAAATCACTTTATGACCAATATTTTTAGTTGTATAACCTATGAAATAACATATATTTGTGAATTGAGTACTCCATTAAATGCAGATGTGAGGTGTCAGTGTCATAATGTTGCAATGTCCACAGATAATCACATGTGCCCCATACAGTATCTGTAATGAATGATAACTCCATACAGCTTCCAAATCCCCTACCTTCCCAAAAACTGTGAGACATAACTGTCTAAATTAGTGCAGTGGTAAGCGTATGTAAGCACTAGTAAGCAAGTCTAAGCAGTATTAAGCAGTAGTAAGTGGGAGTAAGCATATGTAAGCACTAGTAAGTGGGTTTAAGCCTGTTTGCATGGGTGTAAGCAATGCGCACACAGGTTAAGCAATATTGAAGCTAACTCTCTGTAGCATACACAACCAGAGGTTACCAATGCGTATCTTCGTGCAAATCCCGCTCAAACCTGCTTACAAGTGCTTAAACGTGCCTTAATCTCTCTGTATGCAACAGCCGATGTTCTGGCCAGAAACAAAATAAAGAGCCTTTGCAAGTCTTGAATCCAGGACCCTGTACATTATAGTCACAGTAGTTAACTATGCCATCACAGCAGTACATAAGATTGAGGTATCACCAAACAAATCCTCACTATAGTAAAATCAAACTGAACATTTGAAAGGAATCAATAAACAGTCTTATGTTCTATAACCTACTATATAACATAAATAGGTGAACTGGAGTACTGCAGTAAGCCCAGATGTGAGGTGTAATTGCAATAAAATGTTGAAGTCACCTAATAAACACAAGTACCCCATACAGTGTACGTACACATCATGGATACAAGACATATATATATATATATATATATATATATATATATATATATATATATATATATATATATATAAAACATGTAATGAATAATAAATCAATGCCAAAAAGCAAATATAATGCAAAGTAAATATTAAGCAATGCTAAGCATTGCACAGGCCAGCTTAGTAGGTGTAAGCAATGTGTATGCCAGCTAACTCAATTTGCGCATTGGTATACCCCTGTAAACAATGCCAACCTTAGGTAAGCAGGTTTGCTCATAGCTTAGCCTTTTCAAAACAGTCCAATCATGGCAAAGTGCAGGAAATTGACCCTATTTAAACCCAACAGGTGGGAATACATCTCATAACTGGTAGTAGCTTCCCCTTGCAGGCACCATGTCTGTAATGGGAGACGGAATGCACTTCCGGGTGCAGCACTGGGGCATCCAGGAGTCCAGAGTCATGGCAGGACTCCTTGTCAAAGATTATGAGCAGAGACTGCTGCAGGGCCAGTACCAGGGTTCCTAATTGTTAATTGATGTCTTTCTCCCCCCACCACCATATCTCCAACAATACACTAAATACCCAACTCAATTGGTACATGATGGCTTCACTGTAATATTGGGACATATGTCCTATTGTTTGATTATTTAAATTTGTTTCTATGCATGTGCTATGTTGAAATACTCCAACATTGGTGGCACGGTGCCATTATTTACCTGCATGCTGTTGTTATTACCACTGTGGTCCCATATATGCATGTGTTCTGTTTGCTATGCAACTGACCCATATCTGCTGTCTGGGTTAATGTGAATATCTATGCATGCTGTTATACCTAATCCTGGAATGTGTTGACTATTACTAACCCACATATGTTGATAAAAAATAAACACCATAGCACATATGGGATTGTGGGTCCCAGTGGACCCACCTGTTCCACCTCAGCTGGCCGTGGTACTGGGCACCAGCATGTCTGGGGCCCAACCCAGGACCTCCTCATCCGTTGGTCCTGCACCACCTTCGAGTGGAACCACCTTAGGGGATGGGGTCTGGGTCGTGGTGTGTAGCAAGCTTCGCAAGGAGGTTGGAGATCTGCTATGCCAGCTTGAGGGCCACGTGTTGTGACTAGAGGGTCAGCCTGGCTCTCCGACTCTGTCCCAGAACAGCCATGTTTGAGGCTGAGACGGTGCAGTGGTGACTGCTCATGGGTGGGGACCTCAGTCCCAATGTTTCCACTAGGGGGCTCATGGGCTTCCAATTTCCCAACAACCCTCCCCATCGAGGTGTTTATCCCCACATGTGTCATATACCACCCCTGTATGTGTCTTGTCTGTCATGTCTGTTAAACTACCCATCCTACCTCTCCAAATATATCTACTATCCCTCCCCAACATTCCACTCTCATCTGAAAAAAAAAGGGCAATCTGTTCCCCAAAAAAAATCACGCACCATACATAGCTGTCCATTTCGCACACGTGTCCACTGGACACATGTAGTCTCATCTAATTGGCATCACAACATATTACTGTTGTCCTCACCACTCTCTTAGGGGATTGAGTGTGCAAATCTACCTCCAAATTCAGTGTATATGCACAGCTGTTGCTGTAGAAGAAATGGGCAGCTATGGACCTTCCCTACACCCTTCCTGCACATCCCTAGCTAATTTCCCTACTGTCTTTCCCTCTTTGTGTCCCTTTTTCACCACTTTCCTATCAACCCTTTTATATTTTCTTTTAAAGAAATTAGTGCGGGGGTAAGCAGGAGTAAGCACTTTTAAGCAGCAGTAAGCGGGTATAAGCCTGTTTGCATGGGGGCAAGCAATGCCTACACAGGTTACCCAATTGAAAAGCAAAATCAGTATAAGAAATTGTAACCAGAAGTTAGCAGTGCTTACCTCCGAACAAACCCGCGCAAACCTGCTTACAGTTATTTAAAAGTGCCTTAAGCACTCTGTATCCAACAGCCATTGTTCTGCCTAGCAGCAAAATAAACAGCTCTGTAAGGCTCGAACACAGGACCCTACACACCATAGCCAACATTACTTAACACTAAGCCATATCAGATGCACATAATCCTAATGTTTTCACAAACATATCATCCAGCACAGTCATTCAGCAGTACAGGAAATGTATTTAAACATGTAGCTGTATGTGTGTCTGTATATATATTTATATCTAAATAGATATACCATTCATATATATATATATATATATATATATATATATATATATATATATATATATATATATATATAGATACATGCATCTATATCTACTTCTTTGTGCAGTGGATTATAGACCTCCAGGTTACAATAAGGTTTTTATATCTGAATTTTCTGAATTTTTGACTGAGTATGTTTTATGTTATGATCAGATTATTTTACTTGGGGATTATAATATTCATGTTTGTTGTCCAGATAAGCCACTTGTTTCAGATTTTTGTGATCTGTTAAATTGTTTTAATTTAAATCAGAGTGTTGATGGGGCCACTCATGAATGTGGTCACATGTTGGATTTGGTATTATCAACTGGGCCTGTTGTGGAAAATTTTTGCGTACATGATGCTGTGTTTTCTGATCATAAACCTATTGTATTTGATGTTAAGTTGTACTCTAGTGTAGAAAATCATTCTGTTTCAGTTAGATTCAGACTTTTTTTAATCAAGATGTTCTTGAGAAGTTTTCTTCATTATTTAAAGAAGCTATGTTTCAATTTTCAGAATGGTCTACACTGAATGGATTTTTAAGCTGTTTTAATGAGACTTGTAGGGATATTTTGGATATTATTGCCCCTCTGCGTTTGAAAAAGAAAAATTTAGTAAGAAATCTGTGGGTAGGATATTACTCGAGCTGCAAGGAGAGAATGTAGAAGATGTGAAAGGCAGTGGAAAAAGAATAAGCTTTCCATATATCTAATTGCTTTGAGGGAAAGTTGGAAGGTTTATCAGAATACTGTAAAATCTGCAAAAAATATATATTTTTCTAACCTTGTTTCTGAAAATTCACATAATCCTAGGATTTTGTATGATGTAATTGATTCTGTTTTAAATGCTCAAGATTATTTTCCAGTTCAGGCTTCAACTACAATATGTAATGATTTTCTTAAATATTTTATGGATAAGGTTGCTAATTTAAGAAAGACTGTGTCTATGGTTTCTTTACAGGGTCCATTGATTCCTGTTTCAAAGAAATTATGTACTTTTAATCCAATATTGTTGCCAGATTTGGTTAAAATGATAAATGAGGCTAAGCCTAGTGGCTCTCCTGACGATGTTTTACCATCGTTTGTTTATAAGGATGTATCTTTAACAGTGGCACCGGTTGTGTTGACAATAATTAACACGAGTTTAGTTTCTGGTGTAGTGCCCAATGACTTTAAAAGAGGGGTTATACATCCACTATTGAAAAAATCGGGCCTTGATGCATCTGTATTAGCTAATTATAGGCCAATTTCTAAGTTACCTTTTTTGAGTAAGGTGATGGAGAGATGTGTCTATGGTCAATTGTTGGATTTTTTAGATAAAAATAATTTCTTAGAAAATTTTCAATCTGGTTTTAAACCATTACATAGTACTGAGACAGCTTTGTTGAAAGTTATGAATGACATTTTTATTGCAACTGATGGAGGAAAATCTGTATTATTAGTGTTGTTGGATTTAATGGCTGCTTTTGATACAGTTGATCATGAGGTGCTTTTGCACCATCTTGAACATTATGTGCGACTCACTGGTTCGTCGTTAAATTGGTTTAGGTCTTATCTTTCTGATAGAATGGTATGTGTTCAGTTGGGTGGTTTTTCATCTGATTTTTTCCATCTTCCCTGGGGAGTTCCACAGGGTTCAATCTTGGGGCCTTTGTTGTTTTGTATTTATATTTTGCCTCTGGGAGACATCTTACGGAAATATGGTATTGACTTTCATCTGTATGCTGATGATTGTCAACTTTATTTACCTTTGGATGAGGCTGATGGTCAATCAATATCTAAGGTTCTGGATTGCCTATGTGAGCTTAAAACATGGATGGTGGAAAATTTATTGAGTCTTAATGAAGGAAAGACAGAAGTGGTGCTTTTTGGTTCTAGGCGTTATAATGACTCTATTATGACAGATTGTGGTGAATTGACTCCCTATTTGAAAGATTCTGTTATTAATTTGGGGGTAAAAATGGATAAAGATCTCTGCTTTAGGGGTCATATTAATAGGGTAGTGGCATCCTCTTTTTATCAGTTAAGACGTTTGGCTAAAGTGAAACCTTTTTTGTCTAGGTGTGATCTAGAAATTGTGGTGCATGCTTTTATAACCTCACATTTAGATTACTGTAACTCCATTTTATTTGGAGTGAGTCAGGGTGCCTTATCTTGTTTGCAGCTTGTTCAAAATGCTGCTGGGAAATTTTTGGAAGGCAAATGTAAATTTGATCATGCTATGCCCATATTGGCAGCTTTACATTGGTTACCTGTTTTTTATAGAATTCGTTTTAAAATTTTGTTATTGGTATTTAAAGCCCTAAATGGGTTGACCCCGATTTATTTATCAGAGATGTTGCAACCTTATGTTCCTGCTTGGGCACTATCGCTCAGAAGATTTGTCTTTGCTTGAGGTCCCAAGGTCACGATTAAAGATGAGGGGAGACAGAGCTTTTGCTGTCACAGCTCCAAAACTTTGGAATGAGCTTCCACTTTACATTCGGCAGTCTTCTTCAGTGGTAGTTTTTAAATCAAATCTTAAGACTTATTTTTATGATTTGGCTTTTAGTAATGTATGTTGATTGTATTTTTATCTTATTTTTTGTATTTTTTGTAAAGCACTTTGGTGGCATATTATGTCTGTAAGGTGCTATATAAATAAAATTTGACTTGACTTGACTTTATATATATATATATATATATATATATATATATCTATATATATCTATATATATATATATATATATATATATATATATATATATATATATATATATATATATATATATATATATGTCTACATCTATATGTCTATATATATAGCAATATATATGTAAGCATAAATATATATATATATATATATATATATATATCTATATACAGACATATATCTATAGATATATAAGAGAACATTAAAAAAATATATGTCCACATGCACCGTTAATGGGGGTGAACGGGCACAAACAACATACATCTGGTATGTATAGATATCCCTCCCACAGCCAAACACATCTCCCCTGCATATACAATAGCAACTGTTGCAAATCCCATAACCAGGACCTGACACAGCATGGGCACAAGATGTTAACAGTACTCTATCCCACCTGTATGATTTCAGGCTGGTATAAGTAACATATCATGTAGTACAGTCTGGCTACCATAGGGAATGTACAATGTGGAAGCAATCAACATTCCTAAGATACATATACACCGACACATATATGCAGATGCATATATATATATATATATATATATATATATATATATATATATATGTAACTACACATGCACACACAGAGATATGTATAGGAAGATACATGTGTAGAAGGAGCACACAATACGGAATACCCACTATGCCTACAGTTGCCACCTTACCAAGTGGGCACTGTATGAGCCACCCATACAAATGACAATTGTTGCCTGCAACATATACCCACAGAGAGGTCAAAGGATATAACACCACACATAGGTTTCATAGATGAGAAAGCTTTATTTGTGTACTATTACAGTTGTATGTGCCATGTCATATAGCTGTTTAGACTCTGACATCCATATAAACAGACTAATGCAACTGTGAAACAGTTATATTAATACAGTATTCTGGGAAGGTTTACATATGTTGCTGTCCAGCCCGAGGCCTTCAAGTCGTACAAAAGTAAAGACAGACTCAGCCACAGGATACAATCAATCAAGAGTAAGTAATGCAGATGTATAGTCCAGCAGCCTCTATCTATACTATGTACACAATCCCTAGGGGGTAAGGACCTCAGTTGACACAATGGGATGTATCTGTTACATTTAAAAACAAAGTGGAAGGAACACTATAAGAGCCAGCAAAATAAAACAAAAAGCCGTTTAATGTAAGTGCTTTCGGCAAGGACCTTGCCTCACCTTCTTCAGACAAACAGTAAAGCAATCAATTGACTTCTCTTTATACTCAATTAAGCTAATTGAATAAATTAGCGTAATTTAAGAACAACATAACCAACAAGTGACAGTCAATGTTACTATAAAAATGATACATAATACGAAGGCACAAACATTAAAAGCCTAATATATGTGGATTTAAAAACACTGTTGTGGGGGGAAAAAACATGTACAATTCCTAATACAAAAAAGATAACTCGAATACATTTTACCCCCCAGCTCAACATATGCTTACCAGGTTCTCAAACAATTCAAGTGAGTAGCATTCAAATGTATGCGAATACCCAAACTAAATGTGTGTGTAAATATTAAATTCATACTATTATATAAAGTAACAAGTAGATAAGTTAACAAATATTAAATAATAAGTAAATAAATAATTCACGTTAAAACATTAATTTAATTGACTAGTTTGTTTATATAAAAATATATAAATCTAGTCATCTTTTTAAAGAAAAAAGCTTCAAAATACATTTAATGGATAAGTTCTCATTAAGGCCTGGGAAAGTGTGTGCCCTTGTCTTAATTTTCCACATCAGTTCGTCTATCTCTAAAAGGATTTGCCAGGGTCCCCCTCTGATGTCATTAGGCCTGTGTTGCAAAATAGCAAATTTAAAACAATGGCCAAGATGATCTAAACTATGCTTAGCCAATGCATTGTTAATATCTTTTTTTGCCTATAGCATAACAATGTTCGTATATTCGTTGTTTTATTTTCATTTCGGTTTTACCGATATAAAAAGCATTGCATTGGTTACACATTGCTGCATAGGTGACACTTTTAGTGTCACAATTGCATCTAGAATTCATTTTGTATGTCCTATTATTAATACAAAGTTGGTTACTAACCATTATGTATTTACATTGAGGGCAGGCACCACACTTAAACATTCCGTTAATCCTATTAGAACGCGTTTTTTTCTTCTCTAAAAGGGACTTTAAATTTTGGCCTTGCCTATAAGTAATTTTGGGCCTAGCTCCTAAAATCTTGAACAACATTTCCTCTCCATTAATAATATCCCAATTTTTGTTTAAAATGTCCCTAATGAGGTAATAATCTAAAGAGTATGTACATAAAAAACTAGTCTGATAAACTCTAGCACTGTCATCTCTAAACACCACTTCTTGATCAGGCAAATTTCCTTGGTCTAGTAGATTCTCTACTTGAAATTCACTTTGGCCTGTTAATAAAGGTGTGAAATGTCCAACACTTCTTTTGTATACCACCTCATTTTTAATATTAGTGACCAGATTGAAGAGGTAACCTCTCTTCATGAACATGCTTTGAAGTTGCTCGCATTCTAGATCAAAATCTAAATTGTCCGAAATCATTTGAGCGGCCCTAACCATTTGGCCTTTAACAACGGCCCTTTTCTGATGGAAGGGGTGATTGCTAGAAAAATGCAAAAATGTGTTCGAGTAAGTCGGTTTCCTGTATATTACACTTTTATATCTACCATTGACTCTATCATTAACTAGCTGAATGTCAAGATAATTGATAGACATCTCACATATGATATAGGTAAACTCCAAAAAGTTGGTGGTTCCATATGTTGAGTTGGGAGGTAAAATGTATTCGAGTTATCTTTTTTGTATTAGGAATTGTACATGTTTTTTCCCCCCACAACACTGTTTTTAAATCCACATACGTTAGGCTTTTAATGTTTGTGCCCTCGTATTATGTATCATTTTTATAGTAGCATTGACTGTCACTTGTTGGTTATGTTGTTCTTAATTTACGCTAATTTATTCAATTGGCTTAATTGAGTATAAAGAGAAGTCAATTGATTGCTTTACTGTTTGTCTGAAGAAGGTGAGGCAAGGTCCTTGCCGAAAGCGCTTACATTAAACGGCTTTTTATTTTATTTTGCCGGCTCTTATAGTGTTCCTTTTGCTTTGTTTATAAAGGTTTGAGTTTTATCTTTTAAGTGTTTCTGATGTAGCTGTTACATAACAAGGCATAACTGACACCATCACAATTACACTGGCAAACAGAACAGTCTGTATGGCTAAGCAGTAGGCCTGCATATACCCAAGGTGCATTGTATGGTAATGTACATCCAGATACCTTAAGGCAGCTTACCCCTGATACCCCCACATGTTGTAAAAGCCTTGGTTAGTTATGGTGCATCTCCCCCATAGACTGACATATAGGGCCATATACCACTGTTAGATGCACTGGCCTAGGGAGTGCATAAGAGCACACATGTATTGTGTACATGAAGGCCGCACATATATGGACCCAACCCCATAATATGAGTGGGGGCCACAACTGCAGTGGACTGATTGCAGTAATGGCAGCATGACATATTCAAAGCCCACTACATAACAACCCCTGACAGCATGTCATATGGACAAAGCCTGATATGTAGGTGGAGGACAGAGGCTGGAACATAGACCCATATGTGAAATACTGTTGTCATACACTAAGCAATTCACTGGTGTTACAGGATAGTCTGCAACATACCCTTAGTCATGCATATGAAGTTAGAAACATAAATGGATGTAGCCATGTACTGATAGCACTCAACACACAAACTGCCAGTAATATATCTGACACAAGATCTTTGTGGTGGACAGACAAAAAATAACAGGCACACCTCTGGCCATCAAGTGGATAGGCCGGCAGTTGATAGCTATGCAGGCAGACTGCATTCCAAGTTAAACTAGTATGTACACACAAACCCTGTAACACCAGTGCTATACAATGCATACAACAACACTACTCACACTCTGTCTCTATTTCTGGAACCTCATACAAATTTGTAGCTGGCCTGAGTGTGCAAGTTCTCTTGTAAGAGGTATTGCTACGTGCTGTCTATAACACTGCTGCACACACACAGGAAGGATGTCCACCATACAGGAAAGGTAAAGGGACCACCCACACATGATGTAGGGATTTATAGTATTGGGTTGCTATAACAGTGGTAATTGAAAGTACTACACAGAATGCTGCATGCAGGTAGCAAATGGAGGACACAGACTGGGCAGAGGCCATCACCTGATCAAGTCCATCACCTACAGAAGCCATGCTGCAATCTATCCAAAGCAGCTCAATCCATTTACTGGAGAGAGACTGAGATAGAGAGATAGACAGAGAGAGAGAGAGTGAAAGGCAACAACAAAAAAAAAATAAATAAATAAAACAACAGAAAAGAAAAAACATCCATACAGCAAACTATTCAGGAGAGACATCATTCCAACAACAGGTATGTGAAGTATATATGCATGTAATTGACTGTAGCACTTGGTTCATAATAATGGGATAGATGATGTGGAATGATTTATATGTGCCATCATGTGTTGTTGTTGTAATGATGTTTAGCTGAACAACTCCTAAGGACAATAAAGTCTGTCCCTGTGGGTAGTGGGCCATACCCGTCAACTGTGTAGAGCAGCACTGACTGATAAGATGTAAGCCATCATAGTGTGTATTGTGTAATGGGAAGCATGTATATTACTGTGGCCAATAGCTGGTGGTGGAAGTAATGGCATAATGATGGACACATGAGTTCCACAGCCCACCACTTGCAGGATACTCAGGTTAACCTGTATTGTATCATGCTGGAATGCCATCCGCATAGCCAACAACTGCTGGACACCATTATTGAGGTGGGTACTTCCCACACACCGGCTGAGGAGCATGCAGGTAAGGCCACAGGGCACATCAGTAGACCACTGTTGCGTATGCATCTGCATCTGTACAGGTAGATCATGCATATCTGACATGTCATAGATATAGTTTGTTGCTGCATAGTAGTGATAAACAGATGTGCATACATGGTAGTATTGTGGGCATGTACTGTTGATGTATTGTAATGCTGCACCCATCCTGTACCAATGCCATGGGTGTGACCACTAACTTTGCATCTCTCACCCTCTTATGTAGGCCCATCCAGTATACTACCAAGGCAGCAGCCTGTAGCTGGTGAGTATGGCTTATGTTGATGCTTGCCAATACACCAGGCATGTTATGGCTATGGTATATTCCATGCACACATCTAACACACCTACCCAGAATGCATGCTGTACATTTGCACTTATGGTTGCTGTTAAATGCATGGCATCACAGTGGTGACCATGATGTGGTATTGGAAGGGTATGTCAGACACCTGCAAGATAACTAACATCCTGTCATTCTGGAATGTGTCCACAGGGAGTACCATAATGGTGGGAGACATGGCCTACAGTAGGGACATGTTTGAAACATCACCCGTATACAGTGCAATACCAGTGTATATACCAGTAGTACAATGGCAACTGTTGCAGAGTCACACTATGGCATAACGGATTACTGTGGTCCAAATTATCAGCTGGGACTAGGCTGTAACATGTGGTGTTCAGTGTATGGGACACTACAAACTGACACACATGTGTAGGCCTTACTTGTGAAGCATCTGCAAAAAGGCTGAAGGTGGGGGGTGAGGTCAGCATGACACACCAGTGCCCTCCATCAGGGATCCTAAGGATGCTAAGAATGGCTGTATCTGCACACAGTCAGGTTCAGGAACTGTGGCAGACATAACCATACCTCACAGCAATAGTGATGGCAGTGTATGAACACCAAGGGATGTGCATATGAGTAGACCTTGCAATCATGCAGATTAGTGGGACATATGTAGGGCAGACTGAAAATACACTGGCAAATGCAGATGGCCCATGTTAGTATACCTCTGCCAGGAGTAGTGACTGCTGTATTACACATAACAATAGGTGCAACAAACTGTCATGATAAGGGTGTGCACACATATGCACACATGGAGTGTATGCATCATGGTCAGCATTCACACACCTAACACATTCCGTAGACACTGCATGTGAATGTACAGGGCATATGTCACATATCCGGCTCATGTACTGTTAATATATGCGGTGTTGTGGTCCCATGGCTGATCAAGGAAGGGTGCATCATATTAATAAGGGCGTGTACAGTCCCCATAGCCACAGTATGTTCTAATGGTTGTCAGTGTAATAGTATTGGATTGGTCATACATGGTCCGCTGATGTTGAGAACTGTAAACCAGACATCAGGCATTCACAAATGACATCTGTCCACATATCATCCCAGGTATGTGTTGCTGAAAAACATAGGGACTGTGAGCCTTAAAGCTGACATAACTGACACAGTACTACACATTCAGCAATGGGTTGTACATCTGTGAGGTGTGGTGCACAGTACATGGTAGGGTGCAGCACAGGTGCACAACAATACTGTGTACATGGGTGCAGTGGTATCCAGGGGAAGGGGCATCACCCAGTAACAGAGCACATGCATCACACACATGTATACTGTCGCTAGCATGGATTGACTATAGCTGCATTGCATGCTGTTGTGTACCATATGTTATGCATGTTGACAGATGTGTAATAGGAGGACTGTGTGTACGCTCATTGCGCAACCTCACCTGTATATGTGTGTGTGTGGGTATGTGTGTGTGTGTGTGTGTGTGTGTGTGTGTGTGTATGTGTGTGTGTGTGTGTGTGTGTGTGTGTGTGTGTGTGTGTGTGTGTGTGTGTGTGTGGGTGGTTAGTTTGTCTGTAGGGTCACTCTGGTGAAGTGGAGGGAGGTTGATGCATGTAGGATGCGTGTATGCATGTATGTGTGTTTGTGTGGGTGTCCATGTATGCACATGTGTGATTGTGGGGTTGTTCATACAGCAGTACTTCTCTTTAGGATCATGCCGTACATGGACATGGACTGGCACATGACACACCATGCTCATGATGTCCAGACATATACAGGGTAAACACTGAATGACAGCAGTGAGGCCATGTAAAACCACTCCACTCAGGTCATGTGTTGTGATCACTTGTATAGGCATTTAGAGGAATGATACGTTAATGAGTGGTATTAAGGAGTGTATGTTACCAAGTGTGATGCAGGATGGAGAACTCATGGGAATATACATGGGACTGTCTGTAAAGTCATGGACAGGTAGGTATTAAGGAGGTGTGTGTGTGTGTGTGTGTGTGTGTGTGTGTGTGTGTGTGTGTGTGTGTGTGTGTGTGTGTGTGTGTATGTGTGTACTGTTATGCAATGCTGTACAGGTTGTAAAGTGTGTTTATTGTATTCCCCCAGATGTGGCGAGGTGGGTTGGGGTCCCTCCTGCATGCACTCTGATGTTGGCGTCCATACAGACACTGAATATGATGTTAGTATGGTTGAGCCATAGTTGGGGTTGTCAGGGGCCAAAACAGTGCCATCATTTGACATCCCCTTTTAGCCACCCAATCCCACACACAGTTTCAGTGCCTATACATACCCCATCACCAGTGGCCATAGCGGAGGAACAGCTGGTGTTTGGTGACAGTGCACAGGAGAGTGTGGTAACCATGCCTACTGTGTCTGGTCACAGCAGGCATAGCTGGATGTCTGGCAGGGCAGCACATAGGTAGATGCCCCAGGGTGTTCATGGTAGGGCCACTGGTCATCATGCCCCTGGCAGATGTGCCACAACTGGTACCACCAGGCACATGTTTCAGGCTGTCATGGAGGTGCAGGCACGTATGGAACATTACACCAGACAGGGACTGAGGCTGCAGAGGGCTGCTCTCACATCTGCAAGCAACAACTTCTGTGAACTGTCTGGTGCCATCCATGCTTATACCGAGCTCATGGATAGACGGTCTGGTGAGATGATGGCCCTCATCGACCGTGGTTTGCCTGTGCTTGAACATGAGGTGGGAGAGCGGCGATGGCCGCATAGACATAGGCCAACAATGCCAACAGCTGGCAGTAAACATGGACTGGCTAGGAGACCAAGGGGCTCCCGTAGTGTCAGTACAAATCCCGGCACTGCGGGGGAGGTGCTGTCCACACCACACCACAGCAGGCCACAAGCATGTGGTCCTGGCCAGTCCCAGGAGTGACCTGGTTCCAGCGTACATCTGTCATCATCAGGGCAGAGTAGCACATTGAGGCCTGTACCTGGACATGCCCATGGAACCTCTGGCAGGCACAGTCCACATGTCTGTGGATCAAAGCAGTGAGCTGCACATCCTGCCAGATATGGTCTGCAGCTGTCCATAAACACCTATGTAGGGCAGCCACATGGCAGAACTGTGTGCATGCATACCCAGACACTATACTTACACACCTAGGGCAACCCCATACCTACACACATGATATCACCATGCCCAGTTCATCTCATTACATGCCTCACCCACACACATGGTGTCAAGTGTGTGGCCCACCCTCAGCCTCTGGCAAACCAACAACATGCCCTGTGTATATGATGATACCTGTGCCACATCCCTGTCATCCATAACATCGATGCAGGGACAGGCTAATATGGTTCTGATGCACATGGTGACTGTACTACAGTGTACCAAAGTACTGCAGTGTAACATGTTGTCAGGAGTAAAGTTTAATGCATACATGTCAGGTAGTGTAGCCGTCCAGCAATGATGCATTATAGCTGTCAGTAATGATGGTTTATTGTGGTCTCCATAATGTTATCCATTTGTGTTGTAGGTATACATGTGTCAGCAGGAGGATGGTCTGCAGTCGTATTCCACAATGGGGTAAGGCACTGTGGTGACACCATGGCTGTGACGTATCAGGGGTACAGTTGAACACATATCATAGGTTTGTATAACAGTTATTGCCTGTGCCACATGGACAGGTGACTTGCTGGGACATGTATAATCTGCAACCTGATGTAGACCCCATCCACATACATGCACACTTTTACTTGGCAACACTGGCACTAGACCCCTACCTAGGTATGTAGTGCTACTGAAGTGTGTGGCTTTCATTGCACACACCACACAGTGTTTAGGGTTATGTGTGTTCCAGGTTACATGTTACATGCAGAACACCCCCAGACATGTATGGTATGCTAATGAGGTATGCAATGGGTCTATATGGACAATCCATAGTGTGGCATACCTTGATATACACATCAATAGACACATAACAGGCATACACATGTTCAAGAGACAGGTAGACTGCACACAGCACATGCATAACTGGGCTGGATTGTGGTATCAGTTACTTGTATGGTTGATGGTGACAGTGGTAACCATAAAGTGGTACATGGGACATATACCAAGTGTACCTTGGTGTAATAACAGTGTACACAGCACTCACATCCCCCAGTGGATATTGTACTCCCTAAAACCCATGATGACACTCTGACATACTCACCATCACACATTGCCACGACTGCAATACAACCTATTGCATATTCCAGCAGTGGTACTACAGGGATATGCATCTAATGCACATGCCACAGGCATAGTAGGGCATTGCATTGCCATGTCTCACCTATGGGTAGCAACAACACTATCTGTACTACTGTGTGGCATTGGGTAGTGTAATAGGAGTATGTTGCCTTGGAATGCTGTACCTACAGATATACAGACATGCACACATACACACACTTGCCAGAACTCAATGGGAATTCCATGCCTATCGCTGCATTTGTGCAACACTGTTGTGCTGGTACTGCAAGGCTTGTGCTCCTGGTATGGAGAGGAGCTTAACAGGGTACATGTACTGGCCCATACAGCAGCAGTCACAACTAACTATGGCAATGAGTGTTGTGGTGGTTGTGAATGCCATCATGGAATTCCCAAGTACAGGTGTGCTAACACACATACACTGCTATACTCAGTAATGCACACATACACATGTGTCAGTACTGGGGTGCATCACTGCAGGTGGTCATAGCTGTGTACCTAGCTATTGTCCATGGAGACATGGGTTGTGTAAGGAATGTGTGTACAGTGGTATCCTACCACCTGCCATGTGACAGCAGGCAATCTATTGACAGACACCACTGTGGTGACCCTCATGGTGAGAGTGACATGCATCAGCCAATCCTCTGAGTGCCTCCTGCACGTGGCCACTGAGGTGATCAAGCTGACTTGTATGCAACATGTATTACAACACATGGTTAGTGTCTGTGATGGAGACCTGTACTGAAGCATGTTCTGCTGACTGTGGTAGTGTAGTGGAGGCACCCGTGGCATGTGATGCCTAAAGGGTGTTGTCTCCTATGTATGCCAGTTCTTATACAGCTGGGCAGACATGTAAGTGTCAATCAAGCATAGGTTGTCTGTACATATCCCAGCTGGATACCTGCCATCTGCACATCTGTACAGGGACTGACAGTCATCAGCTTGGCAAGTAGCTATGCAGTAGGATGAATGTGTTGACAGATAGACATTTGACAACAATATGTATGCCATAACTACATGTTGGAAACCCTCACTAACATGTGCTGTACAGAAGGTAGTCTACAGTTACTTTCCACATGTTGGATCATTATCCAGTAGGGAATATATGCTGTGACACAGCTCACACACCAGGGATACAATAGGAAGGCCCCAGAGTCCAGCTATGCATGCAGGTGTGCCTGTTGTCAGTACTACATATAGCACTCTACTCTTGCCTGGGAAAACACTGTCAACAGTAGTACCACCATGATACACTACATGCCAGTGTGACAGCACATACCCTGGGCTACTACCCCTGTATGTAACACATTCACATGGATAACAGTGCTGTACAGGAATCATATATTTCTGTATCCCAGACATGACACTCACACCCCTTGCTACTGTAATGATAGCACATAGGCACATGTATTGCACATGGCATTACATACACTTATTACAGATGTCATTACCCTGCTATGTTATCAGACTGGGCAGTGTGAACTAGTTACCAGGGCTAAGCCATGCTTAGCAGGTATGAATATTGCTCCAATATAACAGCTAAGCTGATCTGTGCACTAGTAAGTGAAGCCTACACTGTGTAAGCACCCCTACATTTACCCCTAGCTTAGCACCTTTTAGCTTTGCACAAACCCACGCAAACATGCTTAAAGCTGTTCAAAACTGCCTTAACCACTCTGTATCTGACAGCCCTTCTTCGGCCCAGCAACAAAATAAACAGCCCTTGCAGGTCCTGAACCCAGGACCCTGTACATTATAGTCACAACACTTAACCACTACACCATGACCAATGTGAAGGCAACTGTTGTTTTTCTAATATATCTGTTCATACACATATTGATTAGTATTGAACATTTGCTTTTACTTCCACAATTGTGTAGTACTTGTAATTAATATGACTGTTGCATCACATATGTTGTTTTATCATAATGTACACATATCAGATACATACTGCGAGATACATCTGGGAGGGTTTACACAACCATGATGTTTACACATGATATATCTATATATATATATATATATATATATATATATATATATATATATATATATATATATATATATATATGTCTACATGACATGCACATGTATATTCATACAAATGTCTGTATACACATATATTATATATATATATATATATATATATATATATATATATATATATATATATATATATATATATATATATATGTACAGATATACCTAATACTATATATATGTACAGATATACCTAATACTGGCAATATATATATGTAGATATCCATAAGTATATGTGCATATGTATATCTATTTGCATATGTGTAGACATATATTGCTGTGTATATGTATATATTTGAGTGTTTATATGCACATATATGTACATATACATATCCATCTATGTATGTCAATATGTATATGTGTATATATCTATATAGATTTATAGATAATTATATATACATATATGTTCACCATATGCCCAGAACATGGAGTGGAGTCCTACCTCAGCCCCAATAGTCCCAACCTCTTAGTGCAAGGGGATGTCAGGTATATATTGCAGGTATATATGTAGACTGTTGCTACTGTCTTAACAGACATGTTGCGTGTGGGAGGTCACATCTGCTTTTAACATGTGCACCATTGGCTACAGATATCCTAAGGACATCATAGTACAGTACCACTGCTAGCACCGTAATGATCCTGTGGACTACAGCAGAGATATGGTCAATAAATGTGGACAGTCTGACACACTCTGGTCAGTCCAGAGGTATACACAGAGCCCCTTAGTGCAAGACATGTGGACCAAGCCTGACAATGTGAATGTTAGCCATGTGGATGGGTATATCGCGTAAATACTGGAATACATTTGCCTCATAGGTTATGCATTCACACACTCCAGTCTGTTCTGACACATAATAACGGCTGGTGCAGAAGTCACATGGCCACATACTACCCCACTAGTTAGTGACATACATCTGTACAGCATCCCACTGCTTTGTCAGAAATACATGACAGTTATGGTAGCCCGGCAGTAGTACATCAAATATCTGGATATAACATCACACTGGGTAAGTACACTAAACTGCTAGGCATGTAACAAGGCACTGCACAGGCTACAGGCAGACTGCCACAACACTGGCCTATATTTCTTATGGGGGAATACACATGTACCTGCAAATATAGCAGGCTCTACAGGTATGTCACAGCACAGAATAACAGACACCTGTGTGAAAGTGAATAACCACAAATCAATGTGAACACAGCCACAGTCACATATGGTACGCTAGCTTAATATTACAGTATATGGACTGCCTGATCAACACCATCCTCATATGTTCCACTCACACACTAACCCTACATATACTGGGCCACTTCACAGTGTGGTCCGAAGCCTGTCTGTGGTATGGGACGTGCGTGTTTGGCCCTACAAACATGTAAGCTGATAGGGTACCATACACTGGAGCAGCATGTAACATCAGATAGAACAGGACCAAGAACAATGACATCTACCAAAGTCTGTACACAGGCCAAGGTACATACTCGCAATACACACACTGTCGACAATAACTATAAGTACACAGATCTCAGTACTGAACACATAACCACAGAATGCCCAAGTTATGTCCTCAAATATAACCACTACTATACATAACGTGTAGCAGTCTATCTCACTGGCTTGTTATCAGATATGATGTCAATAAATAATGGTGTACAGAACATATGCATCTCTTACTGCATGACATATGTACAAAGGTTGACAGGGTTGTGGCTGGAGGCACAAACACAGGGTCAGTATTAACATGTTGCTGTGATAACCTCATACATTTACTGTCGTAACAGGATTTGTTGTGACATATGTCCTATGAAGGCCATGAAGTCAGTAACTCTCATGGCTGTCACCATGTACTGACTGCTATCCTCATACTATGCTTCTGCAGTTCTCAGATAGGTGCTCTGTGAGTAACACAAGAAAAAAAAGGCACCACACACTGCCCAGTCTGCAGATGACCCTACAGATGGGGGTTTCCTCAAAAACATAGGTAATCTCCAAACTCTGGACCATACCCAGTTCGGATTTGTAAAAGGCAGATCATGTCTCCTAAACCTGACTGACTTCTATGAAGCAGTCACCAAAGCCATAGATGAGGGTAAGGTGGTTCACACAGCTTATCTAGATCTCGCCAAGGTTTTCGACACCATCCCCCACTCTGGAATTATAGATAAGCTCACTAAACTAGGTATAAATCCCTATGTCACAAGATGGGTTGCCAACTAGCTCATGGATAGAACCTACACTGTGAAAGTAGCAGACTCTAAATCCGACTTCAGGCCAGTGACAAGTGGAGTACCACAGGATTCAGTCCTGGGTCCTCTCCTGTTTGGTATCTACTTCTCTGAAGTACAGGCTAATACAGAAGGTCTTTGGCTAACAAAGTTTGCAGATGACTGAAAAGTAGGAGCCATAATCAAAACCCCTAACGATGTGGACGTACTACAAAAGGGCTTCAATGAGACAGATGCCTGGTGTCAAAGCCATGGCCTGAAGCTCAATGCCAAAAAGTGTATTGTCATCCTCTTTTGTAAAAACTCTGTACCCATGAACTACCACATTGCTGGTAGTCTACTTAATACCGAAAATGTGATAAGAGACCTTGGGACACAGGTGGACAGTAGTCTCTCCTTTGATAATCACATCACCACAGTGGTCAGGAAATCCTTCTACATGGCTCACCTCATCACAAAAGGTTTCTCATCCAGAAAAAAGAGGTCTTAGTTCCCCTCTACTCATCACTCATTAGACCCATTATAGAGTACAATGCCCCTTTCGGTATGTACCTCACAAGACATCTACAACAACTGGAAAGGCCACAGAAATACCTCACAAACAGGATTAATGGCCTCAAACAGATGCCCTATGCAGACCGTCTCAAAAAACTCCAGCTTTACTCCGTCGCATATCGCCTAACTCAGAGGCAATCTCTGCCTAACATACAAAGCTATGTCAAACCCAGAACTGTTGGACATGCTCCACTTAAAAAAATCCCAATCCCACCGAGCTACACACTCTACTGACCTAAATCTTGTTACCACAATAAACAGAAAATGCTGGAGGGATAGATTCCTTTCCCAGAGGCTTCCCATACTCTGGAACAGACTACCTATGTCAAACAGAGCTCCTCATTAGCACTCTTCAAGAAAAATCTTGATGACTGGATGGGAAATAGGAAATTCACCCCAGGGATCACTTATGTGGCTCTGCTCAACAGGGGCACAGGAAAATAATTTTCTTGGGTGCTGTAAGCCAGGGTACATTTTTGGCTAGGCTTATATAGTCCCTAGGGCCAATAGCCTAGTACCTACCTATGAACCTATGAACATAGCACTGTCATGACAGATATTAAAACATATAGGCCAGCCATATCCACACACACACACACACACACACACACACACACACACACACACACACACACACACACACCGTTAAACCGACATTACTCCAAATGCAGAATAGCAACACTTACATTCTGTAGTCATGTCAGGCACATCCCCTTCCTGTGTTTTGGCCTGTTTCTACAGTGTATGTAGTTAGAGGTAAATCCCTAATCTATCTTCAATGTTGTTTACCAAACACCAGATCTAGGTCCTGCTCACAGTGAATGAAAAGGTCCAACACCAACATGATGTTCCTAGATATTGGAGTGTGTTTGCAATTCATGCAGAGGCCATCAGCTGATCATGAGCATCACTTACAAAACACATGCTGCTGCCTAAGCAAAGCAGGTGTAGTTCTCCACATCCATCAGAGAGGGAGTGAGAGAGACAGACAGAGACAAAGTAAGTCAGAGAGGGGTGGTAGAGTAAAATCTACACATGTTTGTGTCACACATTTACCAGTACAGGGTTTCAAACCCCTGACTGACTATGTACTGGTATTACATGTCTATGTAGTTATTGCATGCGCCACATAGCTTACATGTTGAGGAGCTGTCCAAATGTATATGTGATGGTGAGTGACATCTGCAACAGTGATATGGTAGTGATACGGTAGGTGTAGTACACGTGCCTGTCTACATGAACAGCTGTCAGTGTCAACACAGCCACACTCTCTCAGAGAGTCACACACATTGACACACTTGGCAGGGACAGGAATACACTTCCTAACTAGTTAGTTTGCCACAGTACAGTACTGTGCAGGTATCACATGTACCACTGGGGTTATCCAGAGGTTATATGGGCAAAGGGTATGTGAAGGTGTCTGACATCAGACGGCATGCTTCATTATGCCAATGGGGGTTGTAGTGAGTGTGAATGTGGTTGAAAGCATCATACACCACACACACAAACACAGGGTGCCAGTACTGACATGCATGCATCCATTGCTTCATGGGTGTGTAGCAGTTGACTGTGCCAGAAGGCTATACAAGGCTATGTGAAGGGTATACCTTGGCATCAGGCCACATGACAATGTTCTGCAGTGTGGCTCAAGGGTGTAGTGTCTGGATTTGCCCACACAGGTGGGTATTGTATTCACCACCCAGTCACCTGGGTAACTATTGTATGTGGCCATTGCTGTGCAATGCTTGCCATGTATGTGTTCTTTAGTCCATGACATGGACACTGTCTGGGATGTTTATACATCCCACATACATGTACAATGACATGTGGAACTGTACCTGGGGTGTCTAGCCCATGTTGTGCACACAAATTGTTATCATCAGATGTGCCTGTCCTGGCCTCATGTGCCGTGAACTGGTAATGGACAGGAGATTGACCCTGCATCTACATTGATAGCATGATAAAAGTATTCTCTGGTGTCAATGGCATTTGTCCATACAGGGCATGTGTTTAAGGCACGGTATGTCCTTTGTGGGTCATGGCACCACAGGTGTTGCAGGCGTCCAGTGGGGAACATAGTGAAGGCACATTATTTGCATGTACATGCCTATTGTACTGATGGACAGGGTGCCATGCCCTCTTTAGTCCACTGCAATCGCACCATGGTTACTATCTGTGGGCAATATGCAGGGTACTACCAACATAGCAGTTGTTGCCTAGGCAAGTGTGTTTGTGTATGATACATGGGTTGAGAGTGTTCTCTCTGTAATACAAGGGTTGCTAATTTTGTTCGCCAGGCCTCGATGTCACATGTAGGGGTATGGATTGCCACCCTAGCCTCTCAGCTATTTCACATCTGTTATCCTTGTAAGGTGGACATTGTGACATATAATAGGGTCATCATATAAGAAATTGGCAAAACCCGCTCTACAATGAGTCCAGGTATTACACACTCACAGCCACCTCCACACAGGATACGAATGACAAACACAGATACACACTTGCCATGTCTGGGATTAGAACTCTTACCAAACTTGTTTATTACACTACAGCATTACGCAGTTATAGGACATGCTACAGAGATTACTGGAGTATTTCTTTAACCAAAGATGTATTTGACTCGGTATGACATGAGCAGGCTTGCCAAAGACGGTCATTGGAGGTTGTAGTGACTGGGATTGACCTCAAAAGCATTGCACCCTACACAGACAAAGAAACAAACACATAAACATCCACACTTGCCATGTGTGGGAATAGAACCCCCCTACCAAAGTACTATATCATATTACAGCATTATGCTGTTATAGGATGCACCACAGAGATAACTTATAGGTACATAGGTTCATAGGTTGGTACTAGGCTATCGACCCTAGGGCCTATACAAACCTAGCCATAACAATTCCCTGACTATTTCTTCCCACACTATTTACTTCCCTGGACCCCTGTCTAGCAAGGTGACTGACGTGATCCCCAGGGTGAATTTCCTATCTCCCATCCAATCGTCAAGGTTCCTTTTGAAGAGGGCCAAAAAGGCACTCTGCTTGACATGTATGGGCAGACTATTCCAGAGTCTGGGAAGTATATGGTCAGGATCCTATCCCTCTAGCATGTTTTGTTCATTGTGATGACAAGGTTTAGATCCCTGGACCGTGTGTCTCTGAGAGATTGGGATTTCTTTAAGTGTAGCATGTCCACCAGCTCTGGGTTTGACATGGCCTTGTATGATAAGCAGAGATCGCCTCTGAGAAGACAATATGCGACAGAGTATAGGTGGAGTTTTTTTAGACGGTCAGCACAGGGCATCTGCTTTAGGCCTATGATTCCTTTAGTGAGGTACTTCTGCGGCCTTTCCAGTTGTTGCAGATGTCTTGACAGGAACATACCAAACAGGGCATTGTATTCTATAATGGGTCTAATGAGGGATGAGTACAGTGGGACAATGACCTACTTTTTTCTGGATGAAAAGCCCTTAGAATGAGGAGTGCCACATAGAAGGATTTCCTGATTGTTGTGGTGATATGGTTATCGAAGGTGAGACCACTGTCCACCTGTGTCCCTAAGTCTCTTATCACACTTTTGATGTTTAGTGTACTGCTACCTATGTGGTAATTCATGGGTACATGTTTTTTTCCCAAAGGGGATAGCTATGCATTTATTGGCATTGAGCTTGAGCCCATGGCTCTGGTACCAAGCATCTGTTTCTGTAAGGCCCTTTTGTAAAATATCCACATCATTTTGAGATTCAGTAATGGCTCCCAGTTTGCAGTCTTCTGCCAACTTTGTTAGCCAGAGTCCCTTAGTGTTGACCTGTACTTCAGAGAAGTAGATGCCAAACAAGAGCGGTCCCAGAACTGAACCCTGAGGTATTCCACATGTCACTTGTCTGGAGCTGGATTTGGAGTTGGCTATTTTTACAGTGTGCGTTCTGTCAGTAAGCCAGTTTGCAACCCATCGAGTTAAATAGGGAATAATGCCCAGCTTAGTAAGTTTATCTATGATTTCAGAGTGGGGGATGGTGTCAAAGGCCTTGACGATGTCCAGATAGGCTGGTGGATTACCTTACCCTTGTCCACGGCTGTGGAGACTGATTCAAAGAAGTCAGTCAGGTTCAGGAGACAAAATTGGCCCTTCATGAACCCAAACTGCTTGGGGTCTAGTGTTTGAAGGTTGGCAATGTCTTTGTTTATAAGTGACACGATAATACATCCCATGGCTTTGCAGAACAGGCCTGTCAGACTGATGGGGTAGTAGTTCCCGGGATCCAAGTTGAATCCCCCTTGTGGAGTGGGATAACTGTAGTTGTGCGCCACTCAGTGGGCACGAAGCCTGAGGTGAGGCTGTGATTAAACATGACACTTAGGTGAGGTGCCAGTTCATTTTGGAGTTCATGTAGTACACAGCCTGGGATGTTGTCTGGTCCCATGGATGCTGTATTCTTAGCTTTGTCAAGTGTTTTTTTTTTACTTGTGTGGCCATTATTACCGGAATTTGGCAATCTTTCGGTATCGGATCTGGTACTTCTTCCCCAAAGGTGTATTTCACAGTGAATGACATCAGCAGGCTTGCCAAAGTAGGGCATTTAAATTCAAGTGAGTGTGACTAGCCTAAAAAGCTTTGCCCCTACACAAACAGAAACACACACACAGATACACACAGTTGCCATGTCTGGGATTAGAATGCCTACCTAACTAGTTTATCAGACTACAGCATTACACAGTTATGGGACATGCCATGGAGATTACTGGGCTACTCCTTTCCCAAAGGTGTATTTCACAGTGAATAACATCAGCAGCCTTGTCAAAGTAGGGCATTTGAACTGTAGTGAGTGTGACTAGCTTAAAAAACATTGCTTCCTACCCAAACAGAGACACACACATAGTTGCCATGTCTGGGATTAGAACACCTATGTAAGTAGTTTATTACACTATAGCATTACTCAGTTATAGGACATGTCACAGAGATTACTGGGCTATATCTTTCCCAAAGGTGTATTTTACAGTGAGTGACATCAGCAGCCTTGCCAAAGTAGGTCATTTGAATTGTAGTGAGTGTGACTAGCCTAAAAAGCATTGCTCCTTACACAGAGACAAACACACACAGTTGCCATGTCTGGAATTAGACCTCCTACCAAACTAGTTTATCACACTTCAGAATTATGCAGTTATAAGACGCGTCATGGAGATTACTGGGCTGCTCTTTTCACAAAGGTGTATTTCAAAGTGAATGACATCAGCAGCCTTGCCAAAGTAGGGCATTTGAATTGTAGTGAATGTGACTACCCTAAAAAGCATTGACTTCTACACAGGCAGAGACACACACACAGTTGCCATGTCTGGGATTAGAACTCCTTACCTAGCTAGTTTATCACACTACAGCATTAGGCAGTTATAAGAAGCGCCACAGAGATCACTTGGCTACTCCATTCTCAAAAGGTTATTTCAAAGTGGATGACATCAGCGGGCTTGTCACAGTAGGGCTATGGGAAGGGCAGTGTGTGTGTGCTTGGGCCATAACCCATTCATCTAGAGGTAGACACACCACACACAGGCACACACAGCTTTATATTACACAGGTATGTGTATACAACTGCTAGATGACTACTGCCTTGTACAGTCATGTTGCACAGCTATCACTTGAACCACAGAGTCTGTAATGCTGACAGATACCAGTGGATAATTTCTACAGTGAATGACATTTACAAATCATGTTGTTGTAGCCATCTGGCTGTGTGCTGGTGGGACAGGCCTCATGATGGAAGGCTGTTTGTCACTGTCACTCTCTTCCACATATCTATATATGTCTACTTTTGGCATATTATAGTGTGTTGTACTTGGATATATGTCTGTATTCCTATCCAATGTGTGTGCAAAGCATGACTGGTGCAAACTGAGGGGTGTATGCACTAACATCTGCAACTGTCAGATATGTATGGTCCACTATTGTTGGCAGACATGGGCTCCATTTGTGTGAGCATGCCCAGTATGACCTTTCAGTATGTTGTTGTCTGACATTGCCTTTATTTCTCCAAGTGTGTGAGCATGCCCTTTATGCCCTTCTGTATTGAATGTGTGCATCCATTCCAGGTAGTTTGTACTCCAGTGCAGACCTTTGTGTTCTACACCTAGAGGTAGCAAACTGTTTCTGCAGGATATCTGTAGATCAGTTGGCAATATGGGGGTCAACATTTGCAAGGGATAGTGTGCACTGTAGGTGATTGTGTCTGTGCTGCTTCTGCTACATGGTACTGGTGTTAGCAGAGATATTCAGACATGTGTACTATTATACACTGTGATGTTTTATGCCCTCAAGTACTGTCAGGTGGACATTTTTGCTCACAGTGATGTCCTGGGGAACACAGGGTGAATGCAGCTGTGTCCAGTATTGTGGTCAAATGCCTACATATTCACGGAAAGTTATGCTATTCTGGAGGGGGAGCTGCAGACATTTGCTGCTATGTCTGTGTATCCAATTCAGCACCTTGGAACAGTGCCGGCAGAGGATCCAATACATGTACATCTATCGACATGACAGTATGTCCTTATCTTGCTGTGGCAATACCTCACAGCTGTATAGATTCACACTGGGTTACCCAGAGGCAGGGATCATAAGTCAGGACATTACCCCTATTGTGGTGTACGAGCAGGTTTATAGCCACCCATGTTTGTGTTTGCAGCCAGGGATAGTTTGTGCACATGGCTGTGTCGAACCTTGCACATTCCATGCTGCCCATGCTCCCATCCCCCCCTCTATTATTCTATCCTCTTCCATACATTATGCATACATTCTCTGATACTTTCCCTAAAGTTATCACCTCATCACAGCTGTGTTTTGGTGCTGGTCAACAGTTCATGCAGTGGGACATGGTGGACATGTTGCTGTGGTTTATCCACATGGCCTTGCATATGGCTTATGTGGAGTGCGTTATGTTGTTATTTGGGTGTCCATGATGGGTCTATATTAGAATATCGACTTTTTAAAATGTTGAATGTTCTAATATTGACCCCTATTCAGCGAACGCTGACAATATCGAACATGCAGAACAGCAAATTTTTTCCAAGGGAAAAATTTGCTGTTCCGACACACATACGCACAACACAAACACACCAAACAAACAGCAATCTACACACATACACCTAAAATCCAACATCTAACCCTACACTAAACTGTACACACACCACTAGCTATCCACTTACCTTAACCCAAACTCTAACCCTAAGGTCTGTCACTATCGCACACTCACCTCACCTGTGCCCTAACCCTAACTCACCTACCCCACCCTAACCCTCACGTCCACACAATCGCACACTTACCTGACTCATGCCCTAACCCTAACTCACCTACCCCATGCCCTAACCCTCATGTTCACACAATTGCACACTTACCTGATCCCGACCCATAACTTTCCACCACATTGCTGAACATAGCGAAGACACAGGAACGGCCAACCAAATTCCTTCCTTAGCGGCTTTGCTATTTTCAGCATTCACTGAATAGGGGTCAATATTAGAACATTCAAAGTTGTGAAACTTCAGTGTTCTCATATAGACATGTCCATGACATAACATACATTGGCTGTATGGGTAAGACACAGGCCTTTGGCAAAGGCCTGTAGGCCATTTAGTGGTGATGCAGGCCATTGCATTCTGTCAGTCCTACAGTCCCAGACTGCCATACAGTATATTCCCCTGGGGTGACAGTGTAGGTGTGCTAGGTGTTCATGCCAATACTTTCTATCAGTATTGATCAGGTGGTGTGGATGCTGGCAGGGTGCTACTTACAGCTAGGGGCACACCTGCATGGGACACCTGCACTGCATGCTGCATTCTTTCTCTATTACCATACACAGGAAGGGGTCATATTGTACCCATTCCCAACAGCAGGGATTCAACCAGAGAGGTATCTGTGGGTGGTGTTTGGGAGAGCTGGGTGCATGTGTGCTATGGACACTACTTGCATCTGACTCACAGATATGCATGGGGCATTCCAGTTATGCTGGCTTGTGCAGGGACATCAGCTGTTTCCCAATACATCAGTCCTATCACCTTTGTGATCTACAAATATTTGGCCAGATGACATTGGTATTGCCTACTACAAGCCCAGATAATGTGTTGCATACTTGTTTGTAAAATTCCAATGGTGTGCCCATTTCATGGTTACACATTATATACTGTATGTCTGTGGTACTTTTTCCTGTGTACTGCTTGTATATCTAGCCCAACAGTCATGTCATGTCCATCTTTCAGATGTTGACACATATTACCACTGTACATCTACAATGGCTTACTGCTAGCATGTGTTATACTGGGGGGGGGGATTGTCTTTGGCACTGCTGTTGTGAGGACCTGGCCCTGTTATCTTCAGTAGTGGGCAATTGCCACTAGGTCAAACCTCAACATGCATACATACTGACCACTCTCACACAATATGAAACACACACCAACCTATCACACACATACCTGCATATTGTACAAATGCTACAATCTATCCTGCTACCTTGGCCACCTCTGGTCATCTGTGCTCTACTGGTATTATACCTACACATACATGTTACTACAATGTCTACATTGGATTGGGGGGGCACACTTGACTGTTACTACATTTCTAGATATGATTTGGGGGGCACACCTGACTGTTACATGTGTACATCGGATGGGGGGGGGGCACACAAGACCATTACTACATTTCTACATAGGATTGGGGGGGCACACCTGACTGTTACTACATGTCTACATAGGATTTGGGGGTGCACACCTGACTGTTACTGCAATGCTACATAGGATTGGGGGGCACACATGACTACTACTACAGTTCTACATAGGATTGAGGGGGCACACGTGACTGTTTCTACATTTCTACATAGGATGGGGGGGCACACCTGACTGTTTCTACATATCTACACAGAACTGGGGGGGCACATTTGACTGTTTCTACATTTCTGCATAGGAAGGGGGCACACATGACACTTGCACACATTTGCTATGACTGCACTGATATGTCAGATGCTCAGTTTCATTCTGTTTTCTAACCTATCATGCTGACTAGAGGCATATCAGTGTACTACAGGTCTTAGGTTTGATTGACCTACATATTAGTTTCTGACTTCCTACCCTTCAGAACTAGCATCCCACTGCCTGACCTGATGTAGTCTGTGTAGGCCTGGTGGGGTGGTTACCCACAGGCATCATTCAGAGGCCTTAGAACAGCCTTTGTTTGTGTTTGTCTATGCCTGTCCTGCTGGTTGAGACTGTTGTTGGGTATGTGAACCTCCCTGACTAGCATATGTGTGTCATATGGACACACATGTGGCCCAGCACATTTCCTGCAGTGAGTTTTGTCACCATGTATAGTACTGGCTAATATGGTGACACCTCTATTTGTTACAGATCTCGTGCTGCCACTATAGGTGTCTACTATCTGTTGGCATCCCATTAAGCCATTCGATTCCCTTGCATGCTCACATCCATACCACAGATACAGATAACAACACATACTACTCCATTCGGCAATTGGTAAGGAGAGTGACTTACCTTGTGGGTGTGCCAGTATTGAGGATGGTGCTGGAGGGCTGCCTATGTTGGATGCACATAGTGCACTCCCTATACATGGTTGAGCACAGGTAGTGTCATGTTTGGCATCCCTTTTACTGTATGCGCGAGTCACAGAGAGGTGTCATTCCCTGGGTCTGTCCTGTGTCAGTATATGTGCTATGCATTGCCTCTTTGCCAAGGCCAGGGCATACTGGGCACAACTCCTTCTGCCTACTGGGGCAGGCTCAGGTTGTTCCTCCTCCTCCGAGTCACTGGGTGCCTGTGCAGGCCTTGGCAATGGTGGGGGGCTGTGTGGCCCTGCCCCGTGCTGTTCCTGCTACAGCTGTTTCTGCAGGATCATATTGTATAGCATGGCACATACTATGCCAATTTGAATGCATGTAGCTGGGGAGTACTGCAAGGCTCCACCAGATGTGTCCAGGCACCGGAACCGTGACTTGAGCATCCCAAACACACACTCTATTATAATTCTGGTCTGTTGGTGTGCCTCATTATGGCATTCTTGTTCGGGTGTATGTGCATTTCTGATGGGTGTCATCAGCCACGGGTCCAGTGCATAATCAGCATCCCCCACTAGGTGACCATAAGGGATGTCTCCAGTGGCAAATCTCTGGTACAGCTGCGTCAGATGCCAGATGTGGGAATTGTGATAGCTTCCAGGGCAGCAAGCACACACATTCATTATAATGCAGTGGGCATCGTACATGACCTGGCAGTTGATGGAGGGGAAGTCCTTGCGGTTGATGTAGACCCTTCCCCGCTCACTGGGTGGTGCTTTGATACATATATGAGTGCAGTCTATAGCACCCACTACCACAGGGTATTCTGTTATTTGGTGGAAGAGATGCATATTGCTTGCCAATGCCTCAGAGGTGTTGGGGAAATATACATGCTCACTGGCATGTGCTCACATGGCATCCAGGAACTGGTGGAGTACCCTGTATGCTGATGCCCGTGAGATCCCCATGATATCCCCAGTTGGCCTTTGAAAGGTACCTGTACCTAGTATTCTTAGGCCTACACATACCTTGGTATCCACTGGGATGGGTTCCTCTCTGTTAGTTCTGTGTGTGAGGCATGGCCGGCACAGCTCAACAATTTGCTGTAGAAGGTCCCCATCCACCCTATACTGCTCCACTATCTCCAGCTCATGTAGGCCCTGTAGGTTACCCTGGGTCTGTTCACTCTTCTTCATCTCATCACTGTGGGCTGGTCAACAGCATCTCATCCCCACCACCCTCAGCCTCTTCTACGTGTTGTAGTATGATAGATATTGCAACCCCTATCATTTTGTTGCTTTTGTTTGTTAAAAATTCCCCGCTTGTATACACCAGTGGTGTAGAGTATGTGGGAAAAAAACAGTGGGAAAGGTGTTTTCATAGTTTATAGCAGTGTTCTGGGCTAGGCTGGTTTGCTGCCTGTGCAATTGGCTGATTCCGATACCTTTCACCTGCCAGCTATGCTAGTTTTCCTTGATTACCTTCCTACTGCTGTTTTCCCTTCCCATTGCCTTCCTGTTTAAGCCCAGGGGCACACTGCGCAAACACAGTGCTCAAATGTGCACAGAGCTGCTATTTCCTGGTTTACTTTTTTTTTTTTTTACTTTAAAACCCGGCGTGCACACCCGCTTAGGCAATGTAAAGAGTGCTAGGCAGCCTCAGACACACCCCCTTGCTTAGCTCTGCTAAGCTAAGGGCTAACCTGAGCCACAGGGCTCAATCCACTTACAGTATGCCTGACACACCTCTCTATGATGTCAGCTAACTCCTAGGTTTGCACCAAGCTATTCCTGCTCTTACACTGTTGGGTGCTGACTAGCATGCAAGGGAAAACTGGGATTCAGTATTATTCCCCTCATTTACATAAGATTGCATGCTGATGCATAGTTACAGGTCCCACACTGAGCCTCCCCCCTTAGTAATCACTATTCACTGGCCATGTGGTCTTTTGCCTGCCATTGAGTATAATGGCAAAATAGTGATTATGGTTAGAATGCTTATTTTAGGCTTTTTTTTTTTATTTTTCGCCCAATCCCATTTACACGCTACTGCCCTACACTTAAACAGCCTAGATCGGCTAAAAAAATTAAAAGTTGATTTTTTTAATTTTTGCAACTGTTTTCAAGCCAATGGCCATATATTTATTCCATTTTGTGTGTGTGTGTGTGTGTGTGTGTGTAGTATATATATATATATATATATATATATATATATATATATATATATATATATATATGAAGAAGAGTAGCAATCAAGAAGCTGAAGAATGAGCATGATAAATCTTTTGTATAGCCATGCGTCAAAATAAAGGAAATCATAACGGCACAAATAATGCACTTTTTGCTAAAATTAAAGGTGCAGTCAAAACATTAGTATTACTTCAGGACAGCAGTAGTAACAAGCTGAGGTTATGACTTTCTTTGAGCAATCATGTTTCAGCCTCTTATTTTTATTTATTTTTTCATTTCATTTGCCTTTCTTTACCAGGAAAATTTGACTGGGCAAAGTCATTTTCTGGTAGGAGCTTGGGAAAAAAAATCATATTACCTCTTTTTAAATGAGCTAACAATAAAAATCTACTATACTTCGCTTAAGATATACAATCTAACAGGTGATTACTATGTTATATATACTATATAGTGTTTACAGCATCGTAAGCTCTGACAAATCTATTAAACATAGTATATGCAGCATGTAAAACTCACATACATCAACAATACATTCAGCATTATTTTACAGTGTATGTATATACTCTGGGTATAATTTCAGCACACAAACAGCAAATAAAGCATGCGCATATCTTATTCAAACAGTTAAATTCACTTGAGACCTGTAAAAAGGAGATTAATACAATAAAAGTGTTAGAATTTTTGTGAGATTGGTTTGACTGAAGGAGGTTTTATCGATAGATATGATTTACACTGTAATTGTAATTTATAGAGAGGCATTGGCAAAGATTTTTAGGTTCATAGGAAAGTACTAAACCATATGCTCTTGTGGGCCATTTTATGTCTAACCAAAAAAAAGGAAGATTATAAATGGCCCCCAAAAAATAAATCAGAGCCAAAGTCTCAAAAAGCCACCAGGAAGCAGCAGAACAAAATACCAGCATTTCAAAACCAGGCGCGAACAGCCAAGAATGCTATTACTTGCAACACACGAAAACATACTTTATTAATGCTTTAACTGTAATCATCACATTTTTATCCATTGCAAATGACTTCTATAGATAAATTTACTCAAGCACTCCTCTTTAAATATCCTAACATTCCCTCATATAAATTACTTAATTAACAATGCATATGATTCAATTAAGTTAAAAATGCCCTGTTCTAACCTATATATTAAACTCATTTGATCATGTATACGAAAAACTTTTAAAACTTCTAAGATTTCCACAAAAATAAACACATGCAAATAAATGAAATAAATTATTTCAGACCATAAATAACTAATTTATCTGTATAAAATATGTCATAAAGAATGCAAAGTACAAAATATTGTAATTCACTGTAGTTGTTCCACACTGCCATCTTGTGGCATGTAAAATGAATGCATTTAAAATAAAAAAACTGGAATAATGTATGTACCCTTTTTACAACCCTTTTTTTTTAAATAATGTACCAAGCTTTCAATTTAAAGCCTTGCTGTACTAAGTTTTAAAACAGGGGCAAGGGAGATAGTTTCATTAAGCCCAGGCATTCTATTGGCCTGCAAAACTAATTGCCAATATACTTCCCTGAATTCTATCCTAGTCTCCCATTGCGCCCCCAAGGTCTTGATCAATTTTTTTCAAGGACAAAAAAGTGAAAAAATCCTGTAAACAATTTAAAGTGTGTTTGAAAAGTGCATTTTTTTACTTCTGTATTCTAAATGTCACAGGTGTTGGTAGATTCTTTTTCTCAATTTATGTGTCATCTTCCCTACATAGAAAGCGTCACATTTTTTACTTAATGCTATATAAACCACCCCTATACTGTTACAATTAGTAAAACAAGTAGACTCAATCCTGGTTATTAAATAAATTGATTCCTTATTACTTATACAGGAACATTGGACACAGGCGCCATATTTGTACACACCAACTCTCTTATTATTGTTGTTCACCATATCCCTATGTTTGTCATTTTCCAAAATTTCCTTAATATTGTTACCTTTCTGTGAGACAAATTGCAATGGTTCCCTAAAAATTTTATTCAAATCAGAATACTTGGAAAACATCTCCCAGTTTTTACTTAAAATATTCTTATTTAGGTATGTATCGCTATTATAATTCATAATAAAAGCTCCTTTATATGTTGTAGTTATATTTTCTTTATTTACATCTATCTCAGATGTTGATACTAAATCTGTTCTTTGGTGGTTATCTAATTCTTTGCCCAAATTGGCCTACATTTATCCTGTGTCTCTTCTTTCACCTTGTTCATAACTTCGTTAATGAAATTACCTGGATATTTCCTTTCCAAAAACATCTCTCTTATCTTAATACATTCTTCTATAAAATCTTGGTCATCCAAAGTCATTCTTGATCCACAAATAAATTGCCCCTTCACAATATTCTTTTTCTGCCTAAAGGGATGAGCACTGGTATAACAGGAACTGGAAAAGGTACTCTTCCTATAAATTGTGGATTTAAACCCTTTTATTTAATCTAACTTGTGGATCGTAATGTCAAGGTAATCCATTTTCTTCCTCATAATATGGTGTATGAATCTAAGCAAATCTGTAGTAGTATTAATGTATTATAGAATTCCCCAAGCTCACCTTCTGTACTTGTCCAAAAAATGCAAATATCGTCCAGGTACCTCTTATATAGGTTACAATTTTTGGCATAACTAGAATTAAAAATATATTTTTCTTCACAAATTCAAAGTACTATGTTGGTATATGTTGGGGCAAAGCATGCCCCCATAGCCACCCACTTGTTGTTTAAAGAATTCACCATCAAAGAACAGAAAATTATAATATAACACCTTTTCCATCATATACAAACATACCTTGAATTCATCATATGTAAATTGTCTTTTCTGTAATAATGCTTCCTCAAACCATTGGAGTCTGATTTTAATCTGATTTGATTTTATGGCGAATTACAGAAAGCAAATCTTGAATATCTATAGTGACAAAAATCAAATCCCTTCTATAGAAGTCATCTTTTATAGTCTTTAAAGAATCCCACAAATCCTTTAAAATATCAGTTTGTTCTGTCCATACCTTTTTAACTTAAAATCTAAATATTTCACTAATGGGTAGGTTCTAGAACTGTTAGCGGCCACTATGGGCCTACAAGGTGGGGCAATAAATGTTTTATGGATGTTAGGGATTCCAAAAAGCAATGGTAAGACAGGTTTATCTATAGATACATTTTGAAATGTTTTTTCATCCATCATATCCTCATCCAATAACTCTGTTACTATAAAATAATCAACCCTGTGGTATGCTACATTAATCTCATTTTCGGAGACTCTACTATGCTTTTCTTAGTCATTCAATAAATCCATAAGTTCAGCTATGTACACCAAAACAGTGTACATTAAAACAATACCACCCCCTTATCTGGTTTCATAACTTATAAGTAATTATTACTTCTTAATTGTTCTAATAAATTATTTTCTTGATAGGGAGGTTGGCCTTCTTCATCTGTATTCATGCCCTAAGTTTTCTTTCTATCTGCATTTCAACATTTTTCAATTGTGGATGTAGGGGTGGGTTAAATGTATTTTTCTTTCTCAGAATCTCATCTTTATCTGTATTATTATCCCTCAAAGTAATTAAAAATTCCAAATTTTTCTTCCTTACAGACAATTTTAAGTCTGTCAACCCTTTGCTAATTTCTACTAGGAATAAATGTAAGACCTTTCATAAACAAATTGAAAAAACTTTATTAATTCCTAAATTACTGTAGTTAAAAATGTTAACATTTTTGTAGTTATATTTATTACCCTCTCTTACAATTTCTTCCTCCATTACATCAATGTTAGACTAACTTTCTTACATCTGTGTTTAAGATATTAATAATTAAAATTCTCTCATTCCCCCCAAGTGGGGTATTTGTTTTGATATTTAGTTCTCCCTATCTCCAGAGCCCTCCCTTTGTCGTAATAATATTAATGCATGGGCATTTTCATTTTCAATCTTTCTGATCTCCCTAAAGGGGGATACTCTAAAGGGTCAAACAAATCCAAGTTACCAGCACTTGTGAAACATTCCATCCTACCTTGGTGTCTTCCCCCATATCAACTTCTCCCCTCTCTTTTCTACTATTCCCCACATTTTCCTAGTATGCATTGTACCTATAATCATAAAAACATTTTGGTTTAGGATAACTGCGGTGTTCTCTATAGTCTAAGATACCGCAATCAAGTTTCTTACATTTCCTCTTAAAAATAAACATACATTTTTCATCCACTTTTTGTTTAATATTTATATATTTCACTTTTTCATCTTTAATAGTGAACATTAAATCAGAGACAATCAAATTGTTAATCTTATCTATGTCTTTAAACAGCCCTTCCATCTTCCTCTCATTTTGTCTAATAAAGGCTTTCATCAATTCATACCTACAAGAATCAAAAATCTTTATAAATTCTTGGCAAAAGACTGATTCATTAAGTATATTATTAGGATATTTATCAATTTGCAGGCCTTTGGGAACAATACACCTTTTAATAATTTTTTTTCAGATATCTATTATCTAACCCCAAAGTCTTGTACTTTAAAATACAATCATATAATTTGTTCAGGCTCATATTATAAGTGTCACCAGGTTTTTTATTGTCTTTATTCTCCTTGAAATTAGAGAAAGAGGTTTTGTCTATTAACAGGCTCCAAAACAATCCCCCATTTCAAACCCAGACCAGTTATTTACCTTAGGGACATTGGACCCTGAACCAGAATGCAAGTCTGCTTGTTTGTGAGCATGCTGTTCCCTTGGTGCTAAAGTTCCTTCCAATAACCTTTCCCCATTATCTCCCCTTTATTCATTGCAGAAAGTCGAAGAAGTCTGAGGAAAACCACTGCAGCCCAACAAATTATCCAAACTGTTGTTATCCTGCATGCCACTGTTTCATGAACAAATAATTTCTGGTTTCCATCCCTGCCCTCCATTTAGGTCATGTGTCAGTCCTTCTCAGGTATTCCAGTACTAGGAACAATGCCAGAATGCATTGTTTTTCCTCTTGAACATCTCCCAACCTGTGGCATGTCTGTGTTAGTGATTCTACTATTTGGCTAAGTTGCCCATCTAAATCATGCGGCTAATCCTTATTGCACTGGTTCATAGTTTCCTCTATTTGGAAACTTCTCTCTGCTTCCGAGTCTTTCATTTGAAACTCAAACAAAAAACAAGGAAGATTATATATGCCCTCAAAAAATAGACCAGAACCAAAGTCTCAATAAGGCACCAGGGAGCAGCAGAATAAAATACCAGCAATTCAAAACCAGGAGCAAACAGCCAAGAACACTATTACACACAACACAGCAAAACATGCTTTATTAATGTTTAACAGTAATCACTGCATTTTCATCCATTACAAATGACTTCTTCAGATAAATTTACCCAAGCACCCCTCTTTAAATATCCCAACATTCAATTAAGTTAAAAACGTCCTGTTCTAAACCTATATAGTCTACCAATTTGTTCATGTATATGAAAAACTTTTAAAGCTTCTAAGATTTCCACAAAAATAAACACATGCTGATGAATGAAATAAATCAGTTTAGACCATAAATAACTAATCTGTCTGTATAAAATAAGTCATAAAAAGACAAAATACAAAATATTGTAATACATTGTAGTTATTCAACACTGACATCTTGTGACATGTAAAACAAATGCATTTAAAATAAAACCTTCTAACTTGAATAATTTAGCTACCCTTTTTACAACTCTTTTTAAAAATAATGTACCAAAGTTTGTAATTTAAAGCCTTCCTGCCCTAGGTTTTAAAACAGGGGCAAGGGAGACAGCTTCATTAAGCCCAGGCATTTGTTCTATTGGCTTCCAAAACTAATTGCCAGTATACTTTGTTGAATTCTATCCTAGTCCCCATGCCCCACCCCCTCCCCAGGGTCTTGCTCTATGTTTTCAAGGACAAAAAAGTGAAAGAAGCCTGTATACAGTTTAAAGTGTGTTTGAAAAGTGCATTTTTTACTTCTTTATTCTAAATCTCATGCGGGTGTTCGTAGATTATTTTCCTCAATTTACGTGTCATCTTCCCTATATAGGGAGCATCGCAATTTTTATATAATGGTATATAAACCACCCCTATACTGTTACAATTGGAAAAACAAGTAGCATCAATATACTTATCCTTGCCTATTAAATAAATTAATACCTTTTTGCTTATATAGAAACATTGGGCACAGGCCTCACATTTGTACGGCAGGAGCCTGGAAAGAAAATCCATATTATTTATTTATTTATTTTATTTATTTATTTTACATTTGTTGACCGGGCTAGTCCAGCTGGATATATGTCCATTTTCAGTGGAGGTCCGGGGAGAAAAGCTCCATTGGTTAAAACAAGATTAAATAATACAAATACACATAAAACAAAAGCAGTAAGCATAAAGGATAAGAAGATTTTAGTATAGGTAATACACATCTAAGAGTAAAAAATATCCATAAGAAGAAAATATTCAAGTAAATGGTTAACGACTTTCAATACGAAATTTGATAGTATCTAAACATACAGTGTATCAATACATTGTTTTGAAAAAATGGTAGACAATATAAATTTTTTTTTTTTTTTTTTTTGTTAATACAACTTATATGAGATCAGTAATATCTAGAAAGATATTATGTCAGAGGAAGTCAGTCAGGATATCCTAGCAGAGAAGGAAGAATTGTGGTAGAGGAAATGAGGAAGGCAGGTTAGTCAGGGTTGGTACAAGAGCAAAGCCAGAATTTATTAAGATGTATTTGCAATTGTTTTTTAAAGAGTGGAAGAGTGGCCAAAGAGGAGATATTTGATGGAAGGTTGTTCCATATTTTGCCAACTGAGTTGGAAAAAAGGGAATTACCTGCAGAATTAATAGTTTTGGTACTATTAACTAGTAGTTTGTCTGAAGAACGTAGTTGTTTCAGGTTGTTGTAGGGAGTCAAGAGATTACTGAGAACTGGTGTTTTAGATGGTTGATATAGAATTTTGTGAGCTATTAAGAGCTGTTGATAAATGAGCTTGTTTGGAAGTTCAAGCCAGTCTAGTTGTTTTAAGTTTAGACAGTGGTGAGTTCTAAACTGAGATCCTGTGGCAAATCGAGCAATATTATGGTAAGATGTAGTAAGTTTTTAAGGTTACTTTTAGAGAGATTAGTGAAAATAGGGGAAGCATATAGAAGGGTAGAGATAAGACATATTATCTACTTTTTAATGAAGCAAACAATAAAAATCTACTATACATCACTTAAGACAAGCAACCTAATAGGTGATCACTATGCTATATATACTATATAGTGTTTACAGCATCTTAAGCTCTGACAAATCTATTAAACATAGTATATACAGCATGTAAAACTCATATACATCAACAAAACATTCAGCATTATTTTACAGTGTATGTATATACTCTCAGTGTATTTTATTACCAAACAGTTAAATTCACTTGAGACTTATAAAAAGGAGATTAGTACAATAAAAGTGTTAGAATTTTTGTGACATTGTTTTGATTGAAGGAGGTGAGGACTAAGAAATGAGTTGGTACAAGGACAGGACTGTATTATTAATATGTATGATTTTCACTAGGACTGTAATTTATGAACAGGCAAAGATTTATAGGTTCATAGGTAAGTACTATACTAGCTGCCTTTGTAGGTCATTTTGTCTATCCAATTTCCCTCAAATGTGAGAATCAAACCCTTTTACTTTGTATTTGTGAGGTAAACATACTTACCCATTATTCAGAACAACTAATCAAATCCTGTATCTTGTGTCTGTGAAGTAAACACCATAACCAGTATACCAGCCCCTGATTTCAATAATAATACCCATTTGTTAACCAGGTAGGCTCAGTGGACACACAACAATAAGAAGGGGCTTAACAATGGGGTTGTTACAAATTCTGGACAGCATGACAGTACCTGCAAATGGTAAGTTGTGATCAGATTATTACCTCTGTAAACAAATGTAAAACAAATAAAAATAAAAGTAGCAACTTATATAGAGTATTGGCAGTCACTGTAATGAATTTTAGATTTCTGAATGCGTACTAGATGTTGTTTTAATGACTGCACTGTGGTGGTGGTGGGCTATATTAGTTTAAAAATAAGTTGGTGGTATGACATCTGTGTAAGGATTTTCCATGTTTGATATATTTTATTCTGCACAAAAATGCAAAGTTTTATGGATTTTCTGTTTGGTAATTAAATCTTTTGAAATTGTATTTTAAGAGATACTGCTGCTTTAAGACAATACATTACTTTGTAGTTTTTGACTTGTAAGAAACTATTGCTATGTTAAACAGTAATTACTTCATTGGTAGATATTACTTCATTGTCTTAAAAAGAAGTACTGCTTAATACTTTCTATTGGTAACAAAAGTACAACTCAAAGTAGCTCACATTAAGCTATTTGACACCTGGCTGATGTGGTTGCCTCCAAGTCTCCACTGATGATTCACATTTTTGTTTATTATAAACTCAGGAGAAAGATCTTTTAAAATGGAGGTGCACTTAAATTTGTATTGACAAAAAAAATCCCTGGACCATTTTACTTTAATTTCAAATGGCATCTTAACTATCTAGAAAAGGCTGTTTCTGAACCATGTCACTTTCGTTTCAAAATTGTTCTTAATATTTATATATCATCATACACTTCATACACAAAATTGTAAAAAAAAAATGTTTGGATTTGTATTGATTCAACAAATGAACTTTTGTTAAAAGCTGAGCCTGCAAAAATATCACACTGAAAATAATTTTCTGCAAATTTCAGGCAAGGCTTTTTTTTTGCAGGTGGCACACCCCCTAACCCTTCCATGTCTGTGTGAGAGGAGACACCAACATCCCCATATGTATATATCTATCTATCTATCTATCTATCTATCTATCTATCTATCTATATATATGTGCCTGTGTGTGTGTGTGTGTGTGTGTGTGTGTGTGTGTGTGTGTGTGTGTGTGTGTGTGTTTCACAGTAACATAACAGTAGAGGAAAACACTATTGGTGCCAAAACTGGATTTCAGTTAAATTACTTTCTGGCATCAGCATAGTCACTAAGTCAAAGGATGGCCAACCAATGGACAGGATCCTGGTATTTCCATTAACTGTAGCATTGTCTGTACTAAATATTAAAAGATGTTTTAGACCTAAGTATACTTTAATCTCAAAAATATTTTTTTCCACCTAATGTATGAGCTATACTTGATTTTTGCCAGTAAATCTTGTACATTGATGAAGAAGTTTGTTGCTTCTGCGTGTTTCTTATTAGTTATAGAGAATAAATTAACTAATCCATGAAGTTTTATATTTATAGTACAACTAAAAGAAAGATATATGAGGTATACTATGCCATATTTTATCTCTTCCCATCACCAAAGGATCACTTATGATCTAATATGCTAAGGTAATTTTAGTTTAGAACAAGTTTATTTATTTGAATAATATGGTACATGAAGTCAAATGATTTATTAAAGCTATACATTGCAAAGGATAGTCTTCCACTTTTTCTAAGACCTGGTTATATTAGTTAATAAAGGTAGAGGCAGATCCAAGCTAACGACTTTCACCTAAATCATTACAAAAATCAATTCATGGATCAGTACTTTTTACAGCTGATTTTATTTTGGTCACTATATTTGTGTACTTCTCTACAATCCTATACTGTCTGAGATCAACAGAATGAAATGCATTACTGTGGCTGTTACATCTTTCATTTTCTTCCCAATCAGACCTTAAAAGAGTATATAAAGAGTGGTTATCTTTTATTTATTTATTTTTGATGGGGAGAGCTAGAAGCAGGCTATGTAGAAAAGCAAAGGTCAGGCATTGTCTAGGTTTGCCTTGAATGTAGCTTGGCACTATGGGCTAGTTTATTACATAGTTGGAGTATATATTGGGATATGAAGTTATCATGACAGCATGTCCTATCGTACCTCTGAGTTGTACAGATTTTCACAGAATGTCCAGATTTTTGCCTCATATGTTTGGTTGTTCCTCATAAAATGTATGATTTTTGTGGATTCTTGTGGCAAGTCAGTGAGGACTGAATTCACTAAATAATGGCAGTCATTTGAGTTTCAGACTTCATATTCTTCAAAAAAGGCATGGCAATGCAATACCTTTTATTCCCGCAAATTTCTAAGTTTATAAGAACAATATTTAAAAATTGCCCTTCCATTATTTTTGGTTTTGTCCAGAATATTTATTTATTTATTTAACATTTGTTTACTGGTAAAGTCTGACTGGGATACACACCATTTTCAGTGGAGGCCTGGGGAGCAATACTCCAGACACATGCCTTTAGAAGTGCATGTTTTTGTGCTAAGAGGTTGAGTGCTATGTGTCCTATTAATGTTTACAGTGATGGTGGGCCTTTGTATGAGTGTCTGAATAGACACTAGCTCTATGAAACATAGTAGGTCTAAGAGGATGGGGCCATTCATGGTGTAAGAGGTCAAACCTAGATCTCCTTAGTAGTTCCTATAGGAAATAAAGTACAGAAAGAGGGGAAATCATTTGTGATCACAACTAAAAGGATTTGAGGCCTGCAACTTTTTTGGCAAACAACTTCTGAGATTTTTCTAGTTGACTATCATGTCTTGCTTAGTACACTAAAAGGGCATTATATATTAAATAATGGGGTGGATCAGAGGGCTCTATGGTTAATTATTGAAAGAAATAAATGTCGAACAGCTATTCATCAAATGGAAATCATTGAACAGCCATCCATAGAACGTGCAGTTATGAGACGGGGAAAGTAACTACTTGGCCAACACTTCCCCATCTCATGCATTGCAGTATTTCAAACATACCCAGGTGGGGAGCTTCACCTTCCACATCCCCAACTATATATACCAATTCCAAGACTGCAGTACAGTGGGGGAAAAGGGTTTTTAATACTGCCATGTGAAGGAGAGGGAAGTGTTGGCCAAGTAGTTACTTTCCACATCTCGCAACTGCACATTCGATGGATGGCTGTTCAATGATTTCTGTTTGATGAATAGCAGTTTGACATTTATTTCTTTTGATGACTAACCATACATGCGGGTGAAAGATAAGTACAGTGGTAGTAAGATTTCTTTGGCTCTGGATGAGATGCCCTTGGTTATTGTTAAACCAAACAAAAGGATGGTCTAACTATAGTGGAGACATTATGATTACAGGACATGGAGTCATACACAAGAGTGCCTAGGTGTCTAATAACAGTGTTATAAGTGATGTATTATCTCTGCAGTTTAATGAGGAATTATTTATTTCACAAAAGTTAGCTTTACTATTTTTGTGGCAATTGTTTAATAACATTGTCCTAGCATCAGTTATCAGGGGGTATTTGAATAACAATCCCTACTTTGTAGTCATCTACAAAATGTTGTTATACAGACCCCTGGGATATATGTTTGTAAGTTCATAAGTGATTACTAGGCAAACAACCCTAAAGAGCCCTTTTAAGCCTAGTCATGCATCCTAATTATGTAGGACAGAGTTTGATACCACATTTGTTTTAGAGTATATATAGATTCATAGACTACTAGGTAATGACCCAGGGGAATCTTTCTAAGCCTGGCCATGTTTTCCCAAAAGAATAATGATGTCCTCTATCCAAATAGGACATTGAGATCCGGGCATTTATAAGCTACCTCTGTCCATAAGGGACATGGGTGGCAGGCCTGGTGTAAATTTCCTATTCCCCATCCACTGGTCTAGGTTGTGTTTAAACTGGGTAATAGAGGAACTGTTCCATAGGAGGGGCAGTCTCTGGAACACATACCCTTCTCTCTATCATGTTCTGTTTAAGTTACAGACAAAATTCAGGTCCCTAGACCTTGTATTTCTGGTACTCTTTGACTTACAAATTTGTAGGAGATTCATAAGTGTGGAGTTTGTGGATGCCTTGTAAGACAGCCATAGATCACCTCTCAGCAATCTATAGAAGACTGAGTAGAGAGAAATGGCTTTAAGGCATTCTGAATGAGGCAGGTTTGTTTTGCCTAGTATTCTTTTTGTAAGGTACCTCTGTGGTCAATCTATGATTGATCTGATAAGGCTGGAATACAGTGGGATAAACCCTTTTTGGACTTAGATGCCATCCCCTTATAAGTTGCACAGCATAAAGGGATGTCCTCACCACTGTGGTCACATGGTAGTTGAAGGTAAGGCTACTGTCTATGTGCGTGTCCATATCCCTGACAACTGGGTTGACCCTTAGGACTGTATTATCAACATGGTAATTAGCCAGGATGGATGACTTTCCAAAGGATATAATTATACATTTCTTAGTATTGAGTTTAAGACCATGGTTTTGGCTCCATTTGTTAGTCAGAAATAGACTTTATTGAAGAATGCTAGTGGCTGCAGGGGAGTTGATGATAGCCCCAGCTTTCAATCGCCTGCAAACTTAGTCAGCCATAAACCTTCAGCATTTGCTTTCATTTCAGAGAAATAGATGCCAAAAAGGAGTGGGCAATACCGAGCCCTGGGGGACTCCTCTAGTGACTGGCTACTTGGTGGAGGTGGCCTCACCTATTTTGACCTCATGGGTTCTATCAGTGAACCAGTTGGCTATCCAGTGGGGTATAAAAGGGTTTACATGTAAACTAGTGAGCTTGTCTATAATGCATGAGTAAGGTATTGTATCAAAAGCATTAGCCAGGTTGAGGCAAGCTGTGTGCACAGTCTTACCTTCATAAAATAGTTTGGTGAACTCTCAAAAAAGTACACCAGATTTTATAGGGATGACCTTCCTTTAGTAAAGCCAAACATTGATGGGTCCAGCATTTGCATGATACCTATGTCCTCATTTATCATGTCCATGATGATTTTTTTTTTTTGGCCTTACATATGAGGCTGGTAAGACTTATGGGCCTGTAGTTACCTGGATCAGTGGTTGGACTTCCTTTTTTAAAGACAAATGGCTGTAGCCATCTTCCATTCCTTGAGCACAAAACCCTGATTGAAGGATTCTGTTGAAAAGTGATTCAAGTGGACCAAAGAGGACATATTTCATGCTATTTACTAAACATCTCGGGCTGTTATTGGGGATCATCAGTGGAGTGTTTTTGGCCTTGGAAAGTATATTGATGACCTGTTCCCTAATAATGGCTGGAGGGATTGTGTTATGTGGTATTTCATTTGGAGTACTGGGGGGAGAAATTTGAGATGAACCTGTCAGCTAAAAGGTTGGCTCATATGTTCATAGGCAGTTACTAGGCTAAAGGCCCTAGAACCCTTACAAGCCCAGACCTATTTATCCTGATTTTCCCCAAATGTCGGTGGTTAGGTGAGTGATGTTCAAATTGGTAAGGGTCTATGGTAGTTAATACCAACTTCCTCTGTCCACATGGGACATGGGTACTACCTCAGGAGTGAAGCTGCAGTCACTTAACCATTGATCTAGGTTGCGTTTGAAGAGGGTCAGAGAGGGGCTCTGTTTCACATGAATTGGAAGCTTGTTCCAGAGAAGTGGCAGTCTCTGGGAGATGTATTTACATCTTCAGCATGAACTGTTCATGTCAGAAGCCAAGTTATGATCCCTGGAGTGAGTGACTCTCCTGCAGTTTGATTTATGAATGAGTAGTATTTCCATCAAGACTGAGTCAGAGACTGCCCTGTAAACCAGGTACAGGTCACTCCTTAGCAACCTGTAGGACACAGAATACATTGACATTGCTTCCAGTCTTTCTGTGTAAGACTTGTTTTGCGTGCCCTTTAATTTCTTGTTGACAAACCTATGTGGTCTCTCCAATTTTTGTAGGAGGTTGGTGAGGTACATGCAAAAGGCAGCATTGTACTCAATTGTTGGTCTGATGAGGGCCGAGTATAATGGAATTGTAACATCCTTAGATCTAGATATGATGCCTTTACTTATAAGATGTGCCACATAGAAGGATTCCCTTACTTATGTGGCCACTTGGTGATCAAAATTCACATTGCTATCAACCTGTGTACCCAGATCTTGTACCACTTGGACTATATTTAGGGGGTGCTGTCTACAATGTAATTAGCAAGGATCTTAGCTTTTCCAAAGGGAATAATAATGCATTTTCTTTGCATTTAGCTTTAATCTGTGGCTTTGGCAGCAGTCATTTGTCTGTGTTACCCCTGTCTGCAGTATATTAACATCATCGGGGGACTCAACGACTGCTCCCAATTTGCAATCATCAGCAAACTTGGTCAGCCACAGGCCATGCATGTTTGCCTGAATGTCTGAGAAATAAATTCAGAACAGTGATACGTCCAGTGCAGAACCATGTGGTATGCCATTGGTGATTGGTCTTTTGCTAGAGGTGAAGTCACCCACTGTGACAGTAAGTGTCCTGTTGGTGAGCCAGTTAGCTACCCATTTGTTAATGTATGGGTTAATTCCAAATTGGGAGAGTTTCTCTATAATACCTGAGTGGGGGATTATGTCAAATGGCTTGGCTAGGTCAAAGTAGGTGTCAAGCACTGTCTTTTCCTTGAAGAACTCAACCACATTTAATAGACATGATCTATCTTTAAGGAATCCGAACCGAGTTGGGTGCAGAATTTGGAGATTAGCTATGTCCTTCTTAATAAGGTCCATAATGATTCTTTGCATGGCCTTGCAGATGATGATAGTCAAGCTTATGGGTCTATAATGGGTCATTTGATGCCCCCCCCCCTTTGTGCAAAGGGATTACTGTTGCTGTCCTCTATTCTGCTGGAACATAGACAATTTGCAGGCTGTGGTTAAACAGGGATCCAAGTGGGTTTGCTAGGTCATATTTTAAGTCATTCAAAAGGCTACCTGGCATGTTGTCTGTTCCCACTGATACTGTATTTTTGGCCTTGGAGAGTACAGAGATGACCTGCTCTCTTGAAATAATAGGCTGAGGAATGGTAGCAGGTATACTTTGGGGAATGACTGGGGAGGACAGGGGGGTGATATTTGCTCCAAATCTGTCAGTTGGCTATTACCTCTAGTTGAGTATGAGTGGTGCCATCCACAATCAGTTCAGCACATGGCTGGGTATTCCCTTTCAGATTCTGGACATAGTTAAAGAATGTCTTGTGATTATTCTTAGTGAGGAAGGCTATTTTTGTTTTGTAATTAGCTTTGGAGGACTTTACAAGATTTCTAATTTGTTTGTTTAAGCTAGAGAGGGATTTCATCCTCTGCTGAGCCAGCTTCTTGGTGTTCTTGGACATTAGGCAATTACCTATGGTTTCTTCCTTTTTTAATTTCTCCAAGTCTTCTGGGTTTCTAATACCATGACAGGAATGGACCCCATTCCTAAGTCAAAGTACAATTAAAGTTCATGAAAATAGTATTGCTCAGTGTGGGTGATGCCATTTACAATGAGTTCTGTGCATTGTTGCATATTTTCTCTGAGTTTACAGACATAACTGTAGAAAGCTTTGTGGTTGTCCTTTGCCTGAGAAGCTATTTTTTCTTGAACTTTAGCATTTCAAGTATTAACTAACCCTCCTAGCTACCTGTTAGATTGGTCAGGTGGGCTTTTATTATGTATGGTTTTGTTCCTACTTGGTTGGTGTGTAACATGGGCATGAATGGTCATGCATTTACAAGCTTTCTCTTTCCAACAGATATATAGGTGTCACACCAGGTCTACTTCAAAATATCAAAATATAAGAATATTGAATCCCATTTCATCAAGACAAAAACAGTGACACTTCAGTTAATCGAATGGTTACATCATCAAAAATGATGCCCGGGAAAGGAACTACTTGGCCATCATGGACACATTACACATAACGCAGTAAATCAAACCTTCCAAAGTGGGGGGCTTCATCCCCCACATGCCCAATGTGGAGGGCTGTGTCCCCCACACCCCCCTAACTAAATATACCAACTCTGAGATTGTAATATAGTGGGGAAAAGGCTAAATACCTCTATGGTGGCCAAGTAGTTCCTTTCCTGGGTGTTATTTTTCATGATGTAACCATTTGATTAAGTAGAGTTTCTCTGTTTTGTCTCAATGAAATAAGATTCTTTATACTTTATTTCGATATTTTGAGTCACACCAGGGGTAAATTTTAAATTGTCCTTCCAGTGGTCCAAGTTATGCTTGAACAAGTTCAGGGAACAACTCTGCTTCACACTGAAGGGAAACCTGTTAAAGACAAGGAGTAATCTCTGAGACACATACTTCTCCCTCCAACATATATTCCTTATGTTACAAATGAGGTTTAGATGACTGGACCAGGTATTTCTGATGCTATTTGTTTTTCTGATGTGCAGGAGGTCCATCAGAGCTGGATGAGAGGGTGCTTTGTAGGCCAGGCACAGATTGCCTCATGGCAGCCTGTAAGAGACAGAATATAGAGATACAGCATTGAGGTTTTCCATGCAGGACATGTTTTCAACACCATGTATTCTTTTTGCGACAAAAATTTCAGATGATCCAATTGTTGCATGTACCTGGGGAGGTACATACTGAAGGCAGCAAAGTATTCAGTGATTGGTCTAATGAAGGCCAAGTACAACAGCAGGATATCGTTGGACCTGATGCCATACCCTTGCTTGTAAGTTGCACAACATAGAATGATTTCCTTACTGCAGTAAACAAATGATGGTCAAAGACAAAATCATTGTCCACGTATGTTTCCAAATCTCTGACCAAAGGGCCAAGTGTCAAGTGTATATTATCAATGAAGTAATTTCAGAGGCTGTCATTAAGGTTTAGGTCATGATTCTGGCACCAGTTATTAATTTGTGTCACACCTTTTTGGAGAGTATTTGTGTGTTTGGGGGATTCGATGATTGATCCTAGTTTTCAATTGTATTCAAACTTGGTCCGCCAGAGGCCACTGATGTTAGTCTTAACATGAGAAGAAGATAGCAAAAGGGAGTCAAGCAACACCAAGCCCTGAAGAACTCAAAGAGTGCATGGCCTTTTTGTACAGGTAGACTCCCCTATGCTGACGTCTTGGGTCCTATATGTGAGCTAACTGGCTATTCAGTAGGTGATGTAGATGTTTATACGTGGTCTTGTTGGCTTGTCTATATTGTTTTAGTGGAGTGCTGTGTCAAATGCCTGGGTTTGGTCAAGGCAGGTCATATTTACAGTTTTGCCTTTGTCCACTGTCTTGGTGTCCTTCTCAAAGAAGTCCACCAGGGTGAGAGGGCATGACTTGCCCTTCACAAAACCAAAATGGGTTCAGTCCAGTATCTGAAAGTTTCAGTGTCTTTACTTATCATATCCATGATAATTCTGTCCAAGGCTTTACAAATGTGACTAGCCAGACTTATGTGTTTGCAGCTACCTGGAGCTATGGATGGTCCCATCCTTATGCAATTGTGACTAGTCAGACTTATGGGTGTGCAGCAAGCTGGGTCTGTGGTTAGCCTATCCTTATGCAGAGGGATAACAGTTGCAGTCCTCCATTCATTCATCAAAAAGCCTGTTTGCAGGCTATGGTTAAATAATAATTCTAGTGGGTCTGATAAGTCATGTTTTATGCTATTTTAGGAGGCATCCTGGGATATTATCCAGATCCACTGATGCAGTACTTTTGGTCTTGGTCAGAACACTGAGGATCTGTTCCCTGGTGATAGTTTTATGCGTTATGGTTGCGGGTATTTTTTGAGAGGTGTGCGAGAAGAAGGCAAGGTAAAGGTGGAAATACATTTTTCAGTCAATAGTTTTCTAATATATCCTCCATTTACAATTAGTTTGATACATTGTTGTGTACTGCATTTAAGGTTGGAGAAAGTCTTGTGATTATTCCTAGCCTGTGAGGCTACTTTAACTTCATTTTAGGCTTTAGTAGACTTTATTTTTTTCCTGAGTTGCTTATTTAGCTTGATGTGGTAGTTCTTACCTTGCTGGGGATTGCACTTTCTAATTCTGGCCATGATTTTTTTTCATTTTGGCATATAACCTATTGATGTTTTAATTCAGCCAGAGTGGCATGATGTTTAAGTTTGTCCTTTGCTTATTTTGGGTAGGCACCACTACTTCTATGCAGATATATACATGGTTGTAAAGGGTTTTTTTGTGAACGATTCCACATATGAGACAGTGTTCACTGGATCTAGGGGAGGGCTTGAGATTTTACCAGGGTGTCACTTCATAGTAGTAGGCTTGCCTTCAAGAAATTCCCTGAATATTCCAGAGTTAGCTGGTGCCCCCGATGTTATTATTTATTTTGAAGGTGACAGCTTTATGGTCTGACCTGACAAGTGAAGACATTACACCTGGGGGGTGGGGGGGTGATTGCAACATTCACTCATATTTGTGAGCATTAGATTGAGGAGTTGTTCTAAGTATTTCATTTCAAAAAGTTCCAGAATATCTTAGTGAACAAGGGGCTTGGAGAGAAACAGGCCTTGGAAAGGAGACTGAAGACATCAGAGTGGATAAAGTTGCCAATGGTAGTGTTGCTCTGAAGTGAAAGCATAGCACATGTTAAAGGCAAAATAGAGGATGTGTTAATGAAGAGAAAGCTAAGAGGCCATCACCTCTAGAGTAGGAGAACACATTAGGATAACACTTGGACATGGATTGTTTTCTAGAACCCCTAGTGGAAGTATGGAGTAGCTGTGCCATGCCACTTGTGTTAGCAAAGTCAATGAATCTTTGGGCCTGTGAGTTTGGCACTGAGCATGATTCCCAATTTATTGTGAGTAGTTGATGTCCTCCCTGCATATGCTATTGGGTTGAATGATGAGTGACTTCAGTATACTTAAATATGTGGTATGGGCTTCCTGGGTCATAGTTATGGTATGGTGCTTGTTTATGACGTAAATTAAGACACCTCTACCTTTTGTCCTTACATGTGCAGCAGCTGGACTACATGTGTTGAATGAACTGCCTTGGTGCTCTCCAAGGATTTAAACCATGACTCAGTAACTACATAGACATCGACAGTTTCCAGGTTGAAGAGAGCTTACAGGGAGTGGTATTTCTTGCTTAGACTCCTGACATTGAGCAGTATTACCTCTACATTTGATAGGGTTGGTTTTGCTATGTCAGAAGGTTTATCAGGAATTTCAGGTTTATAATGAATATATTTGTTTAGCCAAATTAGAATGTGATAAAGAAATCTCCTCCATAAAGTTGAGAACAAAACATTTAACCCATAAGCTAATTGCTTGGGAGATTTTTGTTGGAGTAATATTATGTGATATAGTTATGGACATTGCATATAGTTTATTACAGTCGTATATGTAAATATTTTGTTCAATCTTAAAAACATTTTTGATAAAAAAAGAAGGTTTATCAGGCTGGTACCACCTGAAAAGGGCAGTATAGTGTGATTAAGGTTTTAGCCAATATTCAAAAGCTTAGAGGGGGCTGGTGCAGATTATCCCTGGTGAAGCAACATTGTGTGCCAGCCATATCTTCCCAGGCTGACAAATGTTATTTCCCCTTTTGAATAACACAAAAACTAAGCCAATTATTAAAGTCTTGATCTGTTTTCATATTGTGGAATCATTCTTGGAGAAGGTAGAATGCTGCTCAGTGCTAAGCACATACAGGTGTGGGACACATAGTCCAAGAGCTCCATCAGCTTCAAGATCAGAGAAACACATATCTGAGATGGTAACAGTAAAGTTATATTATGCTTTCAAAACCACTGTGTTTTTTCTGTATCTGCCTAGAATAGGCAAAATGCAGGGTCCATGAGTATCATGGTGGGGAAAAGTTTATTCAAAAGGAAAAAAAAAAGAAATGTGTTCTCCAGGTATCTGCCTGAAACCATAAGTAACTATTTTCACTTTTTAAAAGTTATATGATAATGTAAAATACTATTGCTATTGTCTGGTGACCAGTTCTACCATATATATGGTCAGTAATATTAATTAAAATGTCCTACTGCCAGACTCCAAAAATAATGCTTAATCCATTGTATCAAAGTTTTTGATGTCATTTCTATTAGCCTTTGAAAACAAGTCTTAGTGGTTATAGATATATGTGAAGCCTACGAAACTACACATTTAAAAGAACATAAAATCAGTTGTTGCATGCTATTGTAAATTCTAAAACATTATTTATATTTTAGACATTCTATCTTATATTCTCAAAAGAATAAAATGTGTTAGTTTTAAATTAATGAACCTAAAAAGGTCAGATGAAAAGCATATCTAACACTATATGTGTGTTCTTAAGCCTGCAATTTGAATGTCCAATCAAGTGAAATGCTTCAGTCAAGTGTTTTATGAACAGCATATTTTTTTCTTTTAAGTAACCACAAGACAAGATTCTGATAAAAAGGATTCCTAATTAATTTTCAAAAAGCAGGTCCTATGCTGTAAATTCCTTGTATGGAAAAAAGGAGAAAAAGCCAGGTTGGCAGTAGTGTGTTATCATATATTGTTATTCTTGTAACAGCCTAGTCATGAAATCGTGTAGTACAACATAAGCTATTGATTGCTGTTCCTCTTTGAAGCTTCTCAGATTCTGTCTTTTTTTCAGTAGTCTTTCACTGGTTTCACTATTAATGAAATATTTACCTTTCACTATAATTGCTCTGTGTTGCCTCATGCTTGACGTTATGCCAGCAATTGTTATTGTGCCAGGATAAAGAAATACAAGCTAAATAAAAATAACATGCATGATTTGGCTTTAATAGTAACACATAAGTACAGCATGGTTCATCATTTATTTAAATCCAGTTGTCTTTAATGCCAACATTGTACAGGTAGCCAAGTGAATTTTAATGCGGCAGCTATAATAGCAAAAAGGGGCATATCCTTGCAGTAGCAATTCTGATCTTACTCGAGCATTTATGAGTGATTAGATACGAGTGACCCTGTTGAATGACTACTGTTTATCTAGCTATAAATCCAAATTAAAAACAGAATACTTACTGGTACACTACTTTTCACCTGAACGCTTCTTCACCAGATACCTGAGGCTCTTCAGCCCTGAGAAAGTCACTGATGGAACTGACATGCAGGATAAGAAACCTACATCTATAAGAGTAAAAGAAACAGATGATGGAGAGGGTGCCTCAGTCTACATGCACCTGTGCTTGTTTCTTTTCACCTCTGGCACTTTGTGTAGTTTATCTATTTATGTACTTATTTAAAGACTTATGAGCTGTTGAATGCAACTTTGTTGTTTCTCAGACTGGCAGCCTGAACTTCAATACTACCAACTTCACTATAGACAATTTAATTCCCTAATTCTGCTGACACTAATATTAAGTGGGGATGAAAGTTATAAGATATGTGTCTATCATCCTTGATTGTTTGAGGCATTTGGCCTGTAACACCCCAACCTCTAGTGGCTGGTCAGTGTGAAAACACAGACACAGATAGACATACAGACAATACACACACTGATGTAGTCACACAGACATATGCACATATAGACACGCATACACTTGTGCACACACACACACACACACACACACACACACACACACACACACACACACACACACACACACACACAATGCACTGACGCGAAAGAAATATTCATGCACCATCCCAAAGCAATACATAGGATTCTGGTGTACAGTTGCATGAACCTACCCACCACCCCCACCCTGGCACCTACCTTCTCATTCTGTACTCTTTCTGACAGTTTCTTCAAACCATTGGGCTGTGAAGACCTGGGCTGTTATCTTGAAGTGTGAACTTACAAATAATCATAGATTATGTTTAGAAATTCATTACAAATTACACAGGCATCTGCAACTGTTGATAAACATACAGTATGGCAATCTCTTTGAGTGTCTGTCAGAGATTCCACAAATTCTTAATGAAAAGTATGAATTCTGGGATATTGTCTGTGATGAAACAGTGCTAATAAATAATGCAAAGCCGTGTCCTTCCAAAGAAAATGTGAAAAGATTTATTTTACTCAGAATGAATGAACAAGGCTCCAGTAACCTGAGCAGCTCAAACTGTACAAACTGATTGAATTGCTGTTACACTCCAGTACACATCACCATGATGTTAATGCTGATGATGATGACATAAGAGGATTCTGGCTCTCCAAGAACTAGTCACATGTATGTAAGCAGTCTGAAAATAGTTCTTTATGTTGTTCTTGAAACATCTGTTTCATAAGAATGTCAAAACATGAATACGGTATTTTGTTCACGTGGATGTTTCCCTAGCCTTTACTGCCTTATTTATTTGTTAGTTTTTGTCTGTTCATTGCTACTTGATAATCAGTGGTTAGGCTAGTACCAGAA
>NC_056728.1:1958942121-1958989621 GCF_019279795.1 Protopterus annectens
TATGCAGTTTTCTTAGCATTAACTTTTAAACTGTGGCTCTAGCACCATTTATTTGTCTGTGTTAGGCCTTCTTGTTGAGTACTTGTGTCTGGGGGATTCTATAACTGCACCTAGTTTGCAAGCATCTGCAAACTCGATCAGTCAAAGACCCTTGATGTTGGCTTTAACTTCAGAGAAATAGATACCAAAAATGATCCTTGAGGACTGCCACTCATGACTGGTGCATTTGCAGAAGTAGACTTCCCTCTCCTAACTTCTTGGGTCCTATATTTGAGACAGCTGGCTATCCAGTGGGTGATAGCTGTTTAGACCTAATTTCATGAGTTTGTCCACAATGCCTAAGTGAGATATTTTGTTGAATGTTTTGGCCAGGTCATGGTAGGCAGTATGCACTGTTTTGCCTTCATCTATTCATTTGGTGACCTTCTGAAAGACATCCACCAGGATGAGTAGGCATGATATGCCCTTGATGAAAACAAACTGTGTTGGAGCCAGTGTCTAAAGGTTTTCTATGTCATTTTTTACCATTTCCATGATAATTCTTTCCATGGCTTTTCACATGAGACTAGTTAGACTTTTGGGTCTGTAGTTACTTGGATCCATAGATGGCCTGCCCTTGCGCAAATGGATGACAGTTGCAGTCCACCCTTCACTTGTCAAGAAGCTTGTCTGTAGACTGTGGTTAAATAATGATTCTAGAGTCCCTGATAAGTTATGTTTTTTGCTATTAAGGAGGTATCATGCGATATTATCAGGGCCCATCAATGCAATGATCTTGCCTTTGGATAGTGCATTGAGGGTCTATTCCCTAGTATAAGTAGAGCTAAATTTGATGGCCAGTAGATTTGCTATATCGTGTGGCTCAGTATAGGTAGCTCCATTTAGAATTAGTTCAGCACATTGTTGTGCATTCCACATGAGGTTGAAGATGACTAATGCTACATGTAGTGGATAGAAAATAAAAACAAGTTATACAGTGAAGGGCTTATAAGATGATGTTCCTGATTTACTATACACTGTGCATACACTACCAGAATTGTGCATAGAAGTTGATCCTAAATGTATGTTCACATACTATTTAACTGGTGCCAATATTTCCAAATTGCTGCAGACAGGTGTGTGTAAATTATTATAAACTGCCTCCCCACCTTGCCTTACACAGCTAAGGCCTCAGCAAGCATTTCTTTTTTTTTTTGTCTTTCCCATTTTAGTACCTGTCCAGATGATCATCAGTTTTTCAGTGTTGCTCCAGTTACCCCTACCTTAGCTTCCCCCGTACTAGCCCCGGTGCTGGGACAGCTGTGGTTGTCAACAGAATTAGAAATGAGATGAGTAGCAACCTATTACCTTTACATATGCTGCCCTTTATAGCCAGGGATTTTAATCTTGCTATGTCTGGTCAGGGTATTTGACAGCATGTTCATCAGGTTTATGTCATATATTCAAAATTCCAAGATATTGAACACCATAAGTTCAAACTTGTAATTTCAAATTATGATAATATTGAACACTCAGAATAGCGATTTTTTCCCCATGGAAAAAATTAGCTGTTCTGAGAAACATAGACACAACACAAGCACACCAAAATAAATAAACCACACACATGCAGTTAACAAAACCCAGCCCTACACTAAATCATACATGCATTACTAACTATCCACTTACCTTAACCCGCACCCTAACCCTAAGGTCCATAACTATCGCATCGCAGTGGAGGAAATAGCGAAGCCACGGAATGGCCCACCAAATTCTTGCCCTAGGTAAGATTTCGATGTTATGGGGCTTCGCTATTTTCATCCTTCGATGTAGTGGGTTCGATATTATAACATTCGATGTTTTACAACTTCAAAGTTATAATATAGACCCTGTTCATCACTTTACATAGCGTCAGTCATTTCAGGACTTGCTGTACTTGTGAATGTATTGTTCCATGTCTTAAGAGAAGGATGATAGAAATGCTGTTAGAGGTCTTCCATGTTTCAGTTCAAACTAGGTATTCAGTAGTTTATTAATCACAACCAGTGCATTTGTTTTGTTTTTGTGTACCTGTACATTCATTTATATTATTACTTCTATTATTTCTTCCATCAAGTATATTATTGCATCTGCATCGAATCCCCTTATTGCAGCCTTGTTTGGAACTACTGTCTCATGCTGTGCCATGACTTGAACACCTAATATTTAATGGGTCTATATTAAATTCTCGAAAGCCGGCAATGTCGAATCTGACATTGTTGATATGAGAATAGCGAAACTGCAGAACATCGAACAAGTAAATGGAAATCTCCATAAGGGGAGATTTCCATTTACTTCAATGTAGTGTGGTCTCAGAGTTGGTATATTTAAGTAGCAGGGGGTGTAGGGGGTGCAGGGGGCTTGACCCCCTGCCTACACCATTTTTTTTTCCTGAACATTCGATGTTTTAACAGTTCGGTCATTAAAGGTCAACCTTTAGTGATTCGAGCTGTTAAATATTCGATGTTCTAATATTGATCCTATTTAACAACTTTTTTTTTCTTGTGATAATGCCATGATTTCTTACATTCTTTACATCCTGATCTGTGACTATTTATTACTGAAGTTTGACTATGCATTTATTTTCTTTCCTTGCTCTGTTTCTTCTAGATTTATGGTTACTGATGATTTGTAAAGCAAACTGTTATTAGTGTTGAAGCAGAGAAAGAGTAGAGGGCCATGCTATCATTTAGCTTGCTTATTTTTTTAAATCTTCCATTGGATAGTGACTTACTGCCAAGACTGCTGGTGATTATAACTTGCACGTAGAGTTGTGACTATTTTTCTTCAACCTTTGTTACTCTGTTGATTTTTGATTTGCTGTCAATCTTAGCTTATTTTTGAGTATGGTTTTTAAAGATTTGGTTAGGTCAGTAAAGTCTACAAATAATGACACTAGTAGCACAAAGCGCTCTGCAAAGGTTCTTCATATTCATGAACCTGTGTTATTCATGGCTACTTTACCATTATATAACCTATATATGTCTGCAATCTGGCTAAATATTTGCTGTATATTTGGAATAGTGTTTAACTACTTCTTCCATATATAACCACAGTAAAAATTTTCCTTAATAAATCTTATAACTTTTTTGTGTCTGCATTCTATGGAATTTGGTTGAGGACTTGAATAAGAATTTCAGGAACACCCCTTAAAGAAAATGAGAGACTAATCAGACATCATTAGCTACACTGCTTGGAGGACATTCAACAATATAGATGTCTACCTGCAAAAATATGAAGAAATCAAAAGATGGGAAAAGTAAAAGAGAACATATAATGAACAATTTAAAAGCTGATAGTGCTGCTTTACTGCTTATTGTGTGTACACAGCCACTACTCTCCATAATAAGCATCCCTCAAGGCATTCATATATTATTTTTATCTGGTGGTGTGAACATTTGCTTAATTGAACATTCAGTGTTTTCATTTCAATTAAGTGGGTTTCAGGTAAGTGAAATTTTGATTATCTGACAGGGACCCATATATATATATATATATATATGTGTGTGTGTTTGTGTGTGTGTGTGTGTGTGTGTGTGTGTGTGTGTGTGTGTGTGTGTGTGTGTGTGTGTGTGTGTGTTTGTGTTTGTGCGTGCGTGTATGTGCGCACCTAAAATGAGTAAACAACATAAGATCAACAGTAAAAAGACTGACAGAAAAAGACTGAAACTGAAAAGTCTAAAACACAAAATTGAATTTATACTTGAAGGGTTTATGCTCTTTCTCTACTATTATATGACCTCAGAGTTGTTATATATAATTATATATAATTATAGTACATATAATTAGCAGGGGGCAAGGTGTAAGACAGGATTTCACCCCTCAAAAATATTGAAAAATGTGACAAAATCTGAGCACATAGAAAACCATTGAAAAATGGTAGAGTTTGACCAATGCAGCAAGGCTTTAAGGAGTGGCCACGGTGTCGCTAAAATAAGCATAAGTACTCTTGAGATGTTAAAAGTATTCTGTAGAAGACCAACCACAATGAAAGGTATAGAAGTATTTAATAATAAATAATAAAATAGACAACATAAGAATACTGAATATCTAGTTACAAAAAACACCATTCTTTCAGTCACAGGAGCTATAAAAAAAATAACACAGTTGAATAGATACACACAGATGCAGAAAAACAATGCTTAACTAATCTAACTATATTTTCCAGACTGACTAAATAATTACTGTTCTCTCATTAAGTTACTTACTACAACAAGGCAAGATGAGGTATTGAGTTGCTTACTACAGCAAGGCAAGATAAGGTCTGTGGTTGTGCAAGATATCTGTGAGAGATATTTCCTGTTAGGCTCCAAAAAACAAGGTGCTGTTGTGAGAGTTCTGTTTTATCTCTTATTAATATCTAAAAAATCATTTCAATGCTAGTTATAGAATGACATCACATTTGGTCACCTGACTCTGGTACAATACACACACAGAGCTTTGCTAAGATATGTTGCAGCATCTGAAAGCTACAAAACAGTTTCACAAACTTCCACCCTTCCTGGGTAGCAATTAGGTCACTCTTAAGGACAATACAGTAAGAGTCCTAGTCCTGGTTTCCCAGACATTTTTTTGTCTGTGGCTGCAATCAGATCTGTAAGATAAAATCTTTATGGTCTAAACAAAACCCATTTAAATTTCAACCCATTTTTCAACATTAGCTGGACTGAGATTACATTCTTACCTTCCAGAATTCACTGTTAAAACATATATTTAATTGGTTATAATAATAATGTCTAACATATATGTACATCTTTTTTCTGTCCAGCAGGATCCACCATTGATGCATTTTTAACACAAGCAACTCTACAAGTACATTTTAGCACAAGCACCTGTACAAACCAGTCTGATAGTCAAATGAAATAAAATGCTTTACAAAACTCCATCTAGGTATATTGGCATATCTTAAACATGCAGTACTCTACTCTGTCTGGCACAGATGGCACTACCTCATTTCATCACACATTCAACATCTAATATTCCTTTCTGTGTGGACTTTCACTTTTAGTTGTTATTGTGTGTACTTGGGAGTTAATGAGTCCCTAATAGTAGACTGATCTAGATCTACCAAAAAGCACTACAGTGATGTCAGAGGTTCCTTATAAAAAGAATATAAGGTGTAGCAAACCTGCCTTATTTAGAGTGTCTTAAAGCCCTTTCCATCTACTCAGTCTCCTACAGATTGCTGAGGCTTGATCTATGCCTGGCTTACGAGGCATCCAGAAACCCCACACTTATGAAACTCCTGCATATTTGTAGGTCAAACAGTACCAGAAATGCAAGGTCTAAGGACATGAATTTGTCTATGACTTAAACAGAACATGTTGGAGAGACAGATATCTGTCACAGTGTCTGCCCCTCCTATGGAACAGGTTTTCCATCCATGTGAAGATGAGTTATTCTAATGCTCAGTTTAAGCACAATCTACACCAGTAGATGGGGAATAGGAAATTTACATCAGGCCTGGGACTCATGGCCCTTATGAATCACGGTAGCTTGTATATACATATATATATATATATTTATATATATATATGTATATATATATATATATATATATATATATATATATATATATATATATATATATATTATAGAAGAACACCAGTATGAGTGCCGCACCAAAAGAAAGTACTCTGGGGAAGAAGCGACATTCGGCAACAGAAATCGGAGAAGAGAACAGAGAATTTAGTTTTTAACCTTTCACAATGGACTTTAACTGAGACTGACTATACATTACTGAATAGAGGCTTATCCTTTATACCTGCCCAGGTTAGTAATATTAGCGAAATGTTAACTGACCTGCGGCTGTTTGTTCGTAAAGTTAATCTGAAATGCATTTTTGAAAAAAATAGAGTTCATTCCACTGACTATGACAAGGAGGCTAATAATTTTAAAAGGAAGAGTACTTTTACTCCTTCACAGACACCAGTTACTGAATGTTTCACAAAGGCTTGTGAAACAGATTTTTATAGACATTTTAATAATAAAATGAAGAATTTATATACTAATATTTCATACTCTGAATGGGAATCCTTGTATTCCCTTCAACGTGACAAAAATATAGTAATAAAACCTGCCGATAAAGGAGGTGGTATAGTGATATTAGATAATACATCTTATAATACTCTAATGCACACTATGCTTAGAGATACTGATACCTATAAGAAGATAAATACTAATGACCTGACAAAAGTTATTTTTTCAGTACACCATGAGCTGTATGACTTTCTAATGTGCAGACAGATAGATCAGGAATTATATCAGTATTTTTTAATAGAGCAACCCAAGATTCCATACATAAAAGGGCTGCCAAAAATACATAAAGGTATAACACCACCACCTTTACGTCCGATTGTAGTGGGAGAAGGCTGGGTTACTGAAACTATGTCAGTTTATATGGAAAAGAAGCTAAGACCTATTATTGATGATATAGCTTCAATTCTAAAGGACACACATCAGCTGCTAGAAGTATTAACAGATTTTAAAGAGGGTATTCCTACCAATAGTATTTTAATAACTATGGACATGAAGAATTTATTTACTTCCATTCCAAACAGCTATGGTTCTGAAGCTATTAGACACATTATTCACAATACAGCTAAATTTAATAATAATGAACAGATTCTCCTGAATGCCATTTTAGATCTCATACTAAATAATAATGTCTTCATGTATGATAACAATCTGTTTCTACAACAATGGGGAGTGGCTATGGGCACTCCCTGTGCGAATACCTATGCGAATCTTGTTGTCTATTACGGTGAGTGCATGCATCTGTTTAATAATGTTAACTTTGAAAAAATGTTATTATACAAACGATTTGTGGATGATATCATAATTTTTTGGAATGGTACGCTAGAGGAATTTTTTGATTTAGTGGAGCATCTAGAAGCCACTACTTCTTTTTTCAAATTTACTATTGAACATTCCACAACTAAAATAAATTTTCTGGATATCACTATTACTAAAGATGATAATGGTAATTTAAGTCACACTATCTATAGGAAACCCTGCTGGAAGAATACATTATTAGAATACAGTAGCATGCACCCCAGACACAATTTTCGCAATATTATAAAGGGTCAGTATATTAGGATTAACAAACTATGCAAGGACCATGGAGACAGAATGGAACAAATATTGGAATTAGAAGACATGTTTATAGAGAGAAATTATAGTAGAGAATTGATTCAACTGGTTAAACAGTCCTTTGAGGCATCTTTAACTTCATCTACAAAAGGAAGAAGCCTAAATCAGATACAAGGAGGACATAGGTTGAATAAAGGTGTCATACCTTTTCAAACTAGATACACCAGTGATAACAGATGTATTGTTGAAATTATACGAAAGAACTGGCATATTTTGCTTACAAATGATGATATAAAGAGCTTGGTAGGAACAAAACCAAGATTTATCTATACTAATAGTAAGAACCTTAAAAGACTACTATGTATTGAAAAGTACAATGATAACCCTAGTAAGATATATGATATGAAACAATCTGATGAAAGAAGGACTGACCAGAAATAATGAACTAGGAACCCATCCATGTAAAACATGTAACATGTGTGGTTATATTTCTAAAGATATAAATTTTACACATCCCAAGTTAGATATTAATTTCAAACCCAATTTTAAATCAACTTGTACCAGTTCAAACTTGATATACCTAGCAAATTGTCAGGATTGTGATGCGTTCTACATAGGAATGACAACAAGATCTTTGAAAGAACGCATATACAATCATATATATGATATTAGGAAAAAAGATCAGAAAAATGCCCTTGCCAAACATATATCTAATAATCCTGACCATAGTTTCAGATTTAGAACATTACAACTTGTACATATAAGTAACAGGAAAGGGGATACTTTCAATGAACTAGAAAGCATAGAATTGCAATGGATTCTTAGGTTTAAAGCACACTATAGCCCAGGTCTGAACCAGTATATTAGTGTTAGGTCGGTACTTAAAAAAAGAAGCTTAAAATAAAATAATAAATTCAAACAATTGATTCATATCTATTGATATATTTATATTTTACATCACCTTTGAGACTCAACCACCATAAATATATATATACCTTTCACTACATCTTCACTATATATGAATCAACATAAAAAATAATATAATATATTAATCAAAATTCTCATATTTTAGATACATATATACACATTTTATACATACATTATTTAATACTTATTCTTAAGATTTTTAATATATTTCTTATTAAAATATTAAGATGTTTTTAAACTTATTCATATTTATATTCATATTTTTATATATTTCCATATTTATAATGCATCAATGTTATTAAATAATGAAATTAACATCTTGTGATTGTACTATATAAATTTATACTGCCTCATTATTTATTTTATAAATAAAAAAATAAATTAATAAATATTTACATTGATATTTATACATTTTTTAGTTAATAATTTATATATCTTACAAATATCATAAAATATAATACAAATATATACATTTTTTTCATTGTTTAATATAGTTTTTATCTGTATATTTCATATAGATACACATTTAGACAAGTTATGAATATATATATATATATTCTTCCTTTTTACATATTTTAACATCTTTATTATAATACCGATCTGAAAGGAATAAATATATCCACCTATTTATATAACTTTAGCCTCCAGTCTAGCCAAATATTGCAGAAGATTTTGTTATTTTGCATCATCAGAATAAACAAACGGGCTGAGCTGATCTTGACAATCTCTTTTACTCATTTATTAGCTATTTTTATTCTAGTTCAGCTTTAGATATAGGGTCATATATAGCCTATCATAGTTATGGTTAAAAGCACTTTTTATGCTGACACCTTCAAGTTCTTTAGACATAAGGGGAACTTTAGACATGTATATATAATGCTCTTCATATACCTTCTCTGCTTTACTATACAATGTTTTATTTTTATAGAACTTATTCAAGAATTGAGGTTTTTCTATGTGATATGGATAGGAAGATTTCCATCTTCTCCATGTTTTTATGTCTGTTTTTAATGTCTGTTTTTAACTTTGTCTGTTTATAGAGTGAGACAGCTTTATGATTCTTTCAGAAACTGCACTGACACTTTAGTAGATACAACAGCTTTTTGCAATTAACTCTGTAATTACCACATTAAGTGGTTAATAGATGCAATTTGTTACTAATCAGTACTATATAAGGAATCAGTTCAGCTATAGTTAAATAGATCTGAAGAAGCGTACAGTTCGTACGTGAAAGCGCTCATCTCTTTTTGTACCTAATAAAGAAGTTTTTGCTGCATAATCGTGGTGGTCCTCATACTGGTGTTCTTCTACGATATCTTCTTGTTTTTAGTGGTAAGGACCTTTGGAGGCCAGCTGGGATTGTGTTATATACATATATATATATATATATATATATATATATATATATATATATATATATATATTTATATGTGATCACTACTAAATCCTGAATACTTACATTACCGAAGATCGGAATTCTGAGACCAGATAAGACCGGAAGACCAGATGCGAGAATTTCAAAATCGCAAAGTACAGAGATGTCAGAAGGTTAGGTAAGTATCTATGTTTGGTTGTGTTGGTTAGGGGCTTTAATGTGTGTGTAAGTGTGTGTTGTGACTGTGATGTGTGTGTGTGTGGGGAATGTAGGTGTGCGTTGGTGTTTTCATGTGTTTTTCTGTATAGTGCAACCTTGGAGTTAGAATATTTAAGTAGGGGGTGTGGGGGGGTGCAGGGGGGACTTGCCCACCTCCTTTTCTGTAGTGTAGGTTTGTGTGTTTGTGTTTTGGATAACAGTGTGTGTATGTGTGTGTGTGTGTGGTGTATATTTAGTGTAGTGTTCGGTATTTCATATTTCACCCTTCTGGTCTTCCGGTCTTCTCGTCTTTCGGTTATCTGGTCTCAAGATTCCAGTTTTCGGTAATGTAAGTATTTGGGATTTAGTAGTGATCGGATATAGATATATATATATATATATATATATATATATATATATATATATATATATATATATATGTATATATATATATATATATATATATATATATATATATATATATATATATATATATATACCTAAGCTTAGAAAGGCCCCCTACGTTATTAGCCTCATAACAATCTATGAATCTATGACTCTGTGAATTTATTAATCTACTGGGAGTTGGGAATGCCAAACATGGTAAGTGGGAGTAGATAGTAATGCCCAACATTCTGGAAACACCAAAGGTTTCAACATTCTACCTGAGAGTCCATGTGTGAGTGTTCACAAGGTTAAGTTTCTAGTAAGCACAAGGGAAGGGAAGGAGTTAAATGTTTTCTTTTGCTTCAGCATGATTTATGTGTGTGTTGGGGGACTGGGGTTAGGGTCATGGATAGGGTCAGGCTTTGGGTTAGCACACAAGGAAGATGGTGCTTGGAGCCATCCCATCCTACCCTTAGTAATGTGTGCTAACAGTAACCATAATCCTGTCTCTGACCTAATCCCAGCCCTACTCATTCGTTTACCAGATATCTTTTCCCCTAACATTACCTCTCTCCAAACAGTGTCTGTCTGAAATTTAGAGGTTTTTTTTATATTTCTTTTACCAGTCATAAAATAATACTGTTTGGTTTCCTTTTGTGACTGGTGAACTTTTGGTGGTTTGCTTCCATTTAACTGTGTTATTGATCTTTTGGCATCAATGTAATATGTATTAATATAAGTGCCAGTCAGCAATTAGAAATATTTATGTGTGTGTGTGGGTGTATGTGTATGCGTGTATAGCTAGAAAGTAGACCACACTCAGAAAGAAAAGGTTACTTTTTCAAGCATCAACTTCAAAGTAAATGCTAAATCTTTTTTTTAATTTTTTTGCCTTGAGGAAACATCATCAAACGAGTGTACTGAATATATAGAAAAATATTAAATCACTACATTTGCAAGCATGACCTACTGGATTTCCTTAATATTGAGATTCCAATATATATATATCCAAGCTTGCTGTGATTTTTTTTAACCGTGTCATGTTTATTACTCTACCGCTATTATGATCTAGGCATGAATTGTATTTTGATGAAGAGAAGAAATACACACTTCCCATATGATAGCACTGCTTGGGAAAGATAGAATGATATTTACTAATTTTGTTTATGAGGTGGATTTAAGCAATAATCCATGACTAAGTGTGAGTATATCAAGACTTACCACAATTAGTGTAGTTTGGTCATGGCAGTGAAGCCTGAGTGATCGAACAAAGCCAACCATGGGTGAATCCTTATATATCCACACCCAGGAGTGGATTATTGCTATTATACAATGACATTATTAATGAAAGACATTACTCTGTGTTTTTCATTGTTTACTAATGTACTGTGCATGCGTTTTGGGACTATATTCCCCTGCTTATACAGTACATTGGTACAGTACAGGAGAAGCAACAAAGAAGAGAGAAGGGAGAATCTCCATTGCTATTTTTTAACTGTCGATATTTTCCAAGGGACAGTGCAGAAATACAAGGAAAATCAGGTAGTTTCTGGTTGTTTAGCTTTGCACAACATACCTGATTTTTCTTGAATTTTCCTCTGTCTCTCAGCATATACCAATAGAAAGACAGGCTGCATATTTATAATTCAGCAGCCGGACTTTTTTCTATTGATATATACCTGATTTACAACAGGCATACAGACTGGGCTGTCCAATCAGAGTGCTTGTTTTTGAATTGTTATGAGGAGTCATTGTATAATATAGCAATAACCCACACCTGTGTGTGGGTAATGCTGGATTTACCCACGGTTGGTGTGGTTTGGTCACGAGGGCGAAGCCCGAGTGGCCAAACAAAGCCAACCGTGGGTAAATCCAGCATTACCCACTTCCAGAAGTGAGTTATTGCTATTATACAATGACATTATTTAAGAAAAAAGATAATTACTTTTCTTAAATAATGGCATTGTATAATGCCTTCTTGCTGCCCTTCCGCAGCTGTCTGGTATTCTGCGGCAGTTCTGATGTACTGCGCATGCATATGCCTAGGCAGTACATCAGAGCTGTGGGCAAAGGCAACGGAGAAAGCAAGATCTCCGTTGCTTTTTGCAAACTGTTTCACTATGTTAAATGGGTTTAACATAGCAAGACAGCTTTAAAAAAAGCAACAGAGAATCTCCGTTGCTTTTTTAAAAGCTGTCTCGCTATGTTAAACCCATTTAACATAGCGAGACAGTTTTGAAAAAAGCAACGGAGAAAGCAAGATCTCCATTGGTTTTTTCAAAACTGTCTCGCTATGTTAAATGGGTTTAACATAGCAAGACAGCTTTAAAAAAAGCAATGGAGCAACGGAGATTCTCCATTGCTTTTTTTAAAGCTGTCTCTCTATGTTAAACTCCTTTAACATAGCGAGACAGTTTCTAAAAAACAACGGTGATCTTGCTTTCTCTGTTGCTTTTTTTAAAGCTGTCTCACTATGTTAAACCCATTTAACATAGCGAGACAGTTTTGAAAAAAGCAACGGAGAAAGCAAGATCTCCGTTGCTTTTTACAAACTGTCTTGCTATATTAAAGCTGTCTTGCTATGTTAAACTCATTTAACATAGCGAGACAGTGTGAAGCAACGGAGATCTTGCGTTCTCCGTTGCTTTTAAAAAAAGAGTTATAGTAATGGAAAAAGTCCGGGAAACCGGACCTTTTTCCATTACTATAACTCTGATTTACAACGTTCACGCTGACCAATCAGCCTGCACGTTTTTGAATATTAATCGGGAGTCTTTGTATAATTAAGAATAACATATGCTCAAATATGAGTCATATGTAATGATGTTTTGTGATATGTAATGATGTTTTTGTTACTGTTGGGAGCTTTTCTCCCCGGGCCTCCACTGAAAATGGACATATATCCAATCGGACTATCCCGGTTAACAAATGTAAAATAAAATAAATAAATAAAATCAACTACTGAAAACCATTTAAGATTAAAGTGTGTGCTTAATTTGGGAAACTATAGCCTTAGAGTTAATCAGTTTTCAATTTCTGTTGTCCAAAATATGCAACATATGGATTATAGCAGACATCATTCAACAAACAAACCTGATGTTTTTGAGATGCATACAAAAATGTTTCTATGATCTGCCAAGACATACATGAACAACACTTCACATCACTGAGTATAAACAAAATGGTCTTGTCATGAAAATGCCTTGATTTAATTTACACAAAATCCCACCTCACACATCCCACATTCACAAGAAAGAAAAAAAAAGAATACTGAATGTTCTATGCCTTTTAACGCACAGCATGCAGTAATGTAACGTTATCACAATGTCACTGATACTAATTCATGTTTCAGGTTTGGTACTAAAAATGACACCTTTGGGATATATTATTCCTATAGCTCAGTCATAACCTACAGTGCTCCTTGCTGTTCAACACAGGCCACCTGTTTCTCATGTTCCTCTTTACTGAGACCATTTAAATAGCTTAAGGCTGTCATCCACTCTGATGTAAGCTCTGTTTGCTCTCATTAACTGGAAATGCACACAGTACTACTGAACTATAGAAAATCAATTGATTCCTTCGAACATGTAGTCATTAAACATGCAACTGTTCTATCTCAGATGCTTCAAATCATAATAGCTGTCTGAATGAAGCATCCCACACCTGGCTAGTGCACTAGCATGTTTCCATGGTAACCTTCTCCATCTCGGTCTTAGCTGCAACTGTTACAGAAATAGCAACTGTTAGGAATCATACCACAAAAACAGTCGGTGCCTTCTTATAAACTTTCACACAATAATTTCTTCCTGTGAAAGCCAGGCAAATATTTTACTTAAGTGTGACTAGACTGCACCGTAAGCTACAGAACTGTAAATGTAACAAGGCAGGAGTTCGAAGAAACAGAAGGAGTTCTCTGAAATCTCACCACAGTTGCACATTTTCTAATTCCTTTAAATTGCTTTTCAAACAGTATGGCACATGCTTATCTAGTTTAGTGCCACTGTGTTTGTTATTTTCAGCTCTTAAGTAATGCTAATGATTCTATTTATTCAGCCAACATTTTTATTTTGTATTTTCATGCATAAGTACAAAATTATAGCTGTAAAATATTAGTTATTATAATCTGTTAGGATAGCCATTCTGCAGGTGTCAGAATATTTAGGTTTTAAGTATCATCACCAATTGAAATACTTGTAAATATCATTTTACAAATGTGAGCTAATGATTTTATTGACAGAATGCCCAGCAAAATTATGTGCTTATTTAGAAGCTGAGTAATGGGCTCATGTGTTTGTATGCATTTACCACCACCTGGAAAACTAGAAATATTTTTTGAACTTTGTTAACCTGGTTAGTCCCATTGGGCTAGTGGGTTGTTTTCAGGAGAGACTAAAGGTGGTATTTATACTACTATGAGATACTTAGCCAGGGAATCATCAAAATTTCCTTATTATTTTGATAGGTGTCATTGAATATTTTACATCAACTTGAACTACAGCAATCCCAACCAGATGTGATATTATTTTATCCAAAGAAGGACACAGTCAGGAGTGTAACACTAATCCTTATTGTCAGCAGTCCGTATACCTGGTGTCAGAATAGAACCCACATCATTTTATAGCAAAGGCGAGTGTGCTAGCTGATGTGCCACTGATACAGCAAATGCTAAAAATTATTATGGCAGCAGGCCTTCATGGCAAATAAAATTATAAAACAATGATACTATAGGAAAATCGTCATTCTGAGCTTAAATGTATACCTTTACAACAAATTAATTAGATGAAATGTACTATCTAAATGCAGGGCTATGATATAGTCAAGAAAATTAATACAAAGGGGGCAGAACAGAAAATAAAACCTGCATATCAGTTTTAATTAACAGTTACATTAACTTAGCTTGTTGTCATGTCATCACACTACACACTGTTTTTTCCAGAAACTCAGGTCCAGATAATACTTAGTTGTCAGGTGTTCACCACTTTCTGCGAAGAGGCATCAGACAGCTGGGGTGAGCTCTGAGCAGAACCAGGAACCCAAACATGTAGTTAGGGTAACCCGGAAATGTCTAGCTGATGCTTCTGTGTATGATGATTTCAACATCCTCAACCAGGAATGTTTGTATCGCATACTAGAAGAGCAGGGAATATGTCATTTTTTACTGTCATTCAGGACCTTGCCTGATAGCTCCCCTACCTTCACCCCGTTCACCTAAAATGTTCAAGCAAAAAAAGAGACAGGGATTCCTGAGTTAGGTCAGAGATTTCCAGAATATTATTTCTTGTTGAGAAACTTAAATCAGCCCTCCATCTCCAGTCCCCTTGAGAGTTAGAAGGTACAGATCAGGACAGATTTCTGGTTCTGGAGGGATGAACTACCATATCCCCTACTAAGCACTCTCCTTCACCCCTTAGCAGCTCATATGAGCCTACAGTTGCTGCCTGCTAAGGGAAGGCATGCCTATGCAGTTTGAGGTCCCTTCAGCTGAATAGTTTAAATGCACCATGACAATGCAACTTCAGCTGGTTTAGAATACCACTATGTTAACATCTGGTGCTCCTGCTAAATACCACCCACATGATGAGCAACAGTCTCCTACTACCTCCAAAGCAGCTAATCAAACTCATGTCTCCCATGGTATAGTCAGGGCTTTATCTCTGTGTGCCACAGACAGCCTGGGAACATGAAATCTGAACAGAAGACTGACAAGATGGGGTTGTGGCGCTTATTTTCAATAAGAGGACATGAGGATATTTAAAAGAATCACACACCTCAGTATCTAGACAGCCTGTGCTATGCAGCTGTAAAGGAGGCTTCATCTAATAGGCAAGCACTTGATTCAGGAGGAGAAATGTAGTTACTATACTGGATGTAAAACAGTAGCTCAATTATTTGTCATTAAACATATATTGGAGGAATCATATGAGTTTCTCATTACTGTCTATGTGTAATTTTGTGTATCTAGAAAAGATATCTGACTGTGTACCCTGACATGTCTTGTAGGAGGTGCTGCAACAGTAAAGTTCCACTGCTCCATGCCATACTGTACTTATATTTGCGAATCAGGATATATATTTGCAGTCTTCTTGTTATATCAAATACAATCTAGGGATATTCTATTCAATATGGGTATGGCTTGTCTCCCTACTGTTCAGGATGTTCATGGATAAGATAACAGAAAAACACTTTAGGAATTTGAGGGCTAATGCTTCATGGCTTTCAGATGTTTTCTTTCTCTTAGCTTTATGTGATTGTGATCTACCTTACTCACTATAAGTGATTCTACACTAAGTATGAAATTAATGGGATGAAACTCAAAATACCTTCAAATCAGATGCCATGGTTCTCTCCCAGAATAGACTGGACTGTTCTATGCTGGTGATGGAAGCAAGTACCTTTAATGTAGGAGTTACAAGTACATTTGCGTTTTGGTTATGAGTGAATGCAAGCACTGGTGACAGTACCATGAGTATTGCATGAGTGTGAGAAGATGAAGTGAAAGTTAGTCATGGGGAAAAGATCGTATTTTGCCAGTCACTCTGCATCTACAGCAATAGTAACGTGTTTTGGGAAGTGACACAGATAATAATCTCCCTTATCCATACGGGGGGGGGGGGGTAGACTAAAAAATTTTCTTTAAAGACAGCTAGAAATGCACTGTTTCATGGATTTGGGGTAAAGCTACCTTAGCGAATCTGGTTACAGAGTATAGGTTACTGTCCTAAACTTAGTGTTTGCTGTCATACCAGTTGGAAGGTACTGAGGAGCTCCTATCTGTGCATTTATTACTCTATTTACATATCTATCTTATATATATATATATATATATATATATATATATATATATATATATATATATATATATATGGGTCTACTTCTAAAGACCGAACCAACGATTCCCGACACAGAAATCACCGACGCCAGAAAACCGACAACACACAAACCCGACAACGCGAAACACCGAACACCATAACACCGACACACTACACGTAAACAACACAGTACACTACAACACATATCCACTAGCCCTAACCCAAACCCTAACCCTAAGGTCCGACACTACCGCACACTCTCCCTACCTGCACCCTAACCCTAACTCACTTACACACCCAACCCCAAGCTCCGACACTACCGCACACTCTCCCTACCTGCACCCTAACCCTAACTCACTTACACACCCCGAACCCCAAGCTCCGACACTACCGCACACTCTCCCTACCTGCACCCTAACCCTAACTCACTTACACACCCCGAACCCCAAGCTCCGACACTACCGCACACTCACCTATCACACACCCTAACCCTACATCCCTGAGTATTGCACACTTACCTGTCCGCTCCCTACTCCTAAATCCCTCACTATCGCATACTTACCAGGTCGCGCTTACACATTCCCCTTGTCGGTCTTCCGTCTGTCGGGATTCGAGCGTGTCGGTCAACTGCGTTGTCGGTCGTTTCGTGACGGTGATTTCACTGTCGGCGAATCGGCGTTTCGGTCATTAGAAGTAGACCCATATATATATATATATATATATATATATATATATATGAATATGCTCATTTGGAATATAAATACACAATGCATAATACTAAAATTTACATACATTAATTCAAATGTATATTGTTTAGATACATTTACAAGATTTTTATTTTACTGTTATTATATCATTCTGGGTTTATATATTTTTGCTTGTCTTTGTGGCCTGGGTCATGTCTGAAAAGAGTGCCCAGACCAGCCTTCTCATCCAGTATTTAAATGAAAATAAAATAAAACAGGCAAAATAAGTAGACTTCATTAATGAAATCCCCAAAATTGGCTGGTGCATATTCTCTTATATGACATGCCAGCAGCCATTTCTGCCAGCATAGTTTATCAGAAATCAAATACACCACAGAACATTTATACTAAGCTCACTTCTGCAATATGTGAATACTTGTACAAGGCTGACTTTGTCTCATCCAGGCAAAACTGTGCTATAAGGACTTCTGTGGGATTTTCAGTTAAGTGTAGAACAGTGTTAAATTTACTAACATGTTTTTATCATAAATTGCTCACAATCCCATCTGCTTTGCATCCAACTTAACAGTCTATCAGATGTGGCAAATTGCCAAATAAATTAGGAAAATAGGAAATCTGCAGGGAGAAGTGAAATTAGTGTTTGCATTCTACAGGGCAGGCACATCATCATTCTATTGATATTCTATACCAAGCAAATCTTTACTATGACATACCTTGTATTTATTGTGATTATTATCAAATCATTCCTTGTATTCATACCCGATTAAAGGGGCTATGGTCTCATTTACCTTCATCCTTGATGACACAATGGTTCATTACTAGAATATGTGTTTTAGTAGGCTTTAATTTTCTTTACTTTACCACTGACATCTTGTTACCCCCGTTTAAAGTTTGAATGTTCTCTGTAATTTTTCACCAGTTTGCTCTAGGGAATCTATTTTCCTTCAACCTTACAGAAAAATGATGGTCAAATAGTATCTATAGCTAGTTAAGAAACTAGCACACTCTTTCTCTCTCTCACTTTCTCTATCTCTGATGTCTGTCCTTTTTATCTGTGTTTTTGTGTGTGTGTGTGTGTGTGTGTGTGTGTGTGTGTGTGTGTGTGTGTGTGTGTGTGTGTGAGTGTGTGTGTATACACACACGCACATACACACACACATACGTATACCCACATAGACACACACACACACATATATATTTAATACTCATTTATAACTGCCTTGTGGAACTGATTGTAGCTGGTAAGGGTATGCAATCAGCCAACATAAATTTGATTAATTAAATCTGTTCTGGCTTTTATATTCAAAATTGCTTGATTCTTAAACATTGTTTTCAAATTCATGATGGTATTATGTGTCCAACTTATCTTTAACTACATAGTCATAAACTACAAGCTTTTCTCACAAACAAGGTTTGTACACCTCAAGCCTTCCTTGATCTGAAGTTGTTTCATTAACTCAAGTGTCTGTCTTCCCAGGTCACATTCATGTTTTGTTTTTCTTCTTTCTACAACACTTCTCATCATGAATCCTGACCCATTACACTGCTTTTTGAAAAGATGGCAGCACACAGTATTTGGAGTTTATTGTATAGTACTATATGATTTTTACCATCAGAATGTTTTGATATCTAAATCACAGAAATTAATGTTGTTTAATAACTCCTTTATCTGGATCTTAAAGGATTATTTTTCTACTTATTCTTTTCAGAATTTTAGAACAAATTATATAATTCTTCTTTTGTGATCATTTAGAAACTATTTATATAACTTCAACTTGTATAAAGATTGGCTATTTCTCCTATTTCCTATAGCCTACATGCAAGGTGCTATATTTTCTTCTGATTTTATGAAACTGTATTCTTTTCAATAAAAAAATAATATTTTGGTCCCAAATGATATCTAATAATGATCTGAAATCCATTAACTTACTGAAGAATGAATATGATTTTGACACAACATCCTGGTTGGATTTACATGAAAGTAGAAAATATGTATCTAATAAACTTGATTCTATGACCTATCAACTAAAAGTTCAGTTCCTAAATTAATTCAGTATATGGCGCTGTCTATAAATCATAAATCACCAACTAAGAACATTTTATCTCACTTATATAAAGCAATTAAACTAGATGTAGATAATATATCAGATAATTATGGGAATTATTTCTCATTAATTAATAATCATCCCCCAACAGAGAAAGACAAATCACATATATTACAATCTGCTAGTGTAACCACTTCAAGATGGAAACTTTTCACATGGAGATATTTGCATAGATCTTTTATAACCCCACTTTCTTTAAGTAAATTTACTAAGAAAAATGTTGACTGTTGGAGGTGTAATAATATGGTTAATGCTGAGTGGGCCCATATGGTATTTGATTGTACATAATTAAATAATTTCTGGAAAGACATTAGTCACTTTTTTCAAGAAATTTTCACAGGTAATTTTTTACTCTCAAAATCACTAGTATTGTTTAACACCACTGTTCCTAACTGTATTACAGAAAATAATCAGCCTCTGCTCTGGTCTATTTTATCAGTAGTCAGGAAAATGGTTACAAGAAATTGGAGTCTAAATCTTCTCCCTCAGTAAATTAATTCAAAAATCTACTTTTTCATGTATGTAATTTAGAGATATTGACCAAAAGCGCAAGATCCTCTAGGAATACTATTGCAAGCAATATGTGGAAGAAAGTTTATGATTTGTTAGATAAATAAATGGGGTGGAAGGGTGACTTAATGGCTAAGGTGTTTGCCTTACAAACACAAGGTGCAGGGTTTGAGTCTCACAAGGGATAATTGGCTAGGCTTAAAATGGCTCGCAAGGGCAGTTAGCTTAGTACTAAACTATGAACCTATAATTTAATAGTAACGTATCAATAAGAATTTCCAATTTGTTAACATGTATTTGTGGACAGTGTCATTGTATATAGTTTAAATGTGTTTGTTTTTTTCTTCACCGTCATTAGTAAGCATATTCAAAATTGTACATAACTCAAGATATTTTTTTTTATCTATTTCAATTCAATAAAGCTGTTTAAAAAAAAAGAATGTTTTGATATCAGTCTGAAAATAGTGAGTTCAATTTCTGCTAAATAAAATAAAACAAAAATAAAAGCAAAGTTCAAAATGGAATTGTAACTCAAGTATTTTAATGGACTGGAAAGATCACCACTCAGTCCCAGAAGTAAAATGTGCATTGTGCACTCCCATTTTTAAGACAAACAACATCAAGATCATTACATCTTAGGTAGGAGAAAATCTCTCATTTTTTAAAAAGCACTTTCACATTCACTGGTATTCACAGTAATGACATTTGTAACTGTTGTATATTATAATTTATTTTCTGCACCCAGCATAGTAGAACTGTTTCTCACCCTTTTTTCTGATATACTAGACTCTAGACTGGTTGCAGCTGCAGTATGAATTTTAACAGTATATGCCAATCAGTAACTAAATGAGCTATATACAGCAGAGTGCCAAATATGACAGTACTCACATTCTAAACTGGTCACTACAGCAATGACTGGAAAATCAACAATTATTTTACTTAAGCTTTGAGACATCTAAATAATATCAAATTGCTTACCTAATGAGATAAGCCTTCAGCTAGTAGAAAGTCAATGGCAATGCCAGTGAGCTAACAATTTACACAGACAAGGAATAATAAAATCTAGATCCAGTCCTTAAAATTGGATTTCTACTCTGTCACCCACTGAAAGACCTTTGTCAGCTGAACAGAGTATGTAGCAAGAGAATAAAGCTAAATCTGAATCTTCCTAAAAGTGAATCCCTAGTCCTCTAGTTAGATACACAAACACTATTGTTTCACCAGTGATCCTCATCAACATCTATAAGAGCTCAGTAGAGATTCCCCAATATAGGAATAATACAGGGAGGCCCAGAGACCCAATAAGTACCTCCACCTAAATTCTTCTAAGTCTACTTCCACTGTAATGCTACCATATCAAGAGATGGTTATGATGTGTGTGTATGTGTGTGTGTGTGTGTGTGTGTGTGTGTGTGTGTGTGTGTGTGTGTGTGTGTGTGTGTGTGTCCACCCAACCCACGCTACCGTTACCTGAGTCGTTATCTTCATGGTTGCCAAATGTGGAAAACAGCACTCTTAAACTAATAGAACTATTTAACAGAACTATTAAAGGTTCCATTTAGCATGCAAGCACTGAAATCAATACTGCAGTTGAGCTTACTACGTCTTGCCATTTGATTTTTGTGTATGATCAGGTTTGCAGGTTGCTCACTTTATATTGCATACTATTTGCTGATGAATACATGTCTTTGCATGATTACCTTTTCGCGTGTGAAAGGAGCAATGGCAGTGGAGTTGCACATTATCTGACTTAAAGAAAATGTAATAAAATGAACTCAGAACAGACATGCTTTTCTTGGGACTGCTGTCAGCTGTCGTTCAGATCACCTGTGGTTTTATTAAACCTCATGCTCGTTTTTGGAATACTGGTATATTTGAAATGACTCAGGAGCTTATTAAATCAGCAAATCATGTGTATAACATAGGTCTTACCAGTTGCACCTGTGTATGTCTTGTGTGTAACAATTATATCTCTCTCTCTCTCAGTGTGTGTGTGTGTGTGTGTGTGTGTGTGTGTGTGTGTGTGTGTGTGTGTGTGATATATATATATATATATATATATATATATTATAAATAGCTATATTACATATATATATATATATATATATATATATTATATATAAAATGTATATATACTTTATATATATATATATATATATATATATATATATATATATATATATATATATATATATATATACATACATATATGTAACCTTTGCGTTTAAAAGTTGGTATCCCACAATTCCATTGGAGTGGGTGAGACTACATAATCATGTACACAAATTTTATGTTAATCAGCATACAGATTTGTACCTATTTTTTGTGGGCGTTGTCCAGATTTTTGCTGTTTCCAGGTAGAGAGATATGCCCCAAAAGATGGAATATATGTGCTGTAACTACCATGCCCTGCTTACAAATCATTTGTTTAATCATAGAAATGATCCTTGAATACAAAATATGATCAGCTGACAGTTGACACTTGGATCTCAACAGTCATTTCTGCATCAACGAGTTTTTGTCAGCTGGATTCAATTCAGAGTTATGTACAGATATGCAACAAGTGAGGTAAGCTTCCCAGTGCAGGACAACTGATCATAAAACAAACATTTTGAAAGTTTTCTTGAAGAAAAAATAGGGTTCAAAATTCTGACAGTTGGAGCATAGGGTTAAGGTTGTGAACTGTAGTTCCTGTGTTACAGGGTTTGGTTCCCTTAGCCCTTATGTGCCTACCATGTGACTTGGAGCATTTGAGATAGGCCTCTCAACGGTCCTCTTAACTGCAGGCTTAGTAACTACCTATGAAGCTATTCAAGGGACACAGTGTTGGCAAGGGAGGTGAGGTTGGCATAATGGTCAAGGTCTTTACCTCACAGATACAAAGCACAGAGCTTGAATTTGACCTGTAGTTATTGGCTAGATATGTAATAGTCTGCTAACTGATAGCCTAGAATTTACTTATAAATGAATGAAGGGCTTGAAATATTTTTATCCTCAAAAATAATTATCGTTATAGTTACTGCAGCTTGGTAGAAAAAGAGCATTCTCCTTTCAGTGATCATCACCCAGTATGCAGTTTTGACCATACCTACCATATTATACAATCAGTCATAGTTTAGGTTGATGACTCCCCAATCAAACAAAGTCTAGTAAACGTTAATGACTGGAATACATAGTCTACATTCTAATTAATATTTAGTCTTGGCCATTTCAATAACATTCACTAAGAAACCTCACAATTGCACTACTTTAAAATGGGTCTATATTGTATAATTGAATGCAATGAATTGCGAATGCTATACAATCAACCGACAATCTCCAAAAACCCAAACTATCAAGCACACAGGTCAGTGATTTTTTTTCCCATCGAAAAAAATCGCTGATCTGTAAAAAAATTTAAAAAAAAATAAAAACATAAAATAAAGTTGCCCCACACTCCCCCCGATGTGGGAGGCTGTGCCCCCCACAACTCCCCCTAGTTAAATATACCAACTCCGAGACAGCACCACAGTGGAGGAAATAGCAAAGTCCTGAAAACAGCCCAATGTTTTTTTTTCCCCCTAAGAAAAAAAAATCACTGTTCTGTGCTTTCGGTATTTTGTCATTTCGCGTAATGACTTTCGATTAACAGTGTTCGCAATTCATTGCATTCGCTAAAATAATAGGAACCCCTTTAAAACACATCCATCTCTGTGCTCAGGGACCATAAACATTTGGCTGAAATACCAATAAATATGTGTACCATTTTAAAAGTTCCCATTTTTCTGTTGATTTTTTTTTTCAATGGTGACTTGGGTGTGACTCTTCCCACAGGCTGCAAGAACCGTTTTATCACACAGCAAATGATTGCAGTCTGACTATTGCATATATAACTTATATTAAACAAATATAAGCTGATACTGGTTTTATCCACTCCCTATTTCTTTTTCTCTCTTCACTGTTGTGGAGTGAGGGCTGCAAAGGCCAATGCGGGTTTCCATTATCTTGTATAGTTATTGTCTCATTACTATTGTAATCATTGTTGAATTGTACAGGAATTAGGTTACTAGACTCTTTGCCAGCTTTCCCACTACTGAAGTATTATTCTTTTGCTTAGGAAAATTGTTTTTCATTTTTTTTACTAGGTACATGCAGCTTCAAGAAGAGACTGTATACAGAGTCGGTTGTAATGTATCTTGTTTTTATTGTGACAGTGATAACTGAAGTCATAACTACAGTGGCTGTTTTGTGAAATATTTCTTCTGTGGTTGGCACAAACAATTTTGAAAGTTAAACATATAGGAGGACCTTAGGATCAGTCCACAATGAAGGACTGATTTACACAGAACCAAGAAATGGATCATGTAGCAAATTATCAGGTTATTGGCTGAGCAGAACCTGTATTGTATAAAGGCAACATGACTAATGCTAGAGGGAATCATGTAGAATTGCTAGTTCTACAAAGGAATGGCACACACAAAGCAAAGAAACAGTTGGCAGGACCCATGATGGCTATCATGGCATTAGAGACAAGGACCAAGTCCTCTGTGCCACAGAAGCAAATGTATCACCCTACACAACATGAGAGTGTGTATGAAGTTTACCTAAAACACACCTTGGAGATAGACATCAGTAATAGAGAAGCTGCCAACTCAAAGAGCATGGAACAGCAGAGGTGAAAGATATACCAACAATGCAGAATGACTGCTCACAGAAGTGCACTGAGTGATATGACAAACACGACTTGTCCAGGACACAGCTATCTGTGAAGGTATGTGACATATTACAAGAATAGTGTCAAGAGTAGAGCACTGAAGAGCAGACAAGACCGGGCCATAATGAAGCTTGAAACAATACAGCAATGGCTATCATGTCAGACTGATAGTGCAAAATATAGGTCTTCGCCATGCACAGAAGCAACTTTGAAAGTAACAACAGCATTAGATTCCACAATTCAGAAACTTCAAAGGAATCAAAGCAATCACAATATCACATACCAAACTGTTGCTAGACAGTTCCCAGGTCAACAAGATAGCAAAATCAAAAGACTTAGCATAGTCACATGCAGTGAGGCATAAAAGTCATTCTCCGGGGCTCACGAAGGCTGTTTTTCCATGCAAAAACAGTGTAAGAGCTCCTGCATGGAAAATGGCCACCGAGCTATCCAGGAAAGTGTAGTTTTCATGTGCACGAGCGGCCCTACACTGTTCTAGCATGAAAAACTGGCAAATATGCAAATCACCTAATTTGCTGGTGAAAACCATTCAAATGAGGTGATTTTGTGATCCACCAAGCTGCCAGATCTCCGTGCTAGAAGTCAGTGCAGAAATGTATTCAGAAAATAACTGAGTACATTTCTGAAACTGACAAAACAGAGACATGACAACTCGTGGAAAAGCATGTATTATTTACATTTGACATGCCAATAGCCAAATATAAGGCCATCGGGATTGAAAAGTAATTAATTATTATGAAAATGAAACTTTTTTTTGGTCGATCTCAGCTGTTTATGAATAAGGCAGCGGCGCACAAATGGGATAATGCCGAAAATTTTTAAAAAATGGGAAAACTTAATTTTAAGTTAAATCTGCATTTTCCTATTATAGGCAGTGGCATGCAGAATGTAAACAATACCTGGGAACACTGGTAGTCAAGGGAAAAGGGTCCGTGTTATTGCAGTAACTAATGACCTACACACTGGGGTATGCAAATGAGGGAAGTTATACTGAATCACAGATTTCTTCAAAGTGTCAGCTTGTATCTAACTGTGTAGGTGCACCAAAACAACAGTGCAAGTGTAAGAGCTGAAGGACTTCATAAGGGGGTGTGTCATAGTTTCATAGTTTAGTACTAGGCTATTTGCCCTGGGGCATTTATAAGCCTAGCCATAGTGATGTGGCTTTCGCCACCCCATGTAATGGTACAAAAGTGTACAGAATAGATTTAGAATACTGTGCCTCTGTCTAGTAGTGACACAGTGAAGATCCCCTTACATAACAGAATTAGTTTACTGTGCCTCTGTCTAGTAGTGACACAGAGATGACCCCCGGGGTAAACCTACAATCTCCCATTCACTCGTCAAGATTTCTCTTGAAGAGAGTCAGTGAGGGGCTCTGCCTAACATGAACTGGGATTCTGTTCCAGAGTATGGGAAGCCTCTGAGTTATGAATCTGTCCCTCCAGCATGTCCTATTCATATTTGTGCTGAGGTTTAAATCTTTAGCTCTCGTGGTTCTGATGGATTTGGATATTTTGAAATGGAGCATGTCCATCAATTCCTGATTGGACATAGCCTTGTACGTCAGGCACAGATCACCTCTGAGTAGGCGGTATGCTACTGAATAGAGCTGGAGTTTCTTTAGTCTGGCAGCATATGACATATGTTGGAGACCCTTGATCCTCTTGGTGAGGTACTTTTGGGGTCTCTCCAGCTGTTGCAAGTGCTGGGTGAGGTACATACCAAATGGGGCATTGTACTCAATCATGGGCCTGATAAGGGAGGAGTATAGGGGTACAATGACCTCCTTTGATCTGGATGTGAATCCCTTCATGATAAGGTGAGCAAGGTAGAAAGTCTTTCTAACCACTTTGGCAACGTGGGTGTCAAATGAGAGGTCACTATTGACTTGGGTCCCCAGGTCTCTGATTACTTTTTCCGTACTCAGTGGGTTACTGTCTATGTGATAATTTGTGGGTACTTTGTTTTTCCCAAAGGGGATGACTATACATTTTTTGGCATTTAGTTTAAGGCCATGACCAGTTGTCCGTTTCAGTGAAGCCTTTCTGTAGGATGTATGTGTCAGCTGGTGTATCGACTATGGCGCCTAGTTTGCAGTCATCTGTGAACTTTGTCAGCCACAACCCTCCCATGTTTGCTTTCACATCTGAGAAATAAATGCCGAACAAGAGGGGTCCCAGGACAGAGCCCTGTGGGACACCACTTGTGACTGGCTTTGAGTCTGACATGGCTCCAGTGATTTTGAATTTATGGGTTCTATCCTTTAGCCAGTTTGCAACCCATCTTGTGACATATGGATTTACATTTAAGCTGTTGAGCTTGTCTATGATGCCTGAGTGGGGTATTGTGTCGAAAGCTTTAGCCAAGTCTAGGTAGGCTGTATGGACTGCTTTGCCCTCGTCAATGGCTCTAGTGAATGTTTCGAAAAAGTCAACCAGGTTCAAAAGGCAGGATCTGCCCTTTACAAAGCCGAACTGGGTGAGATCAAGTGTCTGTAGGTCCCCAATGTCTCTGTTCATGCTTGCTGTAAGCTCATTGGAGCTCTGTGGCCCTTAGCTAAGCACAGCTAAGAAAGGGGGCATGTCAGATGTGCCTGAGGACTGTGTACATAGCCTACATGGGTGTGCACACCGCGCACCAGGATTTAAACAAAAAAAGAAAAAGAAAAAAAAAAAAAGAGGAAATGGCAGTACTGTTCACATTTGAGCACTGGGTATTTGCGGCGTGCCTTGGGGCTTAAATAGGGAGAAACTGAGAAAGGGAAACAGCAGCAGGAAGGCAATCAAGGAGAGCTAGCATAGCTGGCAGGTGGAATGTATCTGAATCAGCCAATTACACATGTAGCAGCCCAGCACACTACTTTAAACTATGCAAACACCCTATAGACTGTTTTTTCCCACAAACTCTACACCACCGGTGTACACAGATGGGGATTTTTAACTGGCAAAACTAACTGAAAATGTTAGAGGCTGCTGCTGCTTTACTCCATCAATATGTGCTAGAGACTGAGGGTGGTGAGGAGGAGAATGCTGACAAATGACCCACAGTAAGGAGGAGGAGAAGAGTGTACAGACCGCGGGTAACCTACCAGGGCCTACATAAGCTGGAGATAGTAGAATGCTATAGGGTGGACAGGGATATTCTACAGCAAATTATTGAGCTGTGCTGGCCATGTCTCACACACAGAACTAACAGAGTGGAACCCATCCCAGTGGATAGCAAGGTATATGTAGGCTTAAGAATACTAGCCACAGGTACATTCCAAAGACCAACTGGAAATATCATGGGGGTCTCACAAGCATCAGCATCCAGGGTACTCCACCATTTCCTGGATGCCATGACACAACATGCCAATGAGCACATATATTTCTCCCACCACCCATGAGGTGTTGACCAGACGTATGCATCTCTTCCACCATATAGCAGAATACCCTGAGGTAGTTGATGCTATAGACTGCACGCACATCCACTTCAAAGCACCACCCGGTGAAAAGGAGTAGGGTCTGCATAAACCGCAAGGACTTCCTCCATCAACTGCTAGGTCATGTGCGATGCCCAGGGCATTATCATGAATGTGTGTGCTGGCAGCCCTGGAAGCTATCATGACTCCCACATCTGGCACTGCTCACAGCTGTATCAGGTGTTTGCCAGGGGCAAAATCCCATATGACCATCTAGTGGGGGATGCTGGCTATGCACTGGAGCCATGCCTGATGACACCCATCAGAAATGCACACACACCCAAACAAGAACACCATAATGAGGCACACGCACAAACCAGGATCATTGTAGAGCATGTGTTTGGGATGCTCAAGTCACGGTTCCGCTGCCTTGACATATCTGGTGGAGCCTTGCAGTACTCTCCAGCTACATGTACACAAATGTTCATAGTATGTGCCATGCTACATAATATGGTCCTGCAGAAACAGCTGCAGCAGGAACATCATGGAGCAGGGCCACACAGACCCCACCATTGCTAAGGGCAGCAAAGGAACAGAGGGACTCGGAGGAGGAACATCCTGAGCCTGCCCCTGTAGGCAGAAGGAGGCATGCCCAGTATGCCCCTGCCTTAGTAAAGAGGCAATGCATAGCACACACATTGACACTGTAGGGACTGATACCTCTCTCTGACATGCACATAAAGTAAAAGGGATGCCAAACATGACACTACCTGAGCTTTACCATGTATAGGGAGTGCACTATGTACATCCAACATATTCAGCCCTCCAACACCATCCTCAATACTGGCCCAGCAACAAGGTAAGTCAGCCTTCCTATCAGTTACTGAACAGAGTAGTATGTTCTCATACTTGTATGTATGATATGGATGCAAACATGCAAGGGAATTGGGTGGCTGAATGGGATAGCAGCAGACAGATATATGGGACAGCAGGAAATTCATAACACATACCAGTGTCAACATACTAGGCAGCACTACAGAAGGTGACAACCCCCACCGCAGTACATGCGATGGCAAAATAACTGTGGGTGTTAATAGGTCACACACATGGATGTCAATGAGGATCAGATACCCACCACCAGCCTCACCCAGCAGGACAAGTGCAGATGACCATAAAGAAAGGCCGGGCTAAGGCCCCCAAATGATGGCAATGGTGAACAGCCCCCACCAGACCTACGCAGACATACCAGAACAGGTCCGGCAGTTGCATTCTAGTTCTGAAGGGTAAGAAGTCTGAAACTGAAATTTATGCCATTAAGATCTAACATGTGTACTCTACTGATATGCCTCCTTTCTGCATGATAGGTCACAATACAATATGAAATGGAAGACAACAGAGTAACTGATATACCAATGCAGTCATAGCAAATGTTTAAAGTCTGCAGGTGTGCACCCCCCCCCCATGCCACATAGAAATTCAGTTCAGTAACATATAGCTGCAGCACTCACAAATGCCCTACAGTCCTCTGGCAAAGGCCCATGCCTCAACCATAGTGCTAATGTACAGAATGTCAGGGGGTCCCAACTAACAACCTAACACAGTAAACAGAAAACAAATGCAAGGCCATGTTGACAAATGCCAGTAGCATGCCTCCTCATATCCTACTGCAAGGACTGTGGACCAGGCCATAAATACTACTGGGATAAAGGCCCAACTATAGGGATACCTCTGAGATATTGCTTACATAATGTTAGGAAGAGGAGAGAATAACAGAGGGGGAGATGTAGAAGCATGAATGTCATGGAGTGTGTGAAGTCCAAACTCTAATGTCCACCCATACTACTCCCTGATGGCAACACCATGAATGAATAGCCACAAAATAGTTTGTAAACCACAGTGTGAAGATAAACTGACCAGATATACGAGTCCTGCCTGGGTGTATCTGTACAGCTGACAGGTATGGCCCCAGCAGGATATGGTCATTCCGTGAAGTTGAGAAAAGCACTAGGAGGGGATCCCCAGCCAAAATACTAACAAGGTGCTGGACCATTTACACAGAACCAGCAGTCTATTGTCTGTAGCTACTCCTCCACAATGGAAGGTGTGTGCCAGAATGTGTAGTCTATATGCCTCAGAATATTGGTCTCAGCTTCATTCATCTTGTATTTCCCTGGTAAATAACTGTGAACAAAGAATGATAACTGTCAGTAGTTGATGACATTATACATCACAGTGTAAAACAGTACATATGTCAGAAAATCTATGCTACAACCAAACATGTCACACGAGCAGCACAGACAGCAATAGTTACAGTATCCCCCGTATGTTATGCCCATTGTGTCCCCATATTGGCAACCTATCTACAGATATCCTGTAGAAACAGTTTGCTAGGTGTAGCTGTAGCACTCAAAACCCTGAACTGGAGTCCAACCCTCCCTGGAATAGATGCACACACTCAATATAGATGTCATACTGGGCATGCTCCTACACTTAAAGAAATTAAGCCCTTGTCTCACAACACAGTGGACTACAGATATTGGTTATTCGCCACTGTCTGTGCACACACACCAAATTGTACACCATTGATACTTCACACACACACATTGGATAGGAATACTCACACATATCTAAGGCCAACATAATATAATATGTCAAACATACACATACAGAGTTGTGGGGAAGAGAAAGACAGAAAGCGACAGAGAGAATCCCATTATGAGGCCTTTGCCACCCAGTACACATTCCATTGGCCTATATCACATGATGTGTTGATGTCATTCACTGTAGAAATACCTTTTGTTATCCCTAAATCCTATAGCTTCAGTGGTGCATGTGATAACTGTGTAACACTACAGCACAAATAAGTATCCATGTAGCAGTTGTAATCTCAGTCCTGTCAAATGTTAAGTTGTGTGTGAGTGTGTGTGCGTGTGTGTGTGTGTGTGTGTGTGTGTGTGTGTGTGTGTGTGTGTGTGTGTGTGTGTGTGTGTGTGTGTGAGTGTGTGTTTCTAGATGAATGTGGTTGAGCCCATTCACACTTATTAAACTTCCCTTACCCCTCCTTCGGCACTGCTACTGATGTCACTCACCTTCAAAGATACCTTTGGACAGCTCTTCAACATATAAGCACCATGGCACTTGTGATAACTGTGTAATACTATACTGTAGCAAACTAGTTAGGTAGGAGCTCTTATCTTAGTGCTGGCAGCTATGAAAATGTGAGTGTTTGTGTGAGAGAGTGTGTGTGTCTTTGTAGAGATGATTTTGTGGTCATTCACAGTTATTTCATTTCCCTTACCCCTTCTTTATCACAACTACTGATGTCACTCACCTTCAAAGATACCTTTGGACAGTTCTCTAACATATAAGCTCTGTGGTGCTTGTGATAACTGTGTAATACTATAGTAAGCAAACCAGTTAGGTAGAATTTCTAACTCTAATCCTGGCAACTGTGAAAATATATATGTTTGTGTAAGAGAGTGTGTGCGTGTCTTTGTAGAGACCTAATTTTGTAGTCATTCACACTTACTACACTTCCCTTACCCCTCCTTTAGCACTGCTGCTGATGTCACTCACCTTCAAATACACCTTTCGACAAGTCTCCAACATATAATCTCTGTGACGTGTGTGATAAATGTGGAACAATGTAGTAGCAATAACTACATAGTTAGGGGGTTGAATCTTATTCCTGGCAAGTGTTTGTGTGTGTGTACATATATCTACTTATATATGTCCATACCTTAAAGATTTTGGCCCGATTTACACCCAGTACACTTCTCAGTGCCTATCTTTAGCAGTCCTGTAGATTTCATTCACCTTAGAAGTACCTGTTGGCAACCTTAAACCATGTAAAGTCAGTGGTGCATGTGGTAAATGCGTAACATATCGGTCTGAAAACATAGTTCGATAGAGGTTTGAACCTTATGCTTGGCAAATGTAGATGTGTGTGTAGGGTAAAATATTTTGTGAAATATCTCACCCAGTACATCACCCAATGCCAGTATTTACAAGGGCTGGTGATGTTCCTCACCTTAAAAGTACCTTGGGACAACATCCATCCTATAAGCTCTGTGGTGCATGCGATAAATGTGTAAAACTGTAGTAGCAATACAGAGCTAGGTAGGGGTTTCAAACTTGATTGTGCAACAACAGGATCCATTGGGGTGGTGGGTTTTGCTGAATTATTATACTGAGGACCTAGTATATGTCCCAATTACAACATTACAAGGCCAACAGTTGTCAAACACCATAGAGGTTGGTGTAGACAATCCACAGCCCTCAATGTCTAGTGTCATGTGCAATGACTATGTGACAGTATGGATTAGTGAACAATATAGGCAACCCTTCTAATACTCAGAGACCAATCTCAACCCATGAATCATACACAAACACACTTGGCTAGGCAGCAACCACTATATCAGTAGTTATCCTGCAAATTGCTTCACATATAGTACCCATGGTGGGACTGCAGTCAGCTACATGCCTGTTGACTACAACAGTGCCACTGATATCAGAAAGTACTTTGATGTGTTACATTTTCTGACCGAGTGTGTGTTATCCAGCAAGTAAAAGGACATAGCATTCTGTTCCATCCCCTCAGTAGCCCAATCAATGTGTACAGTGGGCCTTTTCCCATGTTCCCTACTGGACCCTTGCAACAACTGTAGAGTCTGTAAATGTACCCCACAAAGGGAATACCATGCCTCATATACAAGCCATGTATGGACAGATGCCAATAACTCCAATGAATCCCCGTATCATGCAATCACTACCTCAGTTACATAGCCAGGTCTCATCAAACAAGGTCAGGAATGTTACTTCTGAAGATAACAATCTGTCCACAAAACATGCCCCAGAGACCTCAAGCACACTTCCACACTTCAAAGCACATGCATGTGGGACATGTGCACAAACCAGACACTGTCCATGTTATGGAATATAAATCACATACATGTGAAGCAGTGCACATCACTGGCCACCCACAATAAAAATCTCGATAAGTGGATGGGGAATACAATGCCCACCCCTGGAGACCACTCCAGTGACTATACTCCTGATCCACACTGGGGACTATTTTCATGTGGCTCGATGCCAGGGTATTCCCTTGGGCTAGCCTTGTAGAGCCTTCAGGACCATTCACCTACTACACACCTATGAAGCAATGAACCTATGGATCTCAGTACTGGCAAGTGTGTGTGTGTGTGTGTGTGTGTGTGTGTGTGTGTGTGTGTGTGTGTGTGTGTGTGTGTGTGTGTGTGTGTGTGTGTGTGTGTGTGTGTGTGTGTGTGTGTGTGTGTGTGTGTGTGTGTGTGTGTGTGTGTGTGTGTGTGTGTGTGTATAGTAATCTCAGTGTGTTTGGTTGATGAATATCCCTTGTGGCTGTGCAATTGGAGGTGTGTCCAAACCACAACATCTACCATTCTCCATTCTACAACAGATGTTGTAAATCAACATATACCTATGTACAACCCTCAGTCCTACAATCTGTGAGGCATATGCAATTACTGTGTTACAGACCAGGGATTTCCAGGCACATACTGTACCTTGCCTATGACATGGTGGATGTGTTACCACACTGCCATACCATATGATCTTGCTGCAGGTCACATCCTGGTGACACACAGATGCCTAGAATGGAAATGGGATACAGCATGTGAGAACACATTCAGTCAGCACTTCACTTGTGGTGAGAGGGAGTGGTAAAGCTGGCATTGACTCTGCTTCCAAGACTGTGGCCAATATGTTGTCTCAGGATAGTTATTAGCATTGTGCAGTAACTCACAGCACTTGTGTTTAATGCTATGGAGGTTGTTGATGTAACTATCAAAGGCTGTTGTGACTGTCGTCAGTGTCTGCTGCATGTCTGTCATCATAGATGCCTGTAGGGGATTTCATGATGGATCCAAAGTTGTGTTTGAGGCTAATAAGGGAGTTCTACAGTCATGGGACACCACCTTTCTTTGCAATAGTGTCTTCCTTCTGATGTCCACTTTAGTAATGGCAGGGGACCATCAAATTGTCTCCCAGTGTTTGGAGGACAGTGTCTAGGTTCTGTTGGCTCTGGCTAGTACCATGTATTCATGTACCTGTTTGTACAGTGCCTATGTGTATGATTCCACAGTCATGCAGCTATTTCCCATTGCCATGGGTACAGTGAAGACATCCACCCCTGTTTTCATGGCTGCAAAGTCAGCTTTTGAGAGGTTTTGCAAGGTGGTTCCCTTTGTGGGTGGTGTGGCTGACATGTTGAGTTCCATGTTGATTACAGCCTGTATGAATCTCACCATGCAGGGACTGACATCTGTGGATGAGCAACATTCCCATATTTAAGTAGTCAACACAGGTCAAGGTTGTTGCTTCCTCTACCGGGGGTCAGTATGAGCTGGTCCAAGGCAAAGGAAATGAAGAATCCCAGAAATGTTGGGCCACTGTACTGGTGCTTGGCTACTTTCCCCAGGTGATGGAGAGGTAGTTGAAGACTCATACTATGTCACTGTTGCTTTGGACAATCATAGATGGCAGGCTGTTGAGGAATGTGTATTGACAGTCGAGGGACATAGATGTGGACCCATAGCAGGCTATGGTCTGGATTGCACTATTACCCCAAGGCGGTTGTACCGGAAGTATCTCCAATGCATTATATACTAGTCTGGAGGTTTTCCTAGTCATAATGAATATGGAGACAACACCACCTGTGAAGGTGTGGTGTGGTCCATGTTTGGTGGCTGACAGCTATGGAATGTGTCATAGCCTGATACTGCAGGTCTACTGTCTGCTGCTGTGAACCACCTCTCTATTACAGAAGACATGTGTCCTCCACTCCAACTACTGCTATGAGTGACTGCATCCTGACAGTTAGATGTCTACTGTTGAGCAGCATGACTCTCAGACTGCGTACATGTATAGCTGTTATGGTGGTAATAACCTTAGGAACACTGCCTAATAAGACATCATAGGGGTGTCAAGACACTTAGCCAGTACCTGGAAACCCAGTGATGATGGCTGTAGGACATCTGTGGCAAGTCATTGGGTTCTGTCAATCATGTCATCTCAAACAGAGAGGTACTGGATCCCCTGAGAATGACACATAACATGTAAGCCAGTGTTGCAGTCAATCATCTGTTGATAGTAATGCAGCATCATTCTAGGTGACAGTAGTACACTGCCCAGGGCTACAGTCACACTTACCTGGACCACATAATCAGACAGTTCAACCATGTCTCTTGTCATGTAGTCCAGGGAGGTGTGTCCCAAGTCATTCACACCCACATGGATACAGAGCAATACTCATAGTTGTTGTGGAGTGCCATGACAGTCTGTGTCATGTGTTGGATGCTGACATGTGATAGATATTTGACTGTCACCTGTTCCATATTCACTTTAATGAGTGGGATATGTGTGTGCCTCAGTATTGAGTTACCCAGGATTACTGTATTGTGCAAGGTGGTTAGCCTTAGGAGATTAGGTTGAGGGGCACACTGTGTAGGTTAAATATATGTCCCTTGGCATGTGCCATGTCATGGTGTCTGAGTGGGTTCTGTCTTGCTGGTCTGTACTGTTTGGGTAAATGTCCATTGAGTGCCTCTGGGAAGGTGGGTATGTGGCTTTTCACTGTATGTCATGGCTAATAAAGTGGGTGTCAAGGTGAACTATGTGTTCTACATGGTGTGATGCAGGTGTTGATCATATCCTCTTGACCTGCTAGTCCAGTCTTTGCTGGGGAGTGCATTTGTCCACATTGGTTGATATATGGGTAACCCTCACAGGTCTGAGTGTTTGGAGATTAGAGGGAAGGGTTGTCTGTGTATATGAGGCAGTTGCAATAGTGCCTTAAAATGGACGTGTGCTCCAGTTTAATGGGTGAAAGCACAGATGACCACCCTTCAAACATGCCAGGAGGGGGTAGACATAACTAGATGATACTGAGGCTACATCTGAGATGAATGAGTACTGCTGACAGCCCCCAGGTGTGCCACACTACCTGATACAATAACCTGGTGAAGTGCAAAGCCATAATGCTAGCTGAAGTGCAAGACAGGAAGAACTAGCATGATGTACAGGTGGAAAAGAAGGCAGACTGTCTGCTACCTGTAATATTTTACCACAGTTGTGCAATTATCAGCAGCTTTGGCCATGTAAAAATTCAGTAAGCTTTGTAGCACATGCGGTAACTGTGTAACACTATAGTAAACACACCTAAACAGGCAGGAGTTCAAATCCTTAATACTGGCAAGTGTATATATATGTTTGTGTGAATCTGGCTTATACCATTTTTGACCTGTGTACTACCCTTTACACTTCCCTTCACTCCAATTTAGTAGTCCTGTTGATGGCATCCACCATAGAAGTACCTTTGGAAGAGGTGGAAATGTATAAGCTCTGTGGTGCAGCTGATAACTGCATAGCACTATAATAGGAATACCTAGATAGACATGAGTTTTAATCCTAATGATGGCAACTGTTTCTGTGTGTGTGAGAATCATATATTGAATGGCTTACACCATTTTGATGTGTATACCACACAGAGCTGGTGACCACCTCCCACTGCCATTACTTCATATAGTGTGGTAACAGCATCTGCCTCACATGCAGCAGGTTAAACCATTGTACAGTCCTCTGTACAGATGTGTCTGGAATATCCATATGTTTGCAACCTATACATGATCGGAAGTGGTCTGTGTGCCTTAACAAATGTATGTGATATTATATCCAAATAGACCACAGTGAGTGTACTGACACATATAGCAGCATGAGGTATCATACCTGACTGAAACATCATGCTGATATGATATCTGCCACCCTCACAGATGGGCAGCCTTGTAGGTGCAATACATGAGCCCAGCAGCTTGGTTTTACAAGTGAACTGTTCCTGTTATGAGTCGCAATAAAGGCTGGAAAAGTTGTGGAGTGTTCATAGGTTCAAAGGTTCATAGGTAAGTACTAGGCTTTCAGCCCTGGGGCCTATACAAACCCAGCCAAAAAGGTACCCTGGCTTTTGCCACCCAAGAAAATTATTTTCCTGTGCCACTGTCGAGCAGAGCCATAGAAGTGATCCCCGGGGTGACTTTCCTATTTCCCATCCAATCATCAAGATTTTTCTTAAAGAGTGCTAATGAGGAGCTTTGTTTGATATAGATAGGTTCTTTATTCCAGAGTATGGGAAGCCTCTGGGACAGGAATCTATCCCTCCGGCATGTTCTGTTTATTGTGGTGACAAGGTTTAGGTCCCTAGAGTGTGTAGCTCAGAGGGATTGGGATTTCTTTAAGTGGAGCATGTCCAACAGCTCTGGGTTTGACATAGCTTTGTATGTTAGGTAGAGATCACCTCTGAGTAGGCAATATGCGATGGAGTAAATCTGGAGTTTTTTTAGATGGTCTGCATAGGGCATCTGTTTAAGGCTGGTAATCCTCTTTGTGAGGTATTTCTGTGGCCTTTCTAGTTGTTGTAGATGTCTTGTGAGGTACATATCAAAAGGGGCGTTGTACTCTATAATGGGTCTAATGAGTGATGAGTAGAAGGGAACAATTACCTCTTTTTTTCTGGATGAAAAACCTTTTGTGATGAGGTGAGCCACGTAGAAGGATTTCCTGACTACTGTGGTGATGTGATTATCAAAGGAGAGACTACTGTCCACCTGTGTCCCAAGGTCTCTTATCACACTTTCGGTGTTAAGTATACTACCGCCTATGTTGTAGTTCATGGGTACAGAGTTTTTACCAAAGGGGATGACAATGCACTTTTTGGCATTGAGCTTGTGGCCATGGCTTTGACACAGGCATCTGTCTCAGTGAGGCCCTTTTGTAGGATGTCCACATCGTTAGGAGTTTCGATTATGGCTCCTAGTTTGCAGTCATCTGTGAACATCGTTATCCAAAGACCTTCTGTGTTAGCCTGTACTTTTGAGAAGTAAATACCAAACTGGAGAGGACCCAGGACTGAACCCTGTGGTGCTCCACTTGTCACTGGTCTGAAGTCGGATTTGGAGTCTGCTACTTTCACAGTGTGGATTCTGTCAGTGAGCCAGTTGGCAACCCATCTTGTGACATAGGGATTTATACCTAGTTTAGTGAGTTTATCTATAATTCCAGTGTGGGGGGATGGTGTCGAAAGCCTTAGCAAGATCTAGATGGGCTGTGTGAACCACCTTACCCTTGTCTACGGCTTTGGTGACTGCTTCAAAGAAGTCTATCAGGTTTAGGAGACATGATCTGTCTTTTACAAACCTAAACTGGGTAGGGTCCAGAGTTTGGAGATTACCAATGTCTTTGTTTATAAGTTCCATGATGCTATGTTCCATGGCTTTGCAGACCGGGCTCGTCAGGCTAGAGGGGCGGTAGTTCCCGGGGTCCATGGTGGCTCCCTCTTGTGGAATGGGATAACTGTCACTGTGCACCATTCAGCAGGCATAAAGCCTGAGGTGAGGCTATGATTGAACATGGTACTTAGTCGGGCTGCCAGTTTGTTCTGCAGTTCATGTAGAACGCAGCCTGGGATGTTGTCTGGTCCCATGGATGCTGTGTTCTTGGCTTTGGAGAGTGTGATTTTTACCGGTGCAGCCATTATTACAGGTACTTTGCATTTTTCTGGTATAGAGATGGGCTCTCTAGGGGGTGAGAAGGGGGTAAAGTTAGCACTGAACCTATCTGCCAGGATGTTGGCAATATCAGTTGGGTCTGTATATTTAGTGCCATTGTGCTGTAACTCAGAGCAGATCTGAGTGTTGCCATTGAGATTCTTGACATAGCTATAGTATGCTTTGTGGTTGTCTTTGGAATCAGTGGCAATTTTGTTTTCATAACTAGCTTTGGAGGATTTTATCAGGGATCTCAGCTTCTTACTGAGGCTGACCAGGGTGCTCCTCCACTCATGGGATTTTACTCTCTTTTGCAACAGTTCCTTTCTTCTGTTGTTCAGTTTGTTTATGGCAGGGGACCACCAGATTGGCTTTCTTTTTTTGGAGGATAGTGTATTGGTTCTGTTTGGGATAGCACGATCCATGCACTCGTGTAAGTGTTTATAAAGTGCAATTGTGTAGGATTCAGTAGTCGTAACTGTATTGTCCATCTGCATGGGTGTCATGACGCTCACCACTTCTGTCTTAAGAAGCATGAAGCTGGCTTTGGAGAAATGTTTTAACATGGTTTCCTTAAGGGGGGGGTGAGGGCAGGATGTGGATATCTAGGGTAATTAGCTTATGGTCGGAGCGGACCAATGAGGTGTTGACTTCAGGTGTGGAACACTGTTCACTCATGTCAGTAATGACTAGATCTAGGATATTGTTGCCCCTAGTGGGGGTGTGGATAAGTTGATCCAGGGCATTGGAGTTTATGAATTCCAGAAAGCGTTGAGCGAAGGAGTTGGTACATGAGTATTTTTCTCAGTTAATGGTGGGGTCGTTGAAATCGCCCATTATTAGGGTGTTTGGTTGAACCCTAATATTTTCCTGTACATCAAGAAAAGAGGAGTGGGAATCCTGGGGCTTGCTGGGGGATCTGTAGCAAGCTACAATTTGGATTGCAGTTTTGCCCAGAGTTAGTTGCACTTGGATGACCTCGGCTGCATTTTGCTGAGCAACTCGCCTGGAGGTGTGGATATCCTTAATGAATACGGACACACCTCCACCTTTGGTGTTCCAGTCCAGGTTACATGGCCAAAAAGTATGGTATGAGTTATAGTCTGGTAGTGCAGGGGTGCTCTCTGGAGCCTTGGACCAGGTCTCAGCCACTGCACAGATATTGATGTTCTCCATTTTAAAGAGTGCCTAGAGTGAGTGCATTTTGCGATTTAGACTTCTAGCATTGAGTAGCATCACCCTCAATTTTTGATCATATTGTGGTCCTAATTGTATGTAACAGGAACACCTTCCATCTTAAGAGGGGTGTGTACACAATTTATATCCACCGTATACCACTAATATGCCTACATAAAGCCAGTTGTCCTGTCCATTATGCTGGCCTCTGTCCAGATGTCTTAGAACTAACAAGTTGTGAGGTATGCTACAGGAATGTTGAATTCATGTCACATAGGCCCCAGTGGTGAGCACAGTGATGTAATACCCCAGCACAAGTGAACATGCACAACAAGCAATATAGCTATTACATAAAGCAATATAGCTATTACTGATGGTTGTGTTCATGGTAAATTGCATGCTCTTCACATGCCTGGGGTATTGCCAGGCAACAACAGAACAATGTCATACTCACCAGCTTCAGGCTGCTGTCCCATATGCAGACCAGAGGGTACTAGGTAGTTGTGAGAGTGAGTTATTGTCAGCAGTCTCACATGTGGCCTTGGTACAGGATGGATGCAGCATGTCTGCACATCTACAGTACTAACTGCAATAATACACAATGTCCTGTCCTCACCATAGATGTGCAGCTCTGTGCATTAGAAAACCTCATCCACAACTGCAATAGGACCTGACACATGCATGTAGATACAATACAGATACATGTATGTCTGATATATTAGTGTAGTAATCCCCACTGGGCCCTTGCCTGCATGCTCCTCATCCAGTGTGTGTGTGTGCAACCACCTCCACAATGCTTTCCTCAGCATCATGGCTTGTGCATTGGGCATGTGCGCCAAGTTGGTGAGGAGCTGCTAGGTGGGTGTCAGTTGGAGCTGGATGGCTGGGCCCCCACCTGTGTCTAGCCGGTCCCTCGCTACAGCAGCAGCCCATTGATGGGCATGGCAGATGAGGTCGATGGCCAGATGCTGCACATGCTCAAAGTTCTGCTGTGCAGGCTGGCATCATTTACCCTGTGGACCACACTGTTTCTCGGTGTGGTCCTCTCCCGTGCATCTTCTGCTCTCAGTCCAAATAACAGGGCATAATGTCCAATCACATATTGGGTGATGATGTCAGTTTTTCCAACACAGAATGCTGGTAGGCAAGCATTCTACATGTTACCTGGAAGACATAAACAGGAAAAAGTTCACAGGACCTCATACAGTTGTCAAAATGCACATCAACAGTGGTTATTACTTGCAAATAATCCACACTACACCAAAATAGTGTCTTTTTTAGGCAAGGTTCAAATGACAAATTCACCACCATAACAGGTACAAGCAAGCAAAATCTGAGGGTAATGCTACTCAATGCAAGAAGTCTAAACCTCAAAATGCATTCACTGGAGGCACTCTTTAAAATAGAGATCATCAACATCTGCAAACCTGGTTCAAGGCTCCAGAGAGCACCCCTGCATTACCAGGCTATAATTCATATCACACCTTTCAGCCAACTAACCTGGACCGAAACACTAAAGGTGGAGGCGTGTCCATATTCATTAAGGATATCCACACCTCCAGGCTAGTTGCTCAGCATAATGCATCCAAAATTATCCAAGTACAACTAACGCTAGGCAAGACTGCAATCCAAATTGTAACTTGCTAAAGATCCCCCACAATGTCCCAGGATTCCCACTCCTTATTTCTTGATACACTGGAAAATATTAGGGTACAACCCAACACCCTTATAATGGGTGATTTCAACTACCCCACCATTAACTGGGAAAACTACTCATGTTCCAACTCTTTTGCTCAATGTTTTCTGGAATTCATAAATTCCAACACCTTGGATCAACTTATCCACACCCCCACTAGGGGCAGCAATATCCTAGACCTGGTCATAACCAACATGGGTGACCGGTGTTCCACACCAGAGGTCAATTCCTCATTGGTCAGATCCAACCACAAGCTAATCACCCTAGACATCCACATCCATCCCCCACTCCCCATAAGGGAAACCATCGTAAAAAAATTCTCCAAAGCTAACTTCATGCTTCTTAAGATAGAAGTGGCAAACTTCACTACACTCATGCAGATGGACAATAGAGGTACGACAGCTGAATCCTACACAAATGCACTTTATAAGCACTTACACAAGTGCATAGATCATGCTATCCCTAACAGAACCAAGATGCTATCCTCAAAAAAAAGGAAGGTAATCTGTTGGTCCCCTGCCATAAACAAACTGTAGAACAGAAGAAAGAAACTGTTGCTAAAAAGAGTAAAATCCCATGATTGATGGAACTCCTTGGTCAGCTTCAGTAAGAAGCTGAGATCCCTGATAAAATTCTCCAAAGCTGAGTTATGAAAACAAAATCACCACTGATTCTAAAGACAACCACAAATCATTCTATAGCTATGTCAAGAATCTCAATGGCAACACTCAGATCTGCTCTGAGTTACAGCACAGTGGCACTAAATATACAGAACCAACTGATATTGCCAACATCCTGGCAGATAGGTTCATTGCTAACTTTACCCCCCTCTCACCCCCTAAAGGCCCATCTCTATACTGGAAGAATGCAAAGTTCCTGTAATCATGGCTGCACAGGTAAAAAACACTCTCCAAAGCCAAGAACATAGCATCCATGGGACCTGACAACATCCCAGGCTGCATTCTACATGAACTATAGAATGAACTGGCATCCCATCTAAGCACCATGTTCAATCATAGCCTCACCTCAGGCTTTGTGCCCACTGAATGGTGCACAGTGACTGTTATTCCAGTCCACAAAGGGGGAGCCACTACGGACCTTGGGAACTACAGCCCCATTAGCCTAACAAGCCTGGTCTGCAAGGCCATGGAATGTATCGTCATGGAACTTATAAACAAAGACATCGATAGTCTCCAAACTCTGGACCCCACCCAGTTCGGGTTTGTAAAAGGCAGATCATGTCTCCTAAACCTGATAGACATCTTTGAAGCAGTCACCAAAGCCATAGACGGGGGTAAGGTGGTTCACACAGCCTATCTAGATCACACCAAGGCTTTTGACACCACCCCCCACTCTGGAATTATAGATAAACTCACTAAACTAGGTATAAATCCCTATGTCACAAGATGGGGTGCCAACTGGCTCACTGACAGAACCCACACTGTGAAAGTAGCAGACTCCAAATCTGACTTCAGACCAGTGACAAGTGAAGTACCACAGGGTTCAGTCCTGGGTCCTCTCCTGTTTGGTATCTACTTTTCTGAAATACAGGCTAACACAGAAGGTCTTTGGCTAATGAAGTTTGCAGATGACTGCAAACTAGGATCTATAATCAAAACTCCTAACGATGTGGACATCCTACAAAAGGGCCTCACTGAGACAGATGCCTGGTGTAAAATCCATGGCTTCAAGCTCAATGCCAAAAAGTGCATTGTCATCTCCTTTGGTAAAAACTCTGTACCCATGAGCTACCACATATGTGGTAGTCTACTTAACACCAAAAGTGTGATAAGAGACCTTGGGACACGTGGACAGTAGCCTCTCCTTTGATAATCACATCGCCACAGTAGTCAGGAAATCCTTCTATGTGGCACACCACATCACAAAAGGTTTCTCATCCAGGAAAAAAGAGGTCATTGTTTCCCTCTACTCATCACTAATTAGACCTATTGTAGAGTACAATGCCCCTTTTGGTATGTACCTCACAAGACATATATAACAACTGGAAAGGCCACAGAAATACCTCACAAAGAGGATTACTGGCCTCAAAGAGATGCCCTACACAGACTGTCTCAAAAAACTCCAGCTTTCCTCTGTCGCATATCGCCTACTCAGACGCCATCTCTGCCTAACATACAAAGCTATGTCAAACCCAAAGCTGTTGGACATGCTCCACTTAAAGAAATTCCAATTCCTCCAAGCTACATGCTCTAGGGACCTAAACCTTATCACAACAATAAACAGAACATGCTGGAGGGATAAATTCCTGTCCCAGAGACTTTCCATACTCTGAAACAAACTATCTATCTATCTATATAAAACAAAGCTCCTCATTAGCACTCTTCAAGAAAAATCTTGATGATTGGATGAGAAATAGGAAATTCACCCTGGGGATCACCTCTGTGGCTCTGCTTGACAGGAGCACAGGAAAGTAATTTTCCTGTGTGGCGAAAGCCAGGGTACCTTTTTGGCTAGGTTTATATAGGCCCTAGGGCCAATTGCCTAGTACCTACTATGACCCTATGAACCTATAAAAACCATCCAAGCTATCATGGCTATAGCAGCTTGCATTACACGCCTATCCCTGAGCTGTTCTATTCCCCCCAATGTTGGACACTTGATTGCATAATCATTTATTCTCCATTTATTTCTGTGTAGAGGGTTGACAGTGGGCATCTTCCATGTGGATGGTGTGTGGATGGTGGCAGGTTTGTGTTTGACTGTGGTGTGTGATGGAGCTGTGAGCACATGTCTGTAATCATGTAGAAGGCAGACAGTGATGTTATTATGCCCCATGGCGATATCCTGTTATTGCCTTCAGTAGGCAATATGTACATGCTCACCATTGCTGAGGGGTTGAGTGTGGTTAATGTGCATATCCCCTTGTAAAATTGTGGTGGACAGGGTGGCAATGTTCCCACCTAACCTGTATGATGCAGGTTGCCTATATCCATGGCATGTGTGTATGAGGTGTTCTTTATCCCCAGTACAGGGTGAATTTTTCTGTTTCCTCTGAGACTTACAACATTTGTGGAGACACATTTGCAGCTGTCCTTGATGCTGTGGATATGTCTGATTTATAGTCATAGTCAGCCTTACAGGAAGTTACCTGTGAACTTACATGCTTGCTCAGATAAAGGTGGACTTGCTTCCAAGTTGTTTCCTGCACCTATGTGTCCCTGTACAGTCAATGTAGCAATCTGTTATGTGGTTTGTGTATTGCTGATGTCCACCAAAGGGGATTACTCTACCTTGGTGGAGGCTGGATATGCAGGTCAGGTACTGCTATGTTCTTATAGCTACAGTGGATATAAAGGGTACACACCCCTGATACACTGCCTGGTATTTGTGCGATTGGAATATGACACCGTAATAACTCATTTCATAACAATTCCCATCTGTAGTGTGACCTATAGTCTGTACAAATCAATTGAAAACATAACAATATGGTCTGTGAAAACATATGGAAATAATACCCAGTACAATAAGCCAGTTGAATGAGTGTGCACACCCTTAAACTGTTATGTGGTGTATGCACCTCTTGAGATGGTTACAGCATCCATCCATCTTGGTCTGTACTCTACTTTATGGCACGTCTTCACTTGGCAATAGTTGCTCACCTTCCTAGAAACACCTTTGATTGCATTTCAATAGACTTGTACAGGTTAGGGGTCACATTCAAAATGAGAAACATTATGAAATGATCTTCTGTGGTCTGATTGTCATACAGCACTCATACCTGGCATTCCAACAGGGGTGTGTACTTGTGATATCCACTGTATATAGGTGTTGATATAGCTGGTAGTGGTAGGCATGGACAGACCCTCTGGTCATAACAGAGGTGGACACTTCCCTGATTAATACCTGATAATCATGCCTACTTTCGTACCCATATCAGTGTTAGTGCAATGCAACAACAAGTAGCTGTACACATTTATGTCTGTTGTATGCACTGACACTGATAGTATACAAATGTGCAACATGCACAACCTATGTACCTGACTGCTTGAAACCCATGTGATTAGTTATGTGTCTTCCATGATTTTGCAGCAGTGTACTGTTCAATTATTTATCTGGACTTTGTGGGGGCAGATGTGAGTGTCATGGCTGCTTTTGTATATACATATATATATATATATGTATATATATATATATATATATATATATATATATATATATATATCTATATATATATATACAAATATTATACTGTATTAATGTAGCTGCACCCTACATTAGTACATTGATTGCACAGTAGGGTTTGAAATCACTGTGATAACCTGGAAGATGTCCAACAGTTATAAGTAGGTTATTATGTTACAATGTCATTGCTTACAGACCTGCTAATGGTTTGGCTGACATCACACAGGTATATGTGTATGTGACTTCAGATATCAGTCACAAATGTGCTTATTGTCCAGCAGAACACTGCACAGTTGAATGTTATTAATTCAATATGTCACATGCAGTTCAACACACATGTCTGCAACAGTTCTTTACTATGCATATGCCCTCTATAATTCTCTCCGCTTTACAAGGCAAACATGTGTGATACTCATAATCACAGGTAACATGGATATGTAAAATGTCCCATTAACTGGCCTAGCAGTAGCACAGTCACAACTGTTTGACAGACACCCCTGTGATTGTCATATATGAGCTGTCCTTTCCCAGGGTGAGTCAGGCTCCTGAGCTGTGATCCTGCCTCGCAAACTCTCAAAGCATCACATCTGGACAAAGTCTAAAATGATGGGGGGAATAAATAGGGACAGACTCTAAGTATTCCTGTTACAAACATAGGAAGTTCATAGAATAATACATTTTGCATTACAGTGAATATTCTTAAGGATGTGGAGTCTTAAACTCAAGTGTCTGTCATTACTTGATAACTTCAATCTTCAGCTATTTGCCAGAAAAGTACAGATTTCAGGAGGAACAGACAAAAATATATGATGGTAAAATGTCGACATTCTGTGAAGATCTGTACAGTTGAGAGGCATGTCTGTGATATCTCCCACTGCAAAGAGGGCCAGTTTCAGTTGTTATTTATTTTTCTCTCTCTCTCTCTCTCTCTCTCTCTCTACACTACAGGGATAGAGCTGGTTTGAATAGGTGGCAGCATGGTTTTTGTAGGTGATTCTCATGACCAGGTGATGTACTGTGCACCTATTTTGGGTCGACACTTGCTAATTGCAAGCAGAGCAGCTGTGTAGTTCTTCCAATAGCCAATGTCATAGAAACACACACCTATAAATGAGTACTCCATGTGGGCATTGACCCTTTCCCTTACTTGTGAAGAAGACATCCAGACGTTGTGTGAGCTACTACCTCTTACAACAAGACTTGCGGAGACAAGCCAACTAAATGGTGGGGAAGGTTCAAGACCTAGGAACAGAATGTGAGTATTGCTGTTATATGTTTGGAATACTGCTAGTTTAACAGGGTTTGTCTGCACATGCTACTTCTGCATGGGTTTCAGTCTGACAAAGTTCTGTCTCTGCATTCCTGTCAACTCTAGGGCCATCCACATAATGCCCACATATTAGCCTGTTATGTATGGGCTGTTCCCCAAACAGGTGTTGTCCTTGGCAAATAAGTAGCATACTCTGGTGATTGCATTATGTAGATGGTAACATCCATTTGTTTTCCTGACTTTATATCCCTCAGAAAAGATATGTTATAACTAACCCTATAATACCAGCAACTTTCTCAGTGTATTACAGCAATATTTCAAGTATGGCCATGTATTTATGCCTCTGTCCACAAATTATGTCAGACTTTGTCCAGATGTCATACAGTAGTAGGTTGATAG
>NC_056728.1:1958992121-1958994621 GCF_019279795.1 Protopterus annectens
GGACATGTCATTGAGGACTGCTGTCATGTAGTAATGGCATACCTTTCAGTTTCAGATGTCTATCTTTCAAAACATTCATCCTAATGCATAACCTGTTGGCTACCTACTTTCTGTCTGTCTGCTGTACAGATGTGCAGATGCCAGGTATTGGTACTGCCATAGAACTATGTAGGTGCCCACATTGTATTGAGGTGTAGGCCTGGACACTGCTGCCAGTTCCGACATATGGGACATTCCTTAATGTGGGACTTGCCCCTTTTCCTTACCTCTATGAGGGACATTACAGAGGTGGTGGCCTACAGATTAACATACAGTAGGTGCCAATACATCACAGGACAGCCAATCAACATGGGGGACATATCCCCAGATTTGTGAACAGATTATATGTCATCAGTGCTGTTATACACATGGTGGATGGATAGATTGACAGGGTTTGTGTGGACATGCATTTAGTGTGTGATGTCATGACTCACAGTGATATGTCTGACATACCTCTCCACTGGCACACTGTCCACAGACTGGCCACATGTCTGCCTGCTATGTTTTGTCTGTTCCCCAGATAGTTGGTGTCCTTGGTAAATCAGTCATGGACTCTGGGGAATGCAGTCAGTAAATACTCACATCTATTGATACTGCCAATGTCATATTCCTCATAAAGGATGTTACAACAAACCCAGTGACATCTGCAACTGTCTCAATGTATGACAGCAGTATGTCCAATCTATCCCTGTGTTTGTGCATCTGTTCCCACCTAGTGATATAGGGGTTGATGCCTAGCTTAGTGAATTTTTGCATGATTCCTGAGTGGGTAATGTTATCAACAGCTTAGGCCAGATCAAGGTAGGCTGTATGTCCCACCTTGCCTTCATCCACAGCTCAGGTGACTGACTCCAAGAAGTTGACCAAGTTGATTGAGCAAGTATAACCTACTCTTCACAAAAGTTAACTGTGTGGGATTCTGAGTCTGCAGATTCCCATATTCCTGTTTATTAGGTTCATGATGATGCATTCCATGACTTTCCATAACAGACTTGTCAGGCAGTTGGGGCAGTATTTCACAGGGTCTGTAGTCACAACTTGTTTCTGGAGAGGGGTGACTGTAGCAATGTACAATTCAGTGGGGGCAAAGCCTGAGGTAAGACTGTACATGAACAGGGCACACAGGTGAGGTGCCAGATCACTCTGTAGTTCATGAAGAACACAGTCAGGGATATTATCAGGTACCATGGAAGCTGTATTCTTGGCCTTGGACAGTGGTGTTTTAATCTGTGCTGCAGGAATACTGGGTGCCTGGCAGTGTACTGGTATTGTGATTGGTCCTTTGGGGGGAGAGGGGTAAAGTTTGCACTCAATATGTTAGCCGATATATTGGCATTATTTGTTGCTCACGCTGGGAGGTACCATTGTCTAGTAACTCAAAACAAGTCTTGGTATTGCCATGGAGATTCTTTACATAACTGTACAATGCCTTGTGGTTGTCTTTACTCTGTTCTTCAATTCTGTTTTCACAGCTAACTTTGTAGTATTTGATGAGGGATCTCAACTTTTAATTGAGGCTAAGGGTTTCTTTCCAGTCTTGGGACTTCACCTTATTCATATTGGTTCCCTCCTTCTGTTGTAGTTTCTTTATGGCAGGGGACCACCAGACCAGCTTCCTTTTTTTGGAGGTGAGGGTCCTGGTTGTATTGGGTATGGCGGTATCCATGAATTTGTGTAGGTGTTCATAGTGCATTGTTGTTTGATTCAGCTGTCATGCAACTAGTCTCCATTTGTATGGCTGCCGTGAGGTTAGCCACCTCTGTTTTTATGAGGCCATAGTTAGCTTTGGAAAGGCTTTTCGTGGTGGTTACCTGTGCACGGGGGTGGGAAGGCTGCGGATTTCCAAAGGTGATTAATTTGTGTTCCAATATAACAAGGGAGGAGTTGACTATTGGTGCAGAGCAACAGTCACCCATTTTAGGAAGGACCAGATCGATGTGATGGGCAGGTGCATTGGTACATGATTAGCTTTCCCAGTTAATGGTGGGGTAGTTGAAGTCAACCAGTATGAGAGTATTTGGTTGGACACTAATATTCTCAGGGTGTTTAGGGACATAGAGTGTGAGTCTTGGGACATGTTTGGGGACCTATAGCAGGCTGCAACCTGAACCACCATCTTACCCAATGTTAGCTATGCCTGCAGGATCTGAAATGCATAAGGTTGGTCTACCACTCTGGTGGTGTGTGCATCTTTAATGAATATGGAAATACCACCACCTTTGGAGCTTCAGTCCAAGTTCTGCAGCCAAAAGTTGTGAAATGAGTTATAGACTGGTAGTGCAGGGGTACTTCCTGCTGCCTTAAACCAGGTCTCTGTTACAGCACAGATGTCATTGTTCCCCATTTTAAGGAATACTTCCAGTGAGTGCATTTTCAGATTTAGACTTCTAGTGTGCAGCAGCATGACCCTCTGATTGCATGTTTTTGTAGCTGTCACATATTTCTGTATATATATGCAAAC
>NC_056728.1:1958999621-1959172121 GCF_019279795.1 Protopterus annectens
GATAACAGCAGATAGCTGACAGCTATATGGGACAGCATGAAATCCATAACCAATACTTGTGTCCCCATATTAGGCAGTAGTACTCAGGGTGACAACTTCCACTGCAGTACATGTGATGGCTCGACTAACTGTGTGTGTCCACAGGTCACACACATGGATGTCAATGAGCATTCCCATTCCCACCCCCCAGCCTCACCCAGCAGGACAGGTGTAGATGACCAGAAATAAAGGTAGGGTAAAGCTCAACAAATGCTGGCAATGAACAGCCCCCCTACAGACATACCACAATAAGTCTGGCAGTTGCAGTATAGTTCTGAAGAGTAAGATGTCTGAAACTGAAATGTATGCCATTACAATCTAACTTGAATCAGGTGCATTTCAGTGAGAGAGAATTGTTTGAGGTCATTGGCTGTCTGAGGTCACCTGGACTACAGCTTAGACTAAGCACCTCATTGGTTCTTTTGAGATTTTTTTCTTAAAAGCTATCTCAGGTTTCAACTTTCTGTTACCTAAGAAGTTAAGTTGTGAGTGTTTCTGCCATTTCACACTGAGCTAATCAAAGGAAGGACACTGAGCAAACTCGGAACTATAATATATAACATTCAGTATCCTGTTTTTTCTTATTTTGTTCTTTATTTCTTTGTTATTTATAGCACTTTGTGTACTGTGTATTTTTCTAGCTAGTTTCACTGTGTGTGAGGTATTAACTGGAAATTGTCCACTTTTATTAAGCATCTGTTGGGTTGTTTGTTTCTGATAACTTATTGCAGTTAACCTCTTTTTTCTAGAGGCTCCTTTAGCTGTTTAAAACTTTCATTTAAAGGCTCACTGCTGCTTTTCAGCTGTGAGAAACATTTCTGCAGTTTGTTTCTAAGTAGTGGGGATATTTGTAGCATTTCCATATTCAGGCTTGTATTTGGGCCTATTGTTTGTGGAGGCTGTGTGTCTGACCACATAATCAGGGACATCTTGGTTTAGCCAAAGCCATCAGGCATTTCAGTGAGATAGAATTGTTTGAGGTCATTGGCTGACTGAGGTTACCTGGACTACAGCTTAGACTAAGCACCTCATTGGTTCTTTTGAGATTTCTTTCTTAAAAGCTGTCTCAGGTTTCAACTTTCTGTTACCTAAGAAGTTAAGTTGTGAGTGTTTCTGCCATTTCACACTGAGCTAATCAAAGGAAGGACACTGAGAAAACTCGGAACTATAATATATAACATTAAGTATCCTGTTTTTTGCTTATTTTGTTCTTTATTTCTTTGTTATTTATAGCACTTTGTGTACTGTGTATTTTTCTAGCTAGTTTCACTGTGTGTGAGGTATTAACTGAAAATTGTCCACTTTTATTAAGCATCTGTTGGGTTGCTTGTTTCTGATAACTTGTTGCAGTTAAACTCTTTTTTCTAGAGGCTCCTTTAGCTGTTTAAAACTTTCATTTAAAGGGTCACTGCTGCTTTTCAGCTGTGAGAAACATTTCTGCAGTTTGTTTCCCACCGTCCCTCCCTGTTGGTATAGTGTTTTTATAGTTGGTGGCTTTGCAGTTGCCCACCCCTAGTGTAAATTTGATCTGGGACCCTCCTCCCAGTCTAGTGTCATTACCTCATTCTACCCAGTACAGGGAGAACGCTTGAGAAGGCCAATCAGCTTAGTTTCTGCTACTCCTTTCTCTCTTTCCACTAAAAAAAAAAAAAAAAAAACTTTTTCTAAGCTTGTTTCCAGCCTTTCCTGTGGGTAGTCTAGCCTGGATATAGATTTGCTCTGTCCATGACTATTTGTAGGCTTCTAAGCCCCCAAGCCTTTTTGTGTTGGAGGGAAGCCTTCTAGCTTAATTTTGTTTCTTAGAACTAGCCAGTTTTTTGTTACAGCACTTGTTCAGAACTTATTGTAAGCACTAAATAAGCTACAAATTACTACAGCACTCAACTTTCCTCACTGTCTAGAGGAAAACAGTTTCTAGTACTTAACAAGCACCTATCCAGGCATGTCTAAGGGTCAGCCCCCGGTGTTTTCTCCTGTCTACCTGATGAATCTAGGCATCTTGGGGCAATGCAGCAATTGCCTCATGCAGACAGACAACCCTCTCCTCCTACCACCCAACACTACAACCTGTGAGAGATGCACTTATATAGCCAAACTGGAAGCAAAGCTCTCTTCACCCAAGACTAGACTAGACAGTCAAGAGGAGAAGGTAAACACTTGCACCACACCACACTCAGCACATAGTCCCTCAAAACCTACACCACCAAAACACACACATAGAAACACAAAACACACACCTACATTCGCGGAGGCTCTCAGTAAAAACCTGCCCAAGCAACAGGGACCTCCAAAGCAGAAACACAAGCAACCTCCACCCCCCCAACACAACCCAAATGACACATAGCCCACAAACTCAGTGTGCCACTCAACCACAGCCCATAAGGCATAACAACGTACCCAACACTCTAGTCATAGGTGACTCTATAGTCAGGCACACTGATGTTCCTCTCACCAGGCTAAACAAGGAGAAAGTTACTGTCAGCTGCCTGTTGGGTGCCAGGATCCACCACATAACGCATGCACTCAGGTCACTCCACAACAAGTACAAATATGACTCTGTCATTGTCCATGTTGGTGTGAATGACCTGAGATGTACCTCCTTGGACTACATGAAAAGGGACATGGAGGAGCTGTCCGATCTTGTAGCCCAGGCAGGTATGACCCTAGCCCTGAGTAGCATCCTGCCATCACCCAGAATGATACCACAGTACAAGGACAAAATGATTGACTTCAACAATTGGCTAAGCTTCTGGTGGCATTCTAAGGGGATCCAGTATCTGTCTGCCTGGGATGACATGATCGACAAGCCATGATGCTTTGCCAGAGATGGCCTGCACCTGTCGCCCCTGGGATTCCAGATACTGGCTAAGGCTCTAGCCACCCCTATAGTGCCTTTTTAGGCAAGGTTCAAATAACAAATTCACCATCCTAACAGGTTCAGGCAAGAAGAATCTGAGGGTATTGATACTCAATGCTAGAAGTCTAAACCACAAAATGCACTCTCTCGAGGCACTCCTTAAAATGGAGAACATCGACATCTGTGCGGTGACAGAGACCTGGTTCAAGGCTCCAGAGAATACCCCTGCATTACCAGTCTATAATTCATACCACACCTTTCAGCCACCTAACCTGGACTGAAACACTAAAGGCGGAGGCGTGTCCATATTCATTAAGGATATCCACACCTCCAGGCTAGTTGCTCAGCATAATGCATCCAAGATTATCCAAGTGCAACTAACTCTGGGCAAGACCGCAATCCAAATTGCAGCTTGCTACAGATCCCCCACCATGTCCCAGGATTCCCACTCCTCATTTCTTAATACACTGGAAAATATTAGGGTACAATCTAACACCCTAATAATGGGTGATTTCAACTACCCTACCATTAACTGGGAGAACTACTCATGTACCAACTCTTGTGCTCAACGTTTTCTGGAATTCATAAATTCCAATGCCATGGATAAACTTATCCACACCCCCACCAGGGGCAGCAATATCCTAGACCTGGTTATTACCAACATGGGCAACCGGTGTTCCACACCAGAGGTCAATTCTTCATTGGTCAGATCCGACCATAAGCTAATTACCCTAGACATCCACATCCCTCCCCCACCACCCATTAGGGAAACCACAGTAAAAAATTTCTCCAAAGCCAACTTCACGCTTCTTAAGACAGAAGTGGCAAACTTCACAACACCCATGCTGACGGACAATAGAAGTATGACTGCTGAATCCTACACAAATGCACTTTATAAGCAATTACATGACTGCATGGATTGTGCAATCCCTAACAGAAACAAGATGCTATCCTCCAAAAAAAGGAAGCAAATCTGGTGGTCCCCTGCCATAAACAAACTCTACAACAGAAGAAAGAAACTGTTGCAAAAAAGAGTAAAATCCCATGATTGGAGAAACTCCCTGGTCAGCTTCAGTAAGAAGCTGAGATCCCTCATAAAATCCTCCAAAGCTACTTATGAAAACAAAATCGCCACTGACTCTAAAGAGAACCACAAAGCATTCTATAGATATGTCAAGAATCTCAATGGCAACACTCAGATCTGCTCTGAGTTACAGCACAATGGCACTAAATATACAGAACCAAAGGATATTGCCAACATCCTGGCAGATAGGTTCAGTGCTAACTTTACCCCTCTGTCATCCCCTAAAGGGCCCATCTCTATACCAGAAGAATGCAAAGTTCCTGTAATTACGGCTGCACAGGTAAAAAACACACTATCCAAAGCCAAGAACACAGCATCCATGGGACCTGACGACATCCCAGGCTGTGTTGTACATGAACTACAGAACGAACTGGCACCCCACCTAAGTACCATGTTCAATCATAGCCTCACCTCAGGCTATGTGCCCACTGAATGGCGCACAGCGACAGTTATCCCACTCCACAAAGGGGGAGCCACCACAGACCCTGGAATCTACCGCCACATTAGCTTAATGAGCCTGTTCTGCAAGGCTATGGAGCATATCATCATGGAACTTATAAACAATGACATTGGTAATCTCCAAACTCAGGACCCCACCCAGTTCAGGTTTGTAAAAGGCAGATCATGTCTCCTAAACCTGATAGACTTCTTTGAAGCAGTCACCAAAGCCGTAGATGAGGATAAGGTGGTTCACACAGCCTATCTAGATCTCGCCAAGGCTTTTGACACCACCCCCCACCCTGGAATTATAGATAAACTCACTAAACTAGGTATAAATCCCTATGTCACAAGATAGGTTACCAACTGGGTCACTGACAGAACCCACACTGTGAAAGTAGCAGACTCCAAATCCAGCTTCAGACCAGTGACAAGTGGAGTACCACAGGGTTCAGTCCTGGGTCCTCTCCTGTTTGGTATCTACTTCTCTGAAATTTAGGCCAACACAGAAGGTCTTTGGCTAACGAAGTCCGCAGATGACTGCAAACTAGGAGCCATAATCAAAACTCCAAAAGATGTGGACATCCTACAAAAGGGCCTTGCTGAAACAGATGCCTGGTGTCAAAGCCATGGCCTTAAGCTCAATGCCAAAAAGTGCATTGTCATTCCTTTTGGTAAAAACTCAGTACCCATGAACTACTTAAAAAGAACATAAACTGCAAGGAACCACCATGAAAATAAAACTCACGATTTAATAAAGAAAAAACAAGCGCTTTCACGCACACTCAGGTGCGCTTCATCAGGTTACATTTAAACAATAAAAACCATCCCTTATATACAGAAACAATCATCACTTATTCAATTAAATAAATCAATTATTACCAATAATTAAAATTGCTACAACTTTTCTTAAAAAGGCAATGACATCCTATAAACAAGCATTCAAACCTTATACATATACATTTAATAAATATATATTATAGATAAGGAAAATTCATTAATTTATCGTAATTCATTAGCGAATCAACATATCACATTCACCAGAGCAGCAGAACCTTAAGGGTGATAGCCTAATTAAGGACGCTCATTTTAATTAAATGTTTACCCATACCAAACATTAATAATAAAAATGTATATGCATAATCTGCCTTAAGGCTTAATTCAGATATCTTTGATAACGCTTATTTAAATAAAAGTACTAACATGGTATCACTTTGTTTAAACTCTGTTTGCTTAGGGTAACATGATGTCACCGCTACCCCAAAGTAAACACATAATATCAAATTTGCGAACATACAATCATAAAGAAGGAAAAATCATCTAAACGAGTATATAGCAAATACCCATAATCCCTCTTTAAGAAGTAAAAATAATTCCATTTGTTTAAACCTAATTGCTTAAAGCAATATAATATCAAGCTATCTTATATTGTATATATGATATCTACCTTGTAGGCACAAAAATATGAAAATACCATGCTATGTATATATATATATATATATATATCTATATATATATATATATATATATATATATATATATATATATATATATATATATACATACATCTATTAATGTTATCCAAGTGCATAATCAAACTTATTTATATTACTAATGTATACATACTAGACTGCGCATTATGCAATCAAAACGTATGTCATGTGACCAATGTATAAAGCAACCTATCTAGAGCATATACAGACATTTAATTTCTAATTAAATTAAAATTATCAGAATGGGTATGTATCAACCTAGCATCTAAATAAAATATAATACACAACATGTTCAAAACCATTTAACAGTTCGATGTAATTACATTATACAGATCCTAAAAGCGCCGGTCGAATACTAATAGTGGAGTTAAGTCCTGGTTCTATGTGGGCTTTTAGATTTAGAATCTATCTTAATTCACATAGTTCAAGTGTACCCAGATGATCTCCTTCTCTTCTATTATGGTTCACTACCTGAACTACTCTAAAGCTAAAACCATGTTGAGAACAATTATAACAGTGCTTGGCCAGGGCATTAGTAAGGTTATTTTTCTTTATATCGTAGATGTGATTATATATACGATCTCTTAACCTACGTGAGGTCATCCCTACGTAGTAAGCATCACACATGTTACATGTGGCCAAATATATAACATTACAGGTGTCACAGGTGGCATAGAATGTCGGTTTGAAAACCATGCTTATACCTGGAATTTCAAAACCTTGTGATATAGATATATATTTACATATAGAGCATTTTTTGCAAGGGTAAGTACCCGTTTTGTATTTAGTTCTAATATCAACAGACTGAATATCCATCCTTTCCTTACATAATAACCTCTTAAGGTTTAGACAATTACTAAACCTAAAGACAGGCTCTTTCCCAACTATTTGCAATAACAAGGGGTCCAGATGCAAAATTTTCCAATTATTCTTAATAATCTTTATAATATGTTCCACATCATTAGTATATTTAACTCCAAAGGCTAAATATTTTTCATTCCTTCCTAAATTATGGGTATAACTTCCTCTCTTCTTATGTGTGGAAGTTTCAAATAATGTCTCAACAATTTTATTAATCATATTTAATGGGTATCCCCTATCAATAAAGCATTCCCTCTGATATTCTATCAACCTCAGAGCATCCTGTTCATTACTACAGAGTCTGAATATTCTGATCATTTGGCCTTTTACGATATTATGAAAGATATATCGTGGATGTAAACTATCAAAGTGCAGAATGCTGTTTTTCCAGCATGATTTCCTATACAATGTGGTGGCTATGCTGTTATCGATCTCTTTCATGATGGTAATGTCTAGAAAATTCACTCTTAAAGTTGAAAATTCGTAAGTGAAACTTAGGAACGAGGTAGTAGATTCCATGTAGAGTATAAATTCATGTAACGAATCTGGTCCACCATTCCAAAACAACAGAATGTCGTCTACAAAACGTCTATACAAAATGATGTTCTTAAACCTTATATTATTAAAGATGAAATCCTTCTCCCACTGGTAAACTGCCAAGTTAGCATATGCATTAGCACAGGGAGTGCCCATGGCCACTCCCCATGTTTGAGCATATACTTGGTTTTCAAATAAGAAGATGTTATTATTTAAGACTAGATCAAGTAGACAACAAATTGTCATTTGTTCATTACTATCCATGGTCCCATATTCAACAAGGCAAGTTCTTATGGCATCAAGGCCATAATCATTAGGAATGCTGGTAAATAGATTTTTAATATCCAGCATTACCATTAATGTATCTTTACATACATTATTCCTTATTGTATCATGTTCCAGATCACGTAAAAGGTCATAGGTATTTTTTAAAATAGTAGGAATTGTGTTAATCAGTGTGCCTAACTTAGATTGTATATATAGTGAGGCGTTCTCTGTTACCCAATGTCCACCAGACACTATGGGGCGTAGAGGGGGTGGATCTTCCCCTTTATGCATTTTAGGAAGCCCTTTGATTATAGGGATCAATGGAGAATCTATTATTAGAAAATCATACAAAGATTTATCTATGCATCTAGTCATGAGCATGTCATATATAGTATCATAGGCAGATCATGTCTCCTAAACCTGATAGACTTCTTTGAAGCAGTCACCAAAGCCATAGATGAGGATAAGGTGGTTCACACAGCCTATCTCGATCTCGCCAAGGCTTTTGACACCACCCCCCACCCTGGAATTATAGATAAACTCACTAAACTAGGTATAAATCCCTATGTCACAAGATAGGTTACCAACTGGGTCACTGACAGAACCCACACTGTGAAAGTAGCAGACTCCAAATCCAGCTTCAGACCAGTGACAAGTGGAGTACCACAGGGTTCAGTCCTGGGTCCTCTCCTGTTTGGTATCTACTTCTCTGAAATATAGGCCAACACAGAAGGTCTTTGGCTAACAAAGTCCGCAGATGACTGCAAACTAGGAGCCATAATCAAAACTCCAAAAGATGTGGACATCCTACAAAAGGGCCTTGCTGAAACAGATGCCTGGTGTCAAAGCCATGGCCTCAAGCTCAATGCCAAAAAGTGCATTGTCATTCCTTTTGGTAAAAACTCAGTACCCATGAACTACCACATAGGTGGTAGTCTACTTTACACCGAAAGTGTGATAAGAGACCTTGGGACACAGGTGGACAGTAGTCTCTCCTTTGATAATCACATCGCCACAATAGTCAGGAAATCCTTCTATGTGGCACACCTCATCACAAAAGGTTTCTCATCCAGGAAAAAAGAGGTCATTGTTTCCCTCTACTCGTCACTCATTAGACCCATTATAGAGTACAATGTCCCCTTTGGTATGTACCTCACAAGACATCTACAACAACTGGAAAGGCCACAGAAATACCTTACAAAAAGGATTACTGGCCTCAAATAGATGCCCTATGCAGACTGTCTCAAAAAACTGCAGCTTTACTCCATTGCATATCGCCTACCCAGAGGCGATCTCAGCCTAGCACACAAAGCTATGTCAAACCCAGAGCTTTTAGACATGCTCCACTTAAAGAAATCCCAATCCCTACTAGCTACACACTCTAGGGACCTAAACCTTGTCACCACAATAAACAGAACATGCTGGAGGGATAGATTCCTGTCCCAGAGACTTCCCATACTCTGGAACAAACTACCCATCTATATCAAACAAAGCTCCTCATTAGCACTCTTCAAGAAAAATCTTGATGATTGGATGGGAGATAGGAAATTCACCCTGGGGATCACTTCTGTGGCTCTGTTCGACAGTGGCACAGGAAAATAATTTTCTTGGGTGGTGAAAGCCAGGGTACCTTTGGCTAGGCTTATATAGGCCCTAGGGCCAATAGCCTCGTACCTACCTATGAACCTATGAACCTATGAGTACTCCACTGATATGCCTCCAATCAGAACAATAGGACACAATACAAAACTAAATGGAAGCAAGCAGAGTTATAACTGAAATACCAGTGCAGTCAGTGCAAATGTGGAAAGTTGTCAGGTGTGCCCCCCAACCCCATGTATAAATGGCAGCAACATGTAAGTTTGTAGAGTAATATCAGTGAAGCACAGATTGCCTGAGCTGTCCCAATCAACATGATAATTGGTGTATGTCCACTATATGCAGGTGTCAGTGTGCCAATCTTTTGTGAGTGTTTAATATTGTCTGGAAGTGGACAGCATGTAGGCCTGGATGTTGTTTCTCAGTGGCCTAGGTACAATATTGTGGTTGACAGGGCCATACTCCAACAACTACAGTGCCAACCAATCTGATGTTCAGTTAAACCTATGTTACTAGTTGTACCCACTCACTGTCCAGATGTCAATATGTATTACTCTCAGAAAGCTGGGCAGGCTATGAAGAGGGGTCCATACATAGAAACAGTACACAGATGGAAGAACTCTACGCAGTGCCTAGAAAGTAACTATGAACTGCACACACCTTTGTAATTAAATATAGAGGTTAGCATCACATTAGTTGTCTGTCTAATATGGAATACTGGTTGTCTGCCCAATCACTGGCAGCCCACATAAACCACAGTTATAAAGTAATGACACACTGCTGATGTCCACATACAAGACAGGATAAGGAGCAGGTCCCAGTCATATCTGTGAGTCAAGTGCCATAAGCTTCCATATCACACATGCACTCAGTCCACCCCCCCCACCCCCACAGCAGCCACAGGTATTTCATCAGTCATATCCTTGCTGTTGGGAATTATGCCAGAATCAGCACACATCTTTTATGGAATACACACAGGATGCAGCATGCTGACATGGCGTTCCATGCAGGTGTGTCCCTAGCCATAGGCAGCACCCTGCATACATCCAGACTGATGCATCACTATGAACTAGAAGGATTGCCAGGAACACCTCAACCACTTGCCATGTCACCCCATGGAAATCCACTAGCTTGCAGCCTGGTAACATATGAGTGACAAAATGCCATGACCTGCATCACTTTCATGAGGCCTACAGGCTTCTGGCAAATGCCCATGGCTCACCCATAGTGCCATCATATACTTCACACATAGTGCCATCATACAGAATGTCATAGGGTCCTAACTAAAAACATAACACATTAAGCAGAAAACAAATGCAAGGCCATGCTGACAAATGCAGGTAGCATGCACCTCCATGCCCTAGTGCAAGAATTGTGGACCAAGACATAAATACTGCTGTTATACAGGTCAAACTATAGAAGTGTATCTGAGATATTGCTACTATACTGTTGGGAAAAGGATAGAAATATAGAGGGGGGCTTAAATGCATGGATATCATGGAGTGTGTGAAGTCTGAAACTCAAATGTCTGCTCATACTTCCCCCTGACTGTAAACCCATGGATGAATAATCACAAACCTGCTTGTAAACCACAATGTGAAGGGAAATCCACCAGATATATGAGTCCTGCCTTTGGATAACCTGGCTAAATCTGTACAGCTGAGAGGTATGCCCGCAGCAGGATATGGTCAATCAGTTAAGTTGAGAAATGCACAAGAAGGGGATCCCCAGCCAGCTTATCACCGAGGTGCTGGACCATTTACACAGACCCATCACTCAATTGTCTGTAACCACCCCTCCACAATGGCAAGATTGTGCCACAATGTCTAGTCTTCACCTCACAATATTGGTCTCTGCTTCATTGCTCTTATATTTCCCTGGTAAACAACTGTGAGCAAGCAATGATATCTCTCAGTAGTTGATGACACAATACATTAGACTGTAAAACAGTAGTCTATGCTAAAACAGGACATGTTACACAAGCAACACAGATAGTAATAGGAAACATAGTTACACACAGTACCCTCCATATTTGGACCAATTCTATCTCCATATTGGCAAACTATCTACAGATATCCTGCAAAAATAGCTTGCTAGGTGCAGCTGTAGCACACAAAACCATGGACTGGAGTACAACTCTCCCTGGAATGGATTCCCACAAGCAATATAGAAGGTCATACTGGGCATGCGTCTACACTTAGAGAATGGATCCCCACACTCAATATAGAAGGTCGTACTGAGCATGCTCCTACACTTAAAGAAATAAAGCCCATGTCTGACACCACAGTGGATCATAGATATCTGTTATCTGCACATGTCCATGCACACACACCAAAATGTAAACTGTTTGGTCTTCACACACACAAATATTGGACAGGAAAACCCGCAGCCAGCTGTAGGTGGCAGATATGTGGTAAGTCTCTATCTGTTCTGTGTGATGCACACACATATCTAATGCCAACATACTACAATAATTCAAACATACACACACATACACATGGGAAAGAAAGGCACAGACAGTGAGACAGACAATGCCATTATGAAGCCTTTCCCACCCAGTACACATCCCATAGTTCCACTCTACACTATCTGCTGATGTATGTCACCTTAGATGTACCTTCGAACAAGCCTCAGATTTGCAAGTTCAATAGCACATGTGATAAATCCATAACTTGCTAAAACAAATAAGTAAATAGGTAGGGTTTTGAATCTAGGTCCTGGCAACAGTGCATGTGTGAAGGAATTGCTGTTTTACTCCATTCCCAACCAGTACACATCCCGTTACCCAATATCAGAACATGTGCTGTAGTCAGTCACTGTACAAATTGCTTTTGTTAGCCCTCAGCCCTATAGGCTCTGTTGTGCTTCTGATAACTGTGTAACAGTAGAGTACCAATAACTATTTATGTAGCAATCCTAATCACAGTCCTGTCAAATGGAAAGGTGTGTCTGTTTGTGTGTGTGTTTGTAGGTTAATGATTTTGAGGCAATTCCCACTCACTCCTTTTTACATTGTCCTCTGTTATCACTGCTGCTGATGTCACTCACCATTAAGGATACCATTGGAGGGCTCTGAAAGATGTAAGCTTCATGGCACATCTGATAAATGAGTAATTCTATACTACAGTAAACTAGTTAGGTAGGAGTTCTAGTCTCAGTCCTGCCAAATATAAAAGTGTGTTTGTTTGTGTGACAGTGTCTATAGTTGTAGAGACATAATTTTGAGCCCTTTGTCACTCACTACACTTCCCTTTTCCCTCCTTTATCACTGCTGCTGATGTCACTCACTGTTAAAGATACCTTTGGACAACTCTCAAATATGTAAGCTTTATGGTGTGTCTGATAAATGTGTAATACTATAGTGCAGTTAGGTAGGAGTTCTAATCTCGGTCCTGGCAAATATAAAAATTTGTGTGAGAGTGTCTGTAGTTGTGGAAACATGATTTTGAGGCCATTGGCACTTTCCTCACTTCCCTTTCCCCATCTTTTATCCTTGCTGCTGATGCCACTAACCTTTAAAGATACCTTTGGACAGCATTCAAATATGTAAGCGTGGTGGCACGTCTGATAAATGTGTGATACTATAGTGTAGTAAACTAGTTAGGTAGGGGTTTGAAACTTGGTCCTAGCAAGTGTGTGTCTCTGTCATGGTTGGATCATTAACATTGGTGGGTGGGCTTTGCTGCACTTTTGTGTGGTCCCCCCAGCAAACTACCACATGTCCACTGTACTAAACCCACTTTTGTGGTAGCTGTGGACACTCTTCAGTCCTATAATCTGTTTGTCATTTTATATTACTATAGAACAATATGGAGTCCAAAACATGATATGTGGCCCTTGCAGTCATCTGATACAATTCCACACTCCTGAATCATAGGCAAACACACTCATCTATTCATTAATCCCTATGTCACTAAGTGGTCTGCAAACAGACTCACAGATGGATTTCACAGGGTGAAAGCAGTGGACTACATGTCAGACTGCAAAACAGTCATGAGTTGTGTCAGACTGCCAAACAGTCATGTGTGGAGTACCACAGGTTCTTGTCCTTTGTCCAGTATTGTGTGTTGTGTGTGGCTCTGATATCCAGCCCAACAGAAGTGAACTGTGGTTAACAATGTTTGCAGACAATTGCTAACTGGGAGTCTGTTTACATCCCCACATTATGATAACATCCTGCATAAAGTTACCACTGACACCTCCACCTGTTTTCAGAACACTGGCCTTAATCTCACTGTTAAGAAATGTGTCCCAAAATCCTGTTGAATCAATGTGTTGTCCACAAATGACCACATTGGTGTAGTCCAATGGAGACAGATGTCCTTATAGGAGGTCTGTGAACACAGCTTGACAGCAACATCTCTTCTGACCACCACACTGCCACTGTGGACAAAAAGTCCTTCCCTGTGGCACATTGCATAATTAAGGGTGTGTCTTCCAGGAATGAAGAGGTCAATGTCTCCCTCTACTCCCCGCTTATTAGGCCAATCAGCAGGTCCAGTGGCCTATTTGCCATGTAACTCAGTAGACACATTCAACAACTGGGTAGGCTGCAAGTGTGCCTGACATGTATGACCCTAGGCATGAAACAACTGTCTGATATGGAAAGAACCCAAAACCTCCGAGTGTTCCCAGTCACATCTTGGCTACCTACAGGCAATCTCTGCTTGTGTGACAATATCATGTCTGCTCAGCTGTGTTACAAATGCCACATCTAGGAAACCACAATCTGTATGCACCAGATACCATGGATACGTCAACTGCATTACCACATTCAACAGAACATGCTTGGAGACAGGTCCATAACCCAGCCAATGGCCACATTATGCGATATATGTTGCATACATGGCAATCAAAGCACCTCACTGGCCCTCTTCAAGAGAAATCTAGATGAGTGGATGGTGACTATAACTGTCACCCTGGGGATCACTCAAGTGGCAGTGGTCAATAGATGGCATGCTGACAAATGTCAGGTGCCATGATACCAGTGTACTCACATGCCCTACTCTTCTCATATCTCCATGGACATTAGCCTGGTACACACCCAGGGACACCTGCACCAATGGATCTCAGTACTGACAAATGTGTCTGTGTGCATTATTGAGTATAACAGTGTTTGTGAGTTTGTAAACTTGTAGTTAAAAATACTTTGAGGACCTTCTCACCCACTGCACCCCCAGCGCTATACTAAGAAAGGGTTGTTGCTGTACTGCACTGTAAAGGTACCTTGTGACACCCTTCACCCTATGGTCTACCTTGAGCTTGCAATACCAGCATAAGACTGTACTACCATTGAGTAGACAGGTGTGGTTTACCCTCTGAGTCCTGGCATATGTGAGTATGTGTGTGTGTGTGTGTGTATATGTGTTTGCAAGTGTGTGTGAGTATGTATATTTTTAGGAGACAGAATTCTGAGACCATTCTCCAAATACACTGCACAGTGCCATACATTACAAGGGATGGTGATGTTGCTCACCTTAGGAGAGCCATGGGATAATCTTCACCCTACTAGATCTGTTGCACATGCGATAAATGCATATCAGTGTAATAGCAATAATTACATAGGTAGGCAAAGGTTTGAATTTCATTCCTGGTAAATGTGTGATTGTGGGTTTGTCATAGCATTAGCATGGGTATGAGTGAGTACTATATGCAATGTGGGTGGAGTGCTGGGTGTAATATGTTTACACCATGGTACCCCCAGTACATGTCCCAGGGTCCACTGTATGAGGACCACTGTCACCATTGACCATACAGGTAACTGATGACACTCTTCAGCCCAATAAGGCATGTGCTGTGTGTCAAAACTCTGTAACAGTATGGGCTAAATGATGAGATAGGCAGGGCTGCTAACTGCAGGTGTGGCAAATGTGTGTATGGCTATATCTGTGTTGGTCATTGTGTATATTTCTGTAGCTGATAGTTTTTCCTGTCCATTCTCACCCAGGACATCTCCCATTGCCATACTGTGCAAGGCCAGTAGATGTTGTTCACCTTAGAGGGACTGTGGAGCACACTTCAGCCTACTTTCTCCATGGTGTGTGCAATATATGCAGAGCACTTGAATAGCAATACCTAGGTAGGTACTGGTTCTAATCTCAGTTGTGCAAAGTGTGTATGTTTGTGTGTGTGAGATCAGTATTCTGACTCTGTGTATTTGAGTGACAAATGTGGCCATGGTTTACAGTTTTACACCATTGTACTCCCAGCACATGTGCTGTCCTATGTCCACATGGCTGATGCCTACCTCCTGCCACATGCTGTGGCACAGACATTCCACAGTTGATGATTGTCAACATCTCACCCAACCATCTATCTCTGACCTCAGCATAATAATGGTGGGCATCTCCAAGATCAAGGATGTTGCCACACATAGTATGGAGATTTGCATTTGTGACCCTGAGAATATGTCCAGTGTTAGACATGACACATGCCTGTGCCTTCATGACAGTCCAAAACATGTGTCTGGTGACACCTGCTGTGGCACTTGTGGCAGAGCCATGATAGGCAGCAGTCCACCTATGAGCACCCCTGTCCATCCACATGTGTGGAATCTGCCAGTTCTCTGGCTATGGAAGGTGTATACATACTATATATTTCTCTTAGATTTACATGGCAAACGTGTATCATACTCATATTTACAGATATATGGATATGTACAATATCCCTGTAGCTGGCCTAGTAGTGGCACAGTCAGTAGTGTTTGACAGAGACTCCAGTGTTTGTCATGTGTGAGCTTTCCTTTCCCGGGGTTAGTTAGGGTACTGAGCTGTGTTCTATGTCACAGCAGAGAGAGGCACATGCTATGGCCATAGGTACTGTTTAGCAGGTCATCACTACAGCAAGTCTCGCTCAGACATAAATCTGTCAAAATCCTATTTCCCATTATTAGAAAACACATACTACATTCACTTATATGCTGACTTGTTTCACATACCTTTTTATTGTTTCACACTGCACTGGGTTGTATCAGCAGGTTGCTTTACGTCTTTCTGTTTCCCAACGTGGAGCACTGGTAGACATGTTTGGAATATATATCTGCATGCCCTTTGTAGGTAATGCTCTTGACCAGGTGATGGCCTGTGCTGCTGTGCACCAATTGGTGTTTCCGACTTGCTAATTGCATGCACAGCAGCTGGGTAGTTCCTCCAATAGCCAATGTCATGGCAGCACACTTCTATAATTGTGTACTTAATGTGGGCATTGTCCCTTTGCCTTGGCTGTGAGGAACACATCCTGGAGGTGTATGGCTACTGAGTGTTACAGCAGGTGGGAATAACTCTTATAACAAGACGTGTGGAGACAGACCACCTAAATGGTGGGGAAGGTTACAGACTTATGGACCAAATGTGAGGATTGCTGTTATATGGTGTGAATACTGCTAGTTTTACGGGCTTTGAGTGTACATGCTCCTTCTGCATGGATGTCAGTCTGACAAAGTTATGTGTCTGCATAGCTCTGAATTGTAGGCCTAGCCACATAATGGCCAGAGGTTTGTCTGTTATGTTTTGTGTGTTATCCTGACAGGTGTTGTCCTTGGCAAATCAGTGGCATACCCTGGTCATTGCTGCCAGTAAATGGCAACATCCATATGTGTTTCTGACTTCATATCCCTCGTTGCAACTAACCCTGTAACACCAGCAACTTTCTCAGCGTATAACAGCAATATATCAAATATGGCCCTGTGTTTGGATCTCTGACCTCCACTTATATGATAGGCTTTGTCCAGTTGTCATGCAGTGGAAAGTTAATAGATATGGTCTATCAGTATTTAGCACTGACATTCCTGCTATCATCCCAGTGATGTTGTGGAATAAGACACATTAAGGGAGGTAGGGGCCATGCATATGAGTGCAAAGGCTGGACAACATGTAGAACCCTGTACAGTCAAGAAGAGGATCTGTGGAATAGTAGGACATGCCTTAGAATCACTCTGTTATAACATGTGAGACATATTAGTTATTACATGAACAAACATTCTATAGCTGTTACTTTTCATACATTTCACCATGGGGACTGTAGTGGGTTACAATGTACTTTTTTGGAAAAGGTCTGTTTCCCAGTTTCATCAAACACTTAGAACCATTGTTATGTGAAGAATCAATTTACATTGTATCATTTGATACTGTATCCCCTACGGGGTTAACTGAGGAGTGTAATACGTAATTAAGTGTCAGTTGCTTCCTATATTTCAGGCAATTATGTTTTGTAATGTTGTAATACTTGATGGTAAAACACAGTAAAACATTTGTGTGTATTGATGGCGGGTCTATATTAAATTATCGAACAGAACGAATGTCGAACGTCTGGATTATCAAAAGTGCCATTCATCGAGTTCTGGTTTGTGGGATTGAGGTGCAGTGAAAATCGGGTATTTTGCCCTTTCCTCACTGCACTGTGATCTCGAAGTTGGTATATATAATTAGCGGGGGGTGTGGGGGGCGCAGCCCCCACAAAACCAAGTAATGTGAATGGCACTTTCGATATTTCGGCCGTTTGACATTCGTTCCATTTGATATTTTAATATAGACCCTTGATGGCTGGTTGTCTGTTGTTTTACTATCCGCAGTCATTTTAGTTATATTGCTAAGAGGTCAGTGTATGTCTGGCCATTGTGTATGGCTTATCCTGATTTTGTAGCAGTGTACTGTGTACTTATTAGTTGTCCTGTGTAGATGGGGAAGCAGATGTCAGTGGCATGGGTCTCTTTGTATCATTGCCAATGTGCTTGCATGTCCATAGAGTGGTAACCCCACTTCATCTGGCATGGTCCAGAATTGTACAAATGTGCTCTTGGCTCTGATAGTGCTGCAAGTTATTGACAACTAAATCAGTATTGATACCACAGTCTTCCTTCCCTATGATAAACCGACTGCACTGCCTGCTATGGTTGAGAGCATCATAAAATAGTACAGCTCAGATGGTTTAGTGGTTTTATGCTTTGACTATTGTGTACAGGTTCCTGGGTTCAAGGGCTGTATGTTTTGTTGCAGACCAGGTGTATATTATTTCCTTTACATAACATATCTATATATGCTGTCATTACACTAGCAAGGAGTGTGAGTATACTGTATGGGACATGTGCATACATGGGTGGTTGGACATGTGATATGCACTCACACATCCATTGTACACCAGCTACACTATATGGAGACACATATAATATACCAGACATTTGGCTATTGAAATAATAGTAATTAATTACCGTTCCTGTAACTAGTCTAGTCCAGATACAGAATTGCTGTATCCAGGACTGTATGTTAGCTTCTGAATGCTTCCCAAGTCTGTTCATCAATGTGTCACTTAGATATGCTAGTTTTCTCCTCTCCTGCACTTTCAATAGCATATTAATTTAGCACTTTACCAGCTGTCTTATAGCAAGTATTTTACCACAAAAACATGCTAACAGCACTAAGTGTTCTATGAGGAAACTGCTCCAGTAATTATTATTAATGGCCACCCATTCAGGCATGTCTACAGGTCAGTTCCCTGTGCTTTCACCTATTAACCTGCTGAACTTGGTCATCTTGAGGCAATGTTGCAACTGCCTCATGTACACTGACAACCCTCACCTCTTACTTATCTACACTCAGACTTGCAAGATATGCACCTATACATAGAAAATTGGAAGCCACACACTCCCCAGCCAAGACCAGAATATTTGGTCAAGAGGAGATGGTCAGCACTTGCACCACACTACATGGAACACATAGCCCTCCAGAACACACACCAGCATTGGCTTCATATAAAAACACAAACCACACACCCACCTTTGTGGAGACTCACAATGAAAAGCTGCACAAACAGCAGAGACCTCCAAGGTGGACATGCACTCCACCACTGCCACACAACACTAATCACAAGACACATATGTCTCCTAAATAGTGTGCCACTCAACCAAAGCACCTAAGGCAAAACATCATGGCCAAAACAATAGGCATAGTTGACTTTATAGTAAGGAACAGTGATGTCCCACTCACTAGGTCATAAAAGGAGAAAGGGACAATCAGCTGGCTGTTGGCAAAAGGATCTGCTATATCACACACACACACTGAGGTCCCTCAACAACAGGTGCACATATGACTCTGTCATTGTACATGTGGGTGTGAATGGCCTGAGATGTACCTCCCTGGACTATATGGAAACAGACATGGAGGAGCTCGCCAACTATGTAGCCCAAATGGGCATGACCCTAGCCCTGAGCAGCATCCTACCATCATCCAGACTGACACAGTACAAACTGAAAACGATCAATCTCAACAATTGGCTACATTTCTGGTATCATATTAAGGGGTTCCACTATCTGTGCACCTGGGATGACATGTTTGACAGACCTTGATCCTTTGCCACAGATGTCCTGCATCTGTCACCCCTGGGCCTCCAGATGCTGGTCAAGGCTCTTGCTACCCCTATAGTGGCTATTTTAAGCAGTGTTCCAAAGACCACATTATCACTGTAATAGCTACAAACAAATCTAATCTGAGGATCATGCTACTCAACACTACATTTAGAAAAATGCACTCACTCAAAGCAATCCTTAAACTGGAGAACATCAGCATCTGTGCTGTAACTGGAAACTGGTTCAAGGCAGCAGGAAGCACACCTGCACTACCAGGCTATCACTCATTCCACACCTGTGTGGCCCGGAAGTTGGACTGCAGCTGCAAGGGTGGTGGTGTTTCAATATTCATAACAGATGCGCACACCTCCAGACTGTTAGCACAACATAATGCATCTGAGATACTTCAGGTGCAGCTAACATTGGCTAAGACAGCAAAACAGGTCATAGCCTGCTGTAGACCCACAAACATGGCCCAAGACTCACACTCCCCATTCCTATGTACCCTGAGGAATATTAGGTTCCAACCTAACACTCTCATACTGGCCGACATCCACTACCCCACCATTAACTGGAAAAACTACTCATGTACCAATGCACTTGGCCAATGCTTTCTGGGATTCATTGATTCCAATGCCCTGTACATGCTCATTCTTACTCCTAATAGAGGTATCTACATCCTTGACTTGGTCATTACTAACATGGGCGAATGTTGCTCTACACCAATAGTCAACTTCTCCCAAGTTAGTTACCAACACAAACTAATCACATTGGAAATCCACATCCCTCCCACCACCCCACAAAGGTAACCACCATGAAATCTTCTCCAAAGCTAACTTTGGGCACATACAAACAGAGGTGGCTAAGACCATGGCACCCATGCAGATGGATACTAGTTGCATGACCACAGAATCTTACACCAATGCACTGTACGAACACACACACACACACACACAAATGCATAGATCTCGCCATATGCAATACAATCAAGGTGCTCTCCTCAGAAAAGAGGAAGCCAATCTGGTGGTGCTCTGCCATAAAGAAACCCTACAACAGAAGTAGGAACTTCATGTGGAATAAGGTGAAGTCCCAAGTCTGGGAATACTCCCTTATCAGCCTCAACCAAAGGTTGAGATCTCTCATCAACACCTGTAAAGGTAGCTATGAAAACATGATTGCAGCAGATAGTGAAGACAACCACAAGGCCTTCAACAGTAATGTATAGAATCTCCATAGCACAGTAGCATAACCCTTAGATTATGTATGCTTGTATCTGTTAAGGTGGTGCTTTCTTTTGGCTTCCAGACATTCACTCTAAACTGCACTATGATGATATATCTGCCAGCATATATGTTAGCAGTAACAGTGTTACTACAACAACCTTCTCAGCTTATCTACTCACATCATTTGGATATGTCTCTATTATCATGCCTTTGTCCCCCCACTTTGATTGGCTTGTTCCAGATTCCTTGCGCTACAGGGTCATGAGCATATCTCTCCACTGCCAGGCTGTTTGAAGAATGTCCAGGTGTTTGGCCCATACTTTGTATCTGTTCCACAGTTTCTTTGCATTTCTCTGGATAACACTGTTATGATGCAAGGATTTATGTCAGTAAAGACTGTCATACATGTCAATTCCCATCCCCATATCATTCTGACAGTCCCTGTTGCTGTACAACTGTTCAGTTATGACAGCGATATTCTAATTATGTCCGTCTATGTGGCCCATTTCCCAGCCATTGTACAGCATTTGTTCATTAGTCTTGAACTAAGAGGTTGATATGTATGATTCTGAGGTATGTCTGCACTGCATGGTATATGACTATATATATATATATATATATATATATATATATATATATATATATATATATATATATATATATATATATATATATATATATATATATATATATATATATATATATAGAGAGAGAGAGAGATAGGTGCATAGGTTTATAGGTAGATACTAGGCTATTGGCCCTTGGGCCTATATAAGCCTAGCCAACAAGATTCCCTGGTTTTCGCCACACAAGACAAATAATGTCCAGTGCCCCTGTCGAGCAGATACACAGAGGTGAATCACAGGGTGGAGTTGCCTATTTACCATCCAAATGTCACTATTTATCTTAAAGAGGGCTTCCGAGTAGTAGATACCAAACAGGAGAGGACCTGGGACTGAATCCTGTGGGTCTCCATTCATGACTGGTCACCAGTCTGACTTGGTGTCAGCTAGTTTCACACTGTGGGTTCTATTTGTGAGCTAGTTTGCAACCCAACTAGTGATATAGGTGTTGGGGTCTAGCTTAGTGCGTGCCTGTATGATTCCTGATTGGGGAATGGTACCCTTTCTGGCCAATACCTTACGTGTGGTCACCATCACTGTTGTGTATTCCTGACACATCAGAGGGATGATGTGAGGATTGGGGTCCCTACATTATACAGAGAACGATTCCCAGACGTGTGGTATTTGACTCTAAATATGTTAGCAGTAACAGTATTTGTACAGCAACTTCCTCAGCTTATCTACTCACATTATTTGGATATCTCTGTATTGTCATGCCTTTGTCCACCCACTTTGTATGGCTTTTTCCAGATTCATTGCACTAAAGGGCTCTGAGCATACCACTCTACTGGCAGGCTGTTTGCTGCATGCCTAGGTGTATGGCCCATACATTGGTTCAGTTCCACAGTTTATTTGTATTTGTCTACTGAATCACTGTTATGACCCCAGGATTTATGTCAGTGAATAATGACATAACATGTCATTTCCCAGCCACATATCCATCAGACAGTTCTGCTGACATGCACCCTTTTGCTGTACAACTGTTTGGTTCTGAAAGCTATTTTCTACATATATCCCTATATGTGCCCCAATTCTCTCACTTTGTACAGACATTTTGTACATGTTTCTTTCAGTTAGACGTTGATAGTTATGGTTCTGGATTATGCACTGCATGTTTTGTGAGTGCACATATATATTTTTTAATATATCTATACATATATATATATATGTATATATACAGATTACCTTTAGTTAATCGACAGCCCACTCCATCAAAACCAACTTCACCGACACAGCAGAACATCGACAATGGGAGAGCCAACGTTTCCCACATGGTAAGTAAAGTACAGTTGTGTACACTTACCATAAATGTAGATGTTCGAGTGTATTCACTGTTGCAGTCATTACATTTGGGTTATCCTGCTGGCAGGTTCGCCCTCAGTCGGCCTGAATTCCAAAGTCTTGGGTCCTGCATCAATTGCTGTCGCCTCTTCCCTGACGTCAGTTCGTCAGGGGTATAAAAGATGCAGCCGACGCCATTTTATTCAGTTTTTCTTGCCCCAGATGTCAGGTGCCCCCAAAAGGGTAGGCTAAAATTATGTAAATAAAACATACATGCACAAAAATAAGCTTTACCTTCATCTATAAGCAAATACACCACCTAGGTTGTATACATTAGAGAAGCAAAGATAAGTTCCAGCAAAAATAAGGGAGATGGCGGGTGGGTAACCTGCACTGTAACAGTGAATACACTCGAGCATCTACATTTATGGTAAGTGTACAAACTGTACTATGTTCTTCGTGTTTCACTGTTGCAGTCATTACATTTGGGTTGAGTCCCAAAGCTATGGTTGGGGGGCTGGAGCTAGACAGCATTAGGAGTGGCTATGAGGCCCTGCAGAACTGCAGTGGCAAAGCCTGCCCAGGATTTAGAGTAAAGAGGCAGATTGTAATGTTTTGTAAAGGTATCCACTGAACTCCAAGTAGCAGCCTCTAAAATGTCTTTGGTTGGTACTCTCCTGAGAAAGGCTGCTGAAGTGGCTGCAGCTCTGGTTGAATGTGGCCTAATGCCCTTAGGCACTGGTTTGCCATGCTGTGAGTAGCAGAAATGAATGCAGTGACCTATCCACTTTGAAATAGTCTGCTTGTAGATAGCCTTTCCTTGTGATGCAGTGGCATATGCCACAAGTAATTGTTCTGTTTTTCTGAAAACTTTAGTTTTGTCCAAGTAGAATCTAAGTTGTCTGTGTACATCCAAAGAATGCAGAATTTTCTCCCCCTTGTTCTGTGGATTTGGATAAAAAGTTGGCAAATGAATTGTTTGGTTAAGGGCTACACTGCATACTACCTTAGGCATAAATGTAGGGTTTGTTCTCAGAGAGACCCTGTCTGGATAAAAAATGATAAAGGGTTCCACAGCCATGAAAGCCTGTAGCTCTGAAACTCGTCTTGCAGAAGTTATTGCTAGGAGCAGAGCTGTTTTCCAAGATAAGAACATTATATCCACAGTAGCAGCTGGCTCAAAAGGAGGTAAGGTGAGTTTTTCCAAGACATAATTGAGGTCCCATGCATGTATTGGCATTCTCCTTGGAGGCCTTAAGTTTTTGGCTCCTCTGAGGTATTGTCTTAATAAAGGATGAGAAAAAAGTGGTGGCTTTGTATTGTAATGAGCCGAAATGGCAGAGGCATGGATTTTAATTGATAAACAAGATAGGCCTTTGTCCAGCATCTCAGTTAAGTATTGCAAAATCTGAGGAATATTTGGGACAGCTGTATCAGTTCCTTGAGCTTGGTTCCAAGCGCAAAATCTCTTCCATTTCCCAGCATAGGATTTTCTAGTACTAGGCCTTCTGGCTTCTAAAATGACATCCATCACAGCTTTACTGAGAGGTGTGCTTTGTATGGCTACATTATCCGCCATGCTGCCAGGTTTAGGGTCCTGAGTTGGCTGTGCAGAATCTGATTGTTTTGCTGGGACAGTAGATGAGGAATTTGAGGTAAGGTCCAGGCTGGGTATTGGGTTCCTTAAGACTGTATACCAGTGCTGGCGTGGCCAGTCTGGGGCAATTAGAACCATTTTTGGTTTCTCCTGCCTGAACTTTAGGAGTACCTTGGGGAGGAGAGGCAGTGGCGGAAAGGCATATACTGATAGGTTTGTCCAGCTGAAAGCTAAGGCGTCCACTTTCCAAGCTTGTCTGTGATAAGTCCTTGTGCAGAATCTTTTTAGTTGATTGTTTTGAGGGGTGGCAAATAGATCTATGTCCGGGCATCCCCATTTCTTTGTTATCATGCTGAAGACTTGTGGATCCAGGTGCCACTCGTGGGGATCCATGAGGTTTCTGCTTAGTTCGTCCTCCAGAGTATTTTCCTTTCCTGGCAGGAATTGTGCCTGCAGATAAACTTGGTAAGTCAATGCTGTGTCCCATAAAGCCATGGCTAGTCTGCACAGGGGATAAGAATGAGTGCCCCCCTGCTTGTTTATGTACCACATGACCATGGTGTTGTCAGTCTTTATCAGTAGTTGTCCCGGATGAAATAGGTCCTTGAAGGCTATCAGGGCATTTTGAACAGCTAGCATCTCTTTTTGATTGATATGTAGATGCTTTTGATTTGTGGACCAGGTGCCCTGAATGCCTCTTCCTGCCATGTGTGCCCCCCAGGCATAATCTGATGCATCCGTCGTTAGGCTCTGCCTGGCTGGGGGTAGTGAGAATGGCTGTCCCTTGTTTTGGTGACAAGCCCTTGCCCACCATCGAAACTCCTGTTGCAGGCAGGGAATTAGAGTAATCATTGTTTCCAGACTGTGGCAATGTTGTGTCCAGACACTTTTTAGGTACCATTGAATTTTCTTCATATGCAGTCTTGCATATGGAATTAGTAAGATGCATGATGCCATGAAGCCCAAAGCCTGCATAATTTTTCTTGCAGATAACTGGGCCTTTGTTGCCATTTCCTTGAAATAGGTAGTCAGTTGCCTTTGTTTGTCTAGAGTGAGATAAGCCATCTGGGCAGTTGTATTTAAGCTTGCACCCAGGAATATTATCTCTTGAGAGGGTGCTAGTTTTGATTTCTTTTTGTTGACTGTGTACCCTAGGCATATTAAAAGTCTTAAAACAAATGTCAGATGCTGTAGTAGAATGTCCTTGTTCTCTGCTTGTGTGAGGCAGTCGTCCAAGTAAGGATATATTTGTATACCTCTTTGTCTGCAGTAAGCAATTACTGGTGCCAGACACTTTGTGAAGACCCTGGGCGCAGTAGATAAGCCAAAGGGCAGTGCAGAGAACTGGTAATGCTTTGAGCCAGCCTTGAATCTGAGGTATCTTCTGCATGACTGTCTGATTGAGACATGCAGGTATGCCTCTTTTAGGTCTAGAGTCACGAGCCAAGCCTTGCTGCCCAGCATGGGCAAAAGCTGCTGTAAGGTCAACATCTTGAATTTTGGTATATCCAGGAAAGTGTTTAGAATAGATAGGTCCAGTATTGGTCTCCATGCTTTGTCCTTTCTGGGTACCAAGAATAGTCTTGAGTAAAATCCTTGTCCCTGCTCTTGCTATGGCACTTGTTGAATAGCCCTCATGTCCATGAGAGCTGCGACTTGTTTTTGAGCCTCTGTCCATTGATTTTTTGGCAGGTCTGGCCAACCGTTTGCCCTTGGCAGGGTATGGAAATTAAACTTGTAGCCTTGTGACACTATATCTAGAACCCATTTGTCCTGGGTTATAATGTGTCAGTTTTGAGAAAAAAGTGCTAGTTTTCCTCCTGAGGGTGCTGCCAGAAGATAAGTGCTTGGTGCAGGCAGGGGGAAGTCATTGGGACTGTTTTCTGTATGATTAAGATTTGTCTTCTCCACCTTTGGAGGTAGAAGCACTCCACTGCTTAGACCTGTAGGATCCTTGTGGCTGTGATCTGCCTCTGGGGCATCTGGATCTGCCCCTTTGAGGTCTGTCTGAGACTGGAAAGGACCAATTCTTTGTAGGCCAGTGTCTGCTAAATCTAGGTGCCTGTACCTGTAAGAAATCCTTGACCGTTTGCAGAGATTTAGCTTTGTCCTCCATTTTCTTTAACACCTCTTCTGTCTTAACACCAAACAAGGTATCATGTTGTAAAGGAGCATCTAATAATTTTGCTTTAACATGGTCAGGCAGATTTTGTTCCTTTAACCAAGCATGTGTCCTAATGACAGAACCCGTAACAGTGGCCCTGCAGGAGGCCTCCAGAGAATCAAACCCACATTGCAAAGTATGCTTTACAACTTGTTCAGCTGCATGCAATAAATCCTACACTTCTTTGTTTTCTGCACATTCTGAATTTGCCATCATTTTCTGTTTAAGCAGTGTCATGATATATTGATGATATTTGAGCATATGAAACTGACAATTTAAGGCCCTTACAGCCAAAGTACCAGATGTGTAAATCTTTTTTCCCCGTCTATCCAGTACCCTAGAATCCCTGTCAGAGGGGGTAGGGTTTTTTGCAGTAGAAGCCTTGACCCCTTTTGGACCCTGAGAAATAGTTTCTGGGTCTGCAGTAGGGGTTTTGAAAAGGAATTTATGAGAGTCAGGGACCCTGTAGTATCTGTCCAGCTTAACAGGAGCTGGAGGTAAAGAGTCAGGGGTCAGACTAGACTCCGAGAACACATCATCTACAATGTCCAACACAGGTGGGATAGCTAGAGGCCTGTATTGAGGTAGTAAAAGGAAGTCTCTGAGCCTTTTCTTAGATTCTGAAAAATCTTGGCTCTCCCAGTGGAAGTGCTCCCTCATGGTATGCAAGGTTTCTCCAAAAGAGTAGTCCTCAGGAGGAGAAGCTGAAGGAATTGATTCTTCAGCATCAGAATCCTCATAGGGTGGAAGAGAATATTCCTGATCAGAAGAGGAATCAGAAGAAATGAAAACCTGATCAGAAGATTCATAGTCTGTCTCTTGCCTAGGCATCTTATCAGGGGGGGATGGGAACCCCTGATCAAGGTAATTAAGTCTTCGGCCATTTTAAGCATCTGTTTTTTGGGCATGGAGGCCTGTCCTTGTGGCTGGCAAACTTGTTTCTTTGCCTTTAAAGGTGGTTTAGTCTTTGTCTTTGACGTCGGTTTAATATATAATTGTTTAGGTCTGAATAAACCCTCAGAGGCCGATGCCTGCTCAGCGGCTCCGGACCCATCTGAGGGAATAATCTCAAAGGCTCTAATACCTTGAGTTTCCAGTGGCCTGGCCGACTCCACGTGGGAGTCAGTAGCGGCCTGCGACTCTAAAGTAGCGGGCGTCAGGGGCTGCGAAAGCACCTCACTGAGAACTGGCGACTTGCTTAGGAGAAGCTTCGTTGTCGGATTTGGACCTTGGTTGCCTGTCTTTTTCTTTTTCTTTGCTTTTTTTGTGAACTCCGGTAGTCGGATGGCTATCCGACGACATTGTATAATTAAACCATCGCCCAAAATAGCTAAATACAAAATCGTACCGACGCTTAATAGTGCGTTGGTTAAATCTAGCACAAAACCGACAACTAGCAACGTCATGGTCAGGGCCTAGGCAAGGAAGACAGTAAGAATGAAAGTCCTTATGAGGTATTTGCTACCCACAAGAAATACAATTATTAACTTTTTCTGACATCGGTCTGGAGCAAGAAAAAAGTTTCCCCAACGGGGTACTTGGCTTTTAATGAAGACTTCAGATCTGAAACTCGAACATGAAAATCTCAGGAGTCGGTCGACCGGCACTTGCAAACTGCTTCTGCTTCGGGCACCGCGCGGCAAGAAAGACTGAATAAAATGTCGTTGGCTGCATCTTTTATACCCCTGATGAACTGACGTCAGGAAAGAGGTGACAGCAACTGCTGCAGAACCCAAGACTTTGGAATTCAGGCTGACTGAGGGCAACCTGCCAGCAGGATAACCCAAATTTAATGACTGCAACAGTGAAACACGAAGAACATCTGTTTGGCCATCAACCTGAACTTTGCCCCTTACGCAGTGCGTTCTCGGAGTTGGAATATTTATGAAGGGGGTGTGGGGGACGAAGCCCCCACATTGCTGGGTTTGTTTTACTGGTAGTTGTTGAATTCAGGATGGCCAAATGGTTACTTACCGTGTGGGAAACTTAGGCTCTCCCATTGTCGATGTTCTGCCATGTCAGTGAAGTTGGTTTCAATGGAGTGGGCTGTCATATAACTAAAGGTAACCCATGTATATATATATACATATATATATAAATATATATATATATATATATATATATATATATATATATATATATATATATATATATATATATATATATATATATATATATATATATATATATATGCCTTCAGTCATATATTTATATGTGTATATGTATTTTAGGTATGTACATTTCCATATATATGTCTATATGCAACACATGATTGATTCTACAGAGCTTTCACATGGTTGTGGTATACCTGTATTGCATGATAACTCTGGAAGAGCAACAGTGACTTGTACATCTCAGATGGTGTACTGTTATGGGGTTATGACTGTGACGTACAGGGGTCCTGGGTTAAAGTATTGGGAGTGACAGATTTATTTCCATTAATGTTAAATAACCAGACTGCATGATATGGTAGATAAAACAGCATGATATTTTATGTCTCAATTGGTTTAGTGGTTTGACTATAGTGTATGAGGTGCTGGGTTTGAGACATGCGACTTACATTTTTTTTCTATTAATTTAAATGACCAGACTGCATGATATGGTAGGTAAAACATCATGTTATTCTACGTCTTAAATGGCTTAGTGATTAGATGCTCTGACTTTGGTGTATGGGGTACTAGACTTGGGACTGACAATTTTTTTCCATTAATTTAAATGACCATACTGCACAATATGGTAGGTAAAACATCAGGCTATTCTTTGCCTCACATGGCTAAGTGGTTTATTGCTTTTACTATGCTGTATGGGTTTCTGGGTTTGAGACTTGAGACTGACATTTTTTCCATTAATTTAAATAAGCAGACTGCATGATATGTTAGTAAATGTCTCAAATGGCTTGGTGGTTAGTTGCTTTGACTATAGTGTACAGGGTCCTCGGTACAAGACCTGCAAAGGCTCTTTATTTTGTTGCTACACTTTAAACTTTATTGCAGAGGGGGGATAAAATATATGTTTTAATTATTTTACTAGGGGTATGGACATTGATTTCTGCGCCTTTATCTGTGGGGGGGGGCTGTGTGTAAGTTGTAACATGACAGGGGCTTTGCATTAGCTTAGACTTGCACACAGTCTGGGTAGGCACTTAATGATGAGGGAACAAACAGGGACAGATTTTATAAATTGCTGTTAGGTATGGGGAATAAGTGCTATGTGCTTACTTTACTTATTTTGATTTTTTTTTGTCCATGGACACTAACAGTAGTGTCCGCGGACTTACACTCTCGCTGCTGAACATTTTCGTGCAGGGGGCATGTATATTGTGAGAGCTTTCCTCTCAGACACACACCCCTAAACTCCTAAACATACCTGTGTACGTACTAGGGCACGGCAGCGCACCTTCGTACATACGCATGCCACTTTGCTGTGCTAAATGTTCACAGTCGCTTCTGTGCAGGAAAAGCTATTCCTGCACGGAAGAATTGTGAATCCGGGGGATACACACACACACACATATATATATATATATATATATATATATATATATATATATATATATATATATATATATATATATATATATATAAAGCCACAGTGGTGCATCGGCTGGAGCACCTTCTGTGTGGAGTCTACATGTCCTCCCATGGTTGAGTGACGTTAAAGACATGCAGGTAGGTGCGAACGTGAATGGGCATGTCTTCGTTGAAGGTTGGCTGTCGGGCTGGCAACTCGGCACCATAAAAATCCATTGCCAATCATGAGCAGACCGGAGTTCTGCTGTGGCGACCCCTAACCAGGAAAAAGCTGAAAGTCTTTCATATATATATATATATATATATATATATATATATGTATATATATATATATATATATATATATATATATATATATATATATATATATAGTTTCATAAGTGTGTACTAAGCCAATGGCCCTGGAGCCTTTACAAGCCTAGCCCATGGGATTACCCTGCCCCTGGCATCGTGCCACCCGACCTTAGTTCCTAGTACCTCTGTCGAGTAGAGCCACTAGAGAGATCCCAGGAGTGAATTTTGTATTTCCTATCCACACATCAAGATTTCTCTTGAAGAGGGCCAGTGAGGTGCTTTGCTTGACATGTATGGGAAGTCTGTTCCATAGCTTGGGCAGTCTCTGGGTTATGAACCTGTCCCTCCAGCATGTTCTGTTGATTATGGTAATGAAGTTGAGGTATCTGGAGCATGTGGTGTGGAGGGATTGGGATTTCTTTAGATGTAGCATTTCTAACAGAGCTAGGTCAGACATGGCTTTGTAAGTCAAGCAGAGATCACCTCTAAGTAGGCGATATGAGACAGAGAATAGTTGGAGTTTTTTGAGTCTGTCCATATAGGACAAGTGTTTAAGGCCTAGGATCCTTTTTTGTGAGGTACTTTTGTGGCCTCTCCAGTTGTTGCAGGTGTCTAGTGAGGTACATGCCAAATGGGGAATTATACTCGATGATTAGCCTAATGTGGGAAGAGTAGTGGTAGACAATTACCGCTTTCTTCCTGGATGCAAAACCCTTAGTAATGAAATGTGCCACATAGAAGGTTTTTCTGACCACAGTGGTAACATGGCGGTCAAAAGAGAGGTTGCTGCTCACCTGTGTTCCCAGATCTCTTATAATGCCTTCTGTGTTCAGAGGACTACCATCAATGTGGTAATTCAAGGGAACCAGGTTTTTCCCAAGGAGGATGACGACACATTTTTTTGGCATTGAGCTTAAGGCCATGGTTCTGACACCATTTGTTAGTGTCATTGAGGTATTTCTGTAGGATGTCAAAATCACTTGGGGAGTTAATAATATCTCCCAACTTGCAATCGTCTGCAAACTTTGTCAGTGAGAGTCCCTTCGTGTTGGCCAGCACTTCAGAGAAGTAGATAACAAACAGGAGAGGACCCAGGACCGAACCCTTTGGGACTCCACTCATAACTGGTCAGCAGTCTGACTTGGAGTCTGCTACTTTCACACTGTGGGTTCTATCTGTGAGCCAATTTGCAACCCACCTAGTGATATAGAGGTTGATGCCTAGCTTAGTGACTTTTTCTATGATTCCTGAGAGGGGAATGGTATCAAAGGCCTTGGCCAGATCAAGGCAGGCTGTATGAACCACCTTGCTTTCATCCACAGCTCTGGTGACTGACTCAAAGAAGTTGACCATGTTCAGCAGACATGATATACCCCTCACAAAACCAAACTATGTAGGATGCAGAGTTTGGAGATTCCCTATATCCTTGTTTATTAGGTCCATGATGATGCATTCCATAGCTTTGCATATCAGACTCGTCAGGCTTATCGGGCGATAATTCCCGGGGTCTGTAGTCAATCCTCCTTTGTGGAGAGGGATGACTGTAGCAATGCACCATTCAGTAGGGACAAAGCCTAAGGTGAGGCTGTGACTGAACAGGGCACACAAGTGAGGTGCCAGTTCACTCTGTAGTTTATGTAGAACACAGCCAGGGATGTTGTCAGGTCTCATAGAAGCTGTACACTTGGCCTTGGACAGTGCTGTTTTAACCTGTGCAGCAGTAGGGTGCCTGGCAATTTACTGGTATTGTGATTTGTCCTTTGGGGAGGTTAAAGTTAGCACTGAATCTGTCGGCCAGTATATTGGCAATATCTGTTTCTCAGTGTATGAGGTACCATTGTGCCATAGCTCAGAGCAAATCTGGGTATTGCCGTGGAGATTTTTTACATAACTATAAATGGCCTTATGTGGTTCCACTTCAAAACATCTAAACCCATAACATCTAAATTCATAACATCAAAACCATAACATCTGAAACCCAAAACATCTAAAACCCATAACATCGAATTTCATAACATCTAAAATGTGCATCATAACATCAAACACTACAAATCACATGAAAATAACATCCCCTCCACATTTAAAAACATATAAATATATACGTAAATATATATATATATATATATATATATATATATATATATATATATATATATGGTTCTACCTCACTTCAACGACACGCCGGAACATTGACACGAAAACCGAGAGCACCAGAAGATCGAAAGCTGAGAAGACCGACACGACGGGACCCAGAAGATCGACAGTGGAGAAGACCGACCCGACGGATGAAAGGATGAAAGCACCGACGCCGAGGATGCCGACATGGGGAAAGGCTGTGTAAGTATGCGGTAGTGACGGACGTTAGGGTGCGAGTAAGGTAAGTGTGGATATTGACGGTCTGTGGGGATAGGGGTGGGTTAAGTGAGTTAGGGTTAGGGAGCGGGTCAGGTAAGTGTGCGGTAGTGATTGTGTTTGGGTTAGGGGTGGGATAAGTGAGTTAGGGTTAGGGAGCGGGTCAGGTAAGTGTGCGGTAGTGATTGTGTTTGGGTTAGGGGCGGCATAAGTGAGTTAGGGTTAGGGAGCGGGCCAGGTAAGTGTGCGGTAGTGACGGACCTTAGGGTTAGGGTTTGGGTTAGGGTTGTAGGTAGTTGTGTATGTGAGGTTTAGTGTGGGTTTGTAGGGATTTTGGTGTGCTTGTGTTGCGTATGTGGTTTTTGGATGGGGAATGTGTTTTGTTTGTTGATTGTGGTGTGTGAAGTGTATGAGGTTTCGTGTTTGTGTACCGTCGGTTATTTCGTTGTCGGGCATGTGGAATTTCGTGTTTTTGTACTGTCGGTTATGTGGTTTCGGTGATTGCGTTGTCGGTGTTTTGGTGTTTCGGTTATGTGAGGTAGAACCATATATATATATATATATATATATATATATATATATACGCAACCCTGTTAAAATGCCAGGTTTGCGTGATATAAAAAAATGAGACCACAATAAATCATTTCAAAACTTTTCCCACCTTTAATGTGACCTATAATCTGTACAATTCAATTGAAAAACAAACAAATCTGTTAGGGGAAAAATATAAAAAAACAAAAATACGTACACTAATCTGGCTGCATAAGTGTGCACACCCTTAAACTAAAAACACCTTTTGATTTAATTACAGCATTCAGTCTTCTTGGGTAGGAGTCTATCAGCATGGCACATCTTGACTTGGCAATATTTTCCCAGTCTTGCTTGCAAAAGCGCTCCAAATTTGTCAGATTGTGAGGGCATCTCTTGTCCACAGCCCTCTTTAGGTCACCCCACAGATTTTCTATTGGATTTAGGTCTGGGCTCTGGCTGAGCCACTCCAATACTTTAATTTTCTTCAGGTGAAGCCATTCTTTTGTTGATTTGGATGTATGCTTGGGGTCATTGTTGTGTTGAAAGGTGAAATTCCTCTTCATCTTCAGCTTTCTAGCAGATGCCTGAAGGTTTTGGGCAAAAAGTGACTGGTATTTGGAACTGTTCATAATTCCCTCCACCTTGACTAAAGCCCTAGTTCCCGCTTAAGCAAAGCAACCCCAATGCATGATAGTGCCACCACCATGCTTCACCATGAAGATGGTGTTCTTTTGGTGATGTGAAGTGTTTTTGCACCAAACATACCTTTTGGAATTGTGGCCAAAAAGTTCAACCTTGATCTCATCAGACCATAACACATATTCCCACATAATTTTGGGAGACTTGATGTATTGTTTTGCAAATTGTTGCTAGGCCTGGATGTTTTTCTGTGTAAGAAAAGGCTTCAGTCTTGCAACCATACCCCATAGTCCAGACATAAGGAGAATACAGGAGATTGCTTTCACATGTAGTACACAACCAGTACTTGCCAGAAATTCCTGCAGCTCCTTCAGTGTTGCTGTAGGTCCCTTGTCAGCCTCCCTGACCAGTTTTCATCTTGTCTTTTCATCAATTTTGGAGGGGCATCCAGTTCTTTGCGATGTCACTGTTGTCCCATATTCTGTCCACTTTTTAATGACTGTCCTCACTGTGTTCCATGCGTGCTGTGTGATTTTTTTGTACCCTTCTCCTGACTGATACCTCTCAACAATGAGATCCCTTTGATGCTAAGCTCTCTGGGAACCATGGCTTTTACTGTAGCAGGCAGCTGAGTAAATGTCAGAAAAATCCTATTAGGACAGTTTAACTTTATTTGGGGTTAATCAGTCTCTTTAATTAATGGCAGGTGTGTACCCAAGAAGACTGAATGCTGCAATTAAATCAAAAGGTGCTTCAACAAAGTATTAGTTTAAGGGTGTGTACACTTATGCAATCAGCTTATTGTACATTTTTTTTATTTTTTTATATTTTTCCCCTAACAGATTTGTTTGTTTTTCATTTGAATTGTACATGTTATAGGTCACATTAAAGGTGGGAAAAGTTTTGAAATTATTTATCGTGGTCTCATTTTTTTTTTATATTACATAACCTGGCATTTTGACATGGGTTTGTATACTTTTTATATCCACTGTGTATATATATATATATATATATATATATATGGGTCTACTACTAATTACCGACACGACGATTCCCCGACGGAAAACTCACCGACGCCAGATGACCGACATCACACAAACCCGACAACGCAAAACACCGAACACCATTACACCGAACACCATTACACCGACACACGGAACGTAAACAACACGCGACACTACATAGCATACACACTAGCCCTGACCCAAACCCTAACCCTAAGGTCCGACACTATCGCACACTTCACCTACCTGCACCCTAACTCACTTAACCCACCCCTAGCCCAAGCTCCGACACTAACGCACACATCACCTACCTGCACCCTAACCCTAACTCACTTAACCCACCCCTAGCCCAAGCTCCGACACTAACGCACACTTCACCTACCTGCACCCTAACCCTAACTCACTTAACCCACCCCTAGCCCAAGCTCCGACACTAGCACACTTCACCTACCTGCACCCTAACCCTAACTCACTTAACCCGTCCCTAAACTACAGTCCCTCACTAGCACACACTTACCTTACCCGAACCATACCTCCGACACGAACACACACTCACCTTTCCCACAGCCTAACCCGACATCCCACAATCTCGAGCACTTACCTGACCGCTTTAACTCCGTCACCATCGCACACTTACCGCGTCGCGATCGCACATTCCCTTGTCGGTCTTTCCGCTGTCGGCAAATCACCCTGTCGGTACACTTACCTGTCGGTCATCTGGCGTCGGTGAGTTTTCCGTCGGGGAATCGTCGTTTCGGGCATTAGTAGTAGACCCATATATATATATATATATATATATATATATATATATTTTTTTTTTTTTCCCTGCTATTAAATGACTGTGCTGCATGATATGCTTGAATAAACATCAGACATGTCTGCAGCTTAGTTTGCTTAGTGGTAAACTGCTTTGGCTCTGGTGTGTAGGATCCTGGTTTCAAGATGTGTAGGGGTTGATTATTTTGTTGCTGGGCAGAACAAGGGCTGTTGGATACAGAGTGATTAAGGCACTTTTAAGCAGTTGTAAGCAGGTTTGCGTGGGTTTGTGTGATGGTAAACAATGATAACTTCTGGTTAAATATGCTTACAAACAGCCTTGAAAGTGCTTAATCTGTGTAGGCATCGCTTAGCACCATGCAAACAGGCTTAATCCCGCTTACTACTTCTTAGTCCCACTTACCCCCGTGCTAATTTCTTTAAAAGAAAAGAAAAGAAAAAAGGGGTGATAGGAAAGTGGTAAGAAGGGAGTATGAAGAGGGTAAAACAATATGAAAGATAGCTAGGGATGTGCAGGATGGGTGTAGGGAAGGTCCATAGCTGTCCATTTCTTCTACAGAAACAGCTGTGCATATATACTAAATTTGGAGGTAAATTTGTACACCCAAAACCCTGAGAGAGAGGGGTGAAGACAATAATGTGTTGTGAAGCCAATTAGACAAGGTTACATGTGTCCAGTGGACATGTGTGCAAAATGGGCAGCTAAGTATGGGGCGACATTTTTTTTGGGGGGGGGGGCAGATTGACCTTTTTTTTTCAAGGTGATGTTGGGAAAGGATAGTAGGTATATTTGGGGAGGTAAGTTGAGTAGGAAGACAGAGGAGACATACAAGACAGCATTCAGGGATGGTATATGACCCATGTGGGGATAAACACCTTGGACGGGGAGGGATGTTTGGTAATCGGAAGTCCAAGAGCCCACAAATGGATACAGTGGGACTGAGGTCTCCACCCATGGGCAGTCACCACTGCACCTTCACAGCCCTGAAGGTGGTTTTGCTGGGGGCTGAGCAGGAGGGGCAGGCTGAACCTCTAATTGCACCATGCAGCCCTCGAACTGGCATAGGAGATCTCCCAATTCCTCACGGAGCTCGCTATGCATCAGACCCTGGACCTGGCTTATGGTGACAGGATCCTGACCATGGCCATGTCTAGAGGAATGAGTCTCATCCCCTGAGGCAGTTCCACCTGAAGGTGGTGCAGGACCAACGGACGAGCAGGTCCTGGGGTGGGTCCCATATGTGCTGGGGCCAGGTGCCATGGCCAGATGAGGACGGAGAGGCGGATCTGCTGGGATTGGCCTTCCCTGATGTGCTATGGTGTTGCAGTTTTAGAACAGATGTTGGTGAGTAATGTTAAACACATTCCATGATTAGTTATAACAGCATGCATGGGTATTCCCATTAACCCAAAACAACAGATTTGGAACATTTGCATATCAAATCAAACACATGCATATATAGAACCACAGTGGGGATTATACCGGCATGCAGGTTACATTGATAGCAACAGGCCACCAATGATAGTATTTGAACAGGGAACATTAATTGGAATACAATTCAACATTTCTAGAACAACAGGACACATGTTCCAACAGTAGGTTTGATGGAAAACATACCCATTCATTTAGGTGTTTAGATTATTGGTGAAGATAAGATGGGGGAGGGAGAGAGATGTCAGTTAACAAATGTAGATTGTTGCAGTGATCACAGCTTTAATGATCATTGCTCTCCTCATTACTCTACAGGTATTATTACAACAACCTATGACCTTGGGTTGCGCAGTGGTATGTTTGTACACAGTGTATAATTACAACCTTCTTATAGCTACTTTATACTTTCTCTTACCTGGAAGACCTGTGGAAGGAATGTATGTTAATACTACATGACTGTTTCTACCCATATTCACATAGTCAGGGTTACATATGTTCATAGGTTCAGAGGGTGGTATTAGGCTATTAGCCCTAGGGCCTATACAAGCCTAGCCATAACAATTCCCTGGCTATTTCTTCCCACAATATTTACTTTCCTCATACTCTGCATTCATACTGTGTGTGTGTGCGTGTGTGTGTATGTGTGTGTGTGTGTGTGTGTGTGTGTGTGTGTGTGTGTGTGTGTGTGTGTTTGTGTGTGTGCGTGTGTGTGTGTGTGTGTGTCTGTGTGTGTGTATGTGCTACTGACAGACTCTGCCTTAATTTCTATCAAGTCACCCTTGTTGTTGGCAGCAGGGAACAGTAGCTGTGACAGCTTGACACATTTGAACATTTCTTGGGAGAGACCACTTGGTGTATGCACTTATCTTGCTGTCATTTGCAGCCGTGCGGTTGGACTGTGGATGTTGGACACAGTATTACTACAGGGTTCTTATAGCTACTTTATACCTTCTTTCACCTGGTAGATCTGTGGAGGGAATTTATGTTGACACTACCTGACCGTTTCTACACATATTCACAAAATCCTACTTGAAATTATGCATACAGCTTACTACCGCTCCCGAGATTTGTACCGTGGCTGTTTCTGCTAAAAATACAACATGTGTGTGTTTCATCAGAATAAGCTATTGAAAAACTCCTGTCACTTCCTTGAATGTTTTCTTTCTAATACTATCTTGGCTGTACAATCTGACCTTGTGATTGCAACATTCTTTTATATACATTCCTATACATACCTTTTGACATAGCACAGTGAGGAAAACAGTGGTTAGCACAACATTAATATTCTGATATTAGTTCTTGGTGCATGAAACTTTCCAGTCATACAAAACCAGAGTAAACACAACCAGTCTCAGGTTTTTACTTTTATTGACAGGTAATTACACTTTTATTGATATATAACCTGTATGTCACTATTACTCTCCTACTGGCTTTTTCAGTCACTAAAACCATATCCGTTTTTAAATACTGCAAGGTGACATTCTACTACATTTTATTTATTTGCCCTACATAATAACAGCTAGATTGTTACTCACCAGCCTCGTGACACATCTTTACAGCCTGCTGGTGTGGGCTTCCAAGTTCACAGCTATCTCATCTGCAGCTGTACAGGAGATAAGAGAAAACATTTATGCATACCTATCCATCACATACACAGGCTGGACTTTGGAGAACACTTATTTTGAATAATACTTACACATGGCTGGAGTATTCCCCGCTCTGGCATCTTGGACCCACTGGTCCAAAAGGTCCCCCCTCCTCCGTTTCAAGTCAGCAAAGTGGTGCCGGACCTGCTCACCAGTCTGAGGGATGCCAGTGGCAGTGGTGAGATCTTGGGCAAGTTGGTCCCAGTCCTCCACTTTGTATTGGGAGCCCTAGTACTGGTCCTGCAGCAGTCACCCTTCATGGTCTTTAATGAGGAGTCCAACCATGACCCTGGACTCCTGAATGCCCCAGCACTGCGCTCAAAAGTGCACATCTTCACCAACAGCTGTCATAGTGCCTACAGTGGGGTGCTACAACTGGTTATGAACTGTATTCCTGCCTGCGTGGTTTAAACAGGGCTAATTTCCCACCCTTTACTGTGACTGGACAGTTTTGAAATTGCTGAACTAAGCTAAGCACCGGGCAAACCTGCTTAGCTAAGATAACTATTGCTTAAAGGGGTAGATGCTTAGCTCTGCTTACCACTGCGCAAATCCACTTAGCTATGCTACATCTTGCTTAAACTTTAAATTTCATTGACACCTCATGTTTAGGGCTGCTACACTACCCTGGTTAGCATATACATAATAATATTCACTACCTATTTATGAAAAAGACATTTTAGTTGTGTTCCACATATGAAAATGTATGGATTGCTGTGGGGCTCTACCCATGACTGACTGCATGTTAGGCAAACACTCTAACCACAGTTTCACTATTAGCACTGTGTATATTTCTATTTAGCTTCTTTTGATGTTTAAACTCTGCTATGCATAGCTTTGTGATGGGCAAATCCGCGCAGGTACACTTAAACTTTACTGCATACAGGAAAAAAAAAACTGCTCTTTCTCAAAAAAAAAAAATAATAATATTTTTTTTTACTTTATCTATCTTCTGTTTTAATTTTTGTTTTTACTCATAGTATTTGATTCTAGCCTAAATTTGCTAAATAACTCTGTATAACTCTACCTTTTAATGTTAATTTTGTAACAAATTTTATTTTATTTTAATTATACTTTATTGTATTTCCTTGTCATTGTTGCTGCTCGGAGCTTTTCTTCCCGGGCCTCTACTGAAAATGGACATGTATCCAGTTAGACTAGCCTGGTCAACAAATGTAAAATAAATAAAATAAATAAATAAATAAGGAATATATTTTATATATTGCTGTTTGAAACTTAGAATATTGATAGAATTACAGGCTTTGGATTAGTATGTATTTTCTGAGGATGTTGTGTCTTAAACTCAAATATTTGTCATTATTTAATGACTTCAATTCAAAGCTATTTGCCAGACATGTGCAGATTTTAGGGGAATACACCAAATATAGGAAGCAGTAATCTGGACATTCTGCAAAGATCTGTAAAACCGAGAGGTATGGCTGTCGAACAACAATTCTCAAGTGCAGGTGGTATGTGTATTGTGAGAGCACTGCTCTCGGACATGCACTCGCACACAAAACTGTGTCCGTTTTAGAGCACAGCATTGTGCCTTCATACATATGCATGGTACGCTACCGTGCTACACAGGAACTGTCCCTTCTGTGCAAGAATAAGCTATTCTTGCGTGGAAGTTTGCTGAATCAAGGGGATTGTCCAGTACTGGGCTATTGAGTCATCATATATTCACACATTCAATGTGCTATGACTGAAGAAAGAGAATTGGAAAGGTGGAACTGTGCACAAGGTCAGAAGTGTGTTTCCTACTTCCTCTAACTTCATCTTGTTCTAAACCATATGGGTGCATGGTGCTTATAACATGATAAACTGTCATCATACTGTGACAACTGTGTTTAGCTGAATCTCTGCAGTTATTAAAGATTAGCCTCACAGCTCATAGATTGCACAAAACCATCATACCAGCGCTTGGTAAAGCATACTGTCATGGATAACAACAGGCATTATTCAATATATGTTTACTATTAAGCATGTGCCCAAAGACATAAGTTGAGTGTTTCAGTGATTTGAAAACTGTAGGATATACCCACAAAATGTCTTCTACATCCACAACCAGGGTGCAATACACTCCACCCTTGCAGACTGTTAGCATAGATCCACTATGGGTGTGTTCCTCAGCAGTGCAATGCAGCAAAGATCTGTGATCCAAGCCATTTCCTGTGAAGGTCCAGCCCATAGCAGGTTCAAAATAGTATGGAAGCAGTTATGTTAAGACAATGCCTTACATTACTAAAATCAGAAGAAGAAAAGGGAAACAAAAAAGTGAAGAATGAACCAAATAATGGATCACAATATGTTCATGGGGCAGTGTCTGCCTTCACGGGAGGTACAGGCTGAGATAACTTTTCTGGATGGGGTGTAGGCCTAATTTTTAATAGATTTATATAAATTTAGTAGACAAAATGGGAGACAAGCAACAGGGATACTGGCATCAAGGATATGTTCCATATCAAGCTCTGAGGCCAGACACATAATCAGGTATATAGGACAGTGAAGATGGATAGAGACAAAGGGTAAGCACATGTGGGATGCAGAACAATGATGAAACACATAAAGACAGATGATGGGCAAGTGGTAACTGGAAAAAATGGGATGACATACATGGTGCAGGTTTTCATGCTAGAAGACAAGGATACTAATGATAGGAAAGACTGTAGGATGCAGGCAACTACCTACACTAAGGATGGTACAGCTGCTTTTGGGTTTGACCCAGTGGTGCCATCATCAGCCCTGGAAGACAGCATAGCATCCTGCTCTCCCTCCCCACAGGACTCTTTCTTTTTTTTCTCAAATATATATTTTTTTTTATTTTCAATAAAAATAACATTTACATAATATTTTTAAATATCATTTTAAACAACTATATACAATATTTACAAAAACCTGACTTTCAGTTATATATACTGTATGTTATTAAATATAGAATTAACAGATCAGTTATCAGAGATACAGTATTGATTATTGCAGAGTGTCTAACAAAGATATAACTTTCTTCCAAGGATTATTTACCAATGGCCGGGATAGATTCGTAGTTCTTTGATTTTTATTTCCATCAATGCAGTTGTCTTCAGTAAAGTGTAGAATTCTTCCAAGGTCAGGGGTGTATTTGAATTCCACCTTCTGGTTACACATTTTCTAGATATAGCAAGTATTGTCCATAACAAATACATATTTGTCTTATTCAGGTAGGGACCTTCATTTACATTTAGTATTATCAATGGGCAGGATTCATGAAGGCTTGCACGGAGTGTAAGAGACGTGCAACACTCCATGCAAGCCTCGCGATCCAGGAACAGCCCTAAACTCCGTGTAAGAGACCAGCTAAAACGTCTCTTACACGGACTGGGCGTGGACATGCTAAATACCTCACTTGCATCCGAAAGGTATGCAAATGAGGTATATTAGCGATCCACGAAGCAGAAACCAGTCCGTGTAGGAGACGTTTTAGCTGCAGAAATGTACTCAGTTGACAACTGAGTACATTTCTGCAAAATCCACAACGGAGCTATGTCAGCCCCAAAAAAAGGTTGCATATGATTCAGGCAGCATGCCAATGGCCAAATATGTGGCCATTGGCAAGATAACCCGATGCAAAAATATTAAAAATATGATTTTTTTTTTCAGCAATCGCCGATGTTTAAACCCAGTGCAGCCCCGCGCAAATGGGCTGCGCTGTATAAAATCATAAAAAAGAAGGTTATAAACCCACAAATGTGGGTTTCATGCAATACATGGAATGACAATACAGGGACCAGCAGACCAAAACCAACATGGCCACCATGTAGCGGTTGCTAAGGGGGGAAGCTGAGTCTAAGACATGTAACTAAGCATTAGTAGGCAATCTCATGTAAATGAGGGTTAGGATACTGAATCTCACAGTCACATACCAAATGAGCACAGTCTGAGTAGTGTAAGAGATACAAAAGGGGGAGGAATAGAGTAGGAGATAGGTGACATCACAGGGGGGAATGGTAGAAAGAAATGCAGTTCATTGGAGGCCAGTGTAACATGACAGATGACAGGCACAGATCATGGAAAGAGGTGTGCCACTAGATAAGTCATGGAAAGTCAAGAAATGGAAGGTGTACACTGTTACCTACACTAAAGTTTCTTGCTGGCCGTGCATGCGCACGTGTGCATGCAATGAAGCGTGAGTGAGGCAGTGTGCGCGTGTAAGGCAGTGTGAGCATGTGGGAGCGTGTTGGGAGATGTTTAACACTGTTTGCGCGGGTGTGCGCGTGTGTAAGGCAGTCTGAGTATGTTGGAGGCTGTTGGCAGATGTGTAACAGTGTTTGCGCGGGTGTACGCGCGTTTAAACCCGAATAAGTAGATTCTTAACCGTGTAAGCACGTGTGCGCGCATGTAAGCCACTGTGAGCGTGTTCCAGATAGTATGCAAGTTGCTCCCCCCTGAGGAAACAGAAAGGAAAAAGGAAGCAACAGAATTAATAGGAAGCTAGCAGGGATAACTGCTGAAGCTAGCAGGTGAAAATAATTAGAAGCAGGCAATTACACAGGCAGAATAGTAGCCCAGCCCAGCACTTAAAACTCTGCAAACAGTAGTGCAGGATGTTTCCATTAAGAGACACTGCAAGACAGGAGTAAGCTAATAGAAGTGAAAACTGAAAAGCTGAACTCAGAGCAGAAATGTTAGGGGCTGCCATAGCTGTCATAATGAGACATAGGCGACTTGCTGAGGGTGGTGACAATGCAGATGGTGCCAGACAACCCACAGTGAGGAGACAGAGAAGAGTGTACAGGCCCAGGGTCACCTACCACGGGTTACATGAGCTGGAGATAGTAGAGCGCTATAGAGTGGACAGAGAGCTCCTGCAGCAGATTGTTGAGCTGTGCAGGCCACGCCTCACACACAGAACCAACAGAGGGAACCCATCCCAGTGGAAACCAAGGTATGTGTTGGCCTAAGAATACTAGCAACAGGTACCTTCCAGAGACCAACTGGCGATATGATGGGGATATCACAGGCATCAGCCTCCAGGGTACTACACCAGTTCCTGGATGCCATGTCAGCACATGTCGGTGATCATGTATATTTCCCCAATGCCCGTGAGGTATTGGCCAGCAATATGCGTCTCTTCCAGCAAATAGCGGAATACCCTGAGGTACTGGGTGCTATAGACTGCACGCACATACACATCAAAGCACCAGCAGGTGAGCGGGGTAGGGCCTACATAAACCGCAAGGGCTTCCCCTCCATCAACTGCCAGGTCATGTGTGATGCCCAGGGCATAATAATGAATGTGTGTGCTGGCTGCCCTGGGAGTTATCACGATTCCCACATCTGGCATTTGACGCAGCTGTACCAGACATTTGCCAATGGGGACATCCCACACGGACACCTAGTGGGGGATGCAGGTTATGCACTGGAGCCATGGCTGATGACACCCATCAGAAATGCACACACACCTGAACAGGAACGCCATAATGAGGCACACGCACAAACACGTAATGTGATAGAGCGTGTGTTTGGGCTGCTCAAGTCACGGTTCCGGTGTCTGGACACATCTGGTGGAGCCTTGCAGTACACACCAACTACATGTACCCAAATTGTCATGGTATGTGCTATGCTACATAATATGATCTTGCGAAAACAGCTGCAGCAGGACCAGCATAGGGCCGGGCCAAACAGCCCCTTCACCATTGCCAAGGCCATCACAGGCAGAGCGTGACTCGGAGGAGGAACAACCTGAGCCTGCCCCAGTAGGCAGAAGGAGGCGTGCCCAGTATGCCCTGGCCTTGGCAAAGAGGCAACGCATAGCACATACACTGGCACAGTAGGAACCCTGGGAATGATACCCCTCTGACTCACTCATATAGTAACAGGGATGCCTAACATGACACAACCTGCTCTCAAACATGTACAGGGAGTGTAGTATGTGCATCCGACAGAGGCAGCCCTGCAGCACCACCTGAGGCATGATTGCCATGTGTCAAGCAATGTAACATCATCTAGTATATGCAAACATGAAGACCCTGCCTAACATCTCACCCTCACCAAGCATGATGCCACACTATGAAGACAAGAAGATCAAGTACAATAATCGGCTGAAGTAATGCAGTCAGTCAAAGGGGAGCCAATGTGTCACAGGCTGGGAAGATATGCGGAGTCTGACATGATGCACCACCTGCTAGGGGTGGCATGCACCTAGCATGCCATGCCCCATGGATACTGTCAAAGGCTGTCAGTACCCACAACATGCCCTGAATAGGTAAGTCGGAAAACACACACCCAACCTCATAGGTTCTACAAGGGATAGGAACCTAGATGTAATACTACCCCATGACAGATGTACAAACAGCAAGATGTGTGCAGTGTAAATGCACACAGTAAGGAGAATGTAGATACCAGTCCTGTAATAGAGAACTGGGCAAGGCTCACAGCAGCACCCTAGCACTACCAGGTCACACCTCATACTGTGCTGTACAGCCGCAAAACATGGAACAAGCTACAAAAGGAGGGTGACTAGCAAGAAATGGCAAGGATAACCACACCCCCATGTTGGTACCACAACAAGAAGCAGCATGGAATAGCCATGGTCAAATACCAATGGCTAAAACTGCCTCGCAGTAGATAGCCTGCTGCAGACCACTGTCCTAATACCAGGAACATCACCTGGCCTATGTCGGAATACATGAATATATCAAGCCCCCCAAACCACATTATATTGCTCGACTGAAAATACCCAGACAAACACCAGTAGCATCGTACTAGCACCAACACAGTAGGGGAAAATTACCCAGATTCCATAAACCAAACTGCCCAGGAACAATGTACTACCCCCACAAGAGGGGTAAGCATACTGGATGTGATAATCAGCAACATGTGTACTGGATGGCAAGATGAGAAGTGTACCCCTCACTGGTAAGACAAGACCATAGAGTAAGCACACTGGAAATACACACCCGACCCCAGTCCCTGGCCAGAATACCACAGTGAAAAACATGTGTAAAGTATAGGTTGCAGCCCTCAAAACCGATGTTGAATCCAGAAAAGGCCCTGTGCAAGTGCAGAACATGGGACACACCACAGAACATGTTATACAGGCATTCCATGAACACAGCCAGGAATGCTTGGAGTATGCAATCACAAATAACAACAACACACAATGCCATACACGCAGACATCTGGCATGCTGGGCTCCAGCCATTACCAAACCATGCAAGAGAATGAGGAAGATACCACATGATAGAGCAAACATAAAAAGGGAAGTAATCACTGACCAGTAGTATGGCAACAACATATGTCCACACATACAATCCACTAAGTCCAGCCACAACAAGTATAACCTATGAATCCAGAGGCAATGTGACGCCTGTACCAAGTACACAGACAACCACAACACCCCCGAATAAATACAAACATATGTGATAGATGCATCCATGTATCCAAAGCAGAGGTTGAGCTCCAACAAGCCAGTACTGTCAACACTAGTCAGGAGGAGAAGGTAACCACATACACCACGAACCCAGTCCCACATAGACCTACCACAACTGTAAACCAAACACATAAACACAGACAAATATGCCCAGAGGCCTCAATTACAAACACACCACACCAACAGATGCCTCCAAAGTAGATCACAAGCAACCACAACCTTCAAACATAGCACATGCAACGAATAGTATGCAAAGCTGGTGTGCCAAACAGTCACAGGCCCGAAGGAGAAACAAATGCCTGATACAGTAGTAATAGGTGTCTGTATAGGCAGAAACACAGCTGTCCCACTCACCAGACTGAACAAGGGAAAGGGTAGAGTAAGCTGCTTGTAGGTAGCCACAAAATGCCACGTAACACAAGTACGCAGGTCACCCCAAAGCAAGCAGGAATATGATGCACTTAATGTCCATGCTGGGGTGAATTACCTGAGATGTACCTCCCTGGTCAACAACAAATGAGACATGTATGGTCCCTCCGAGTATGTACCCCAGGGCGGGATGACACTGGCTGTGTGCAGCATCCAACCCTCACCAAGAATGATGCCACAGTACAAACACAGAATGCTCATGTTTAACAGCTGGCACAGTTACAGCTGTCAGTCCAAGAGGGTGTAATGTGTGTCCGCTGGAGATGTCAAGCATGACAAGCCATGCTGCTGTTCCAGGGATGGCTTGCACCTGTTACCCTGGGCGTCTGGATACTGGATAAGGCCTTTGCCGCCTCCATAGAGCCGTATGTAGGCAAGGCCAAAAGACTACCCACCACCCTAGAAAACATAAGTGGTAGGAAACATAAGGGTAATGCTGCCCAATGCCAGATGTGTAAACTGCAATATGCAGCACTTCCCATTATGGAGAACATTGATGTCTGTCCAGTGACAGAAGCCTGCTGCAGGCCTAGTGATACCACACCAGCACTACTAGGTTATACCACATACCATGTGTTATGGCCCCAACACCTGCACCAAGACATCAAAGGAGGGGGAGTATCCATATGCAGCACAGACACCCATATAGCCAGGTAACTGACAATGCACAAAGCAGCGGACACCACCCATGTGCACATAACTGTAGTCAAAACTGCTGTACAGTCTGTAGCATGTGACAGACCACACTCTCACACACAAGAACCCCACCCAGACATCCGAAGACACTGGACAGTATGGATGTCCCACCAAATACCAGACAAGGTACACAAAGTACCACATAGGTGTCAAACCATTATGTATGCAAGGAGTCATCAGGGACCTAGGGACACAGGTCGACATTAATCTGTCATGTGACAGCCACAATGCCAATGTGGCTATGAAGACTGTTGATACTGGACACCGTATCATGAAAGGATTCACACCAACATCAACAGGGGTCACTGTGCCGCTGTACTGTCCCCTTATCAGACCCACAATCTAGTACAATGACTCATATGGGATGTACCATACATGACACCTGCAGCGGTTTGGAAGACCTCATAGTTACCCCAGCAACAGGATAAAGGGTGCAAAATATATGTCATATGCTGCCTGGCTGTAGACACCCCAGCTGACTGCAGTCACACACTGCGTACACAGAGGCATTGTATGTCCGTTGTACCAGGCCATGTCCAACACAGGAGTAATGGACATGCTACACCACAGAAAATCAAAGCCATTGGAGCTGTGAGAGTCACAGATGTCAACCTCAACACATAATGAATTAAGATGTGCTGGAGGGACAGATACATAACCCATAGGCCCCCACACCCAGAAACAGGATCCCAATCCATGGTAGGCAGAGTCCCTCACTGACACCCCTCAACAGGAATATTGCCAAGTGGATGGATGACCGTACATGTATACTGGGGGTCCCCACTGTGTCACGACCAGACAGAGGCACAGTGAAGAACCTCATAAATGGCCATAATTGAACATAGCAAGGGGTGGCGAAAGACACACACACTCTAGCTAGGCTTACCAATGGCCTAGGGTGCCTAGCCTACTATGAACCCATGAACCTGTGAAGATACAACATGTACAGGACACTAAGGATAATCACAAGGCTTACCCAACTGATGGTAGGAACCATGTTGGGCATCCACAGATATGCTCCGAATCACACAGATATTACAAACAACATACCAAACACACACACATATTGCTAACATACAACCTGTCAGGTGCAGTGCAAACCACCCCGGAGTGCAAAATACCTATCCCAGCAGATGGTCCCCTGACATTGCAGATGCTGAGGTAACAGCCATCATCTGCAAAGCAGAACACACAGCAGCAAAGGTATGTGATGGTGTCCTGTGCTGAGGCCAACATGGACCCCAAGAGTAATGGAATGCAAAATCACACTACTGGCCAATGTCAGCCTTACCACAGGGTATGTACCCAAAGAGCAGTGTACAACAACAGTGGTCCATCACAACAAAGGGGTTGCCTGAATGGATACTCCAAACTAACACCCCAGGATCCTGACAAGCTTGTTCTGCACAGCTATGGAAAGGATCAGTATGTACCGCAGACAGAAGGCTAATGTGGACCTACTGATACGGACCCGACACACTGTGGCTGTTGTAACTGCAGAACCGGCCCCTAAACATGTCTGACCCATTTGAAGCAGTCATTAAGGTCAGTGATGAGGGCTATGTGGTCCACACAGCGTAGCTGGACCGTGCACATGCTTCTAGACCATACCGTACGTGTTCAGTATGGATATGTTCACCAGCTTAAATATACACCCCTATGTCAGTAGAGGGGTTGCAAAGCAGACCAAGGACAGAACTGACATGGTCAGACATGCTGCATCCATGCCAGACTACAAAGCGGATATGAGTGGCATCCCACAAGGCCTGGTCTTGCCCCCCACCCCCGTTCTGTATACATGTCCCATAGGTATAGGCCAACATGGAAGGACTGTGACTGAGCATGTATGCAGAGGAGTACAAACAGCCCACCGTATCCGACCCCCAGCTGACACAAGAAACCCACAAAAGGGCCACCCACAAACAAACAACTGTAGCCATAGCCAAGTCAGCAAGCTAATCACAGAAATGTGTATAGACAACCACTGTGGATATACAGTAAGTGCCCATGAAATACCACGCAGGTGTTAACCCATGAGGCACCTAACATGTAATGTGAGACCTGGGTACAAAAGGTGATAAATAACCTGCACTGGACAAACATGTGTCTGTAGTGTTCGCAGAAACATGTACCATATACCCACCCAAACATGAAGGCTGGCAGATGTAGATAAGGGGAAACCACTCTGGCTCTGCAGCCATCCTCCATCAGCATCACAACTGACTACAATAGCCCTTGTGGGATATACCACAGCAGACACCTCCAACAACTGTAAAGTCCACAACAGTACCCCACCAGGGGTAGCAAAGAGCCTGAACAGATGCCATGTGTTGCCTGAGTAAACAAACTGCAGCCCCACACACGTCCATCCTTCCTGGCTACAGGAAAGCTGTGCCTGATGTATGATGCCATGTCCAACCTGGAATGAATGAACATGTTGCACCTTGTACAATCTGAATGGCAGTGAGCTATGCACATGAGAGACCTGAACCCCAGCACTGACATACATAGGACAAGCTGTACAGAATGATCCATAACACAGAAGGCACCCCACACTGCAGTAAACTCCTGGTACAGGGCAGCCAGAGTGCCACATATCGACACCCCTCAAGAGGCATCCTGATGAGTGTATGGGAGATGGTAGGCTACCCTGTGTATCACTGTTATGTCAGAGGTAGACAGAGGCACAGTATACCAACCATGACATATGTAATGGCAAACTCCAGTTACAATGTGTGTCGAAGGACAAACACACCCTGTGACTACCATCAGCAATGGCCTACAGAACATCGCTAGTGTTTGCCAATGCCCACCCATGTTGTGGAATACACTAGCAATGTTGGACGAGCCTGGTGTAGGTAGTCCATATCTGAACATATTGCAACATGGTCATATGTGCACAACTGGCCCCTACACAGTCTGTCGTGCTCACTATGAAGATGTCAAGCAGTGATAGGACTAAAGCCCAGGATACTGTCCACTACAGTGAAATACCGAACCAGTACACTATACGGTACTACAGTGTTAGGTCATTATGAAAGTATGTTGAGAACTGTCTGCAAAGTATCCCATGCAATTCCTGCAGGCACAGTATAATCCCTGTTGTGGCAGACACAAAGCAGTTGGCCAGTTAGTACACAACATGACACCCAGCACACAATCATAAACGTGTGATAATGATGAAGGTCACACACACCCAAATATGTGTTGGACTTCAGAGTACAACATATGGAAAGCTCACACTGGGCATGCTCGCACACTTTGATAAATGAGGCATATGTCAGACAACATGACATGGAAAGGCTGAACTGGGCATGCTCACACACTTAGGCCATATCTCTGTGTAGCAGTTGGCCACACATATCTGGTATTTGTACGTGTCAGTCCAGGAACCAACCACAACACAGCAATCAGCCCAGTGCACACAGTAAATGACCACAGAGACATAAGTGATATAGTGGATCGCCGTCATATGCAAACATCTGCCACAGATACACAAGTTGGTCATAGGAACAGGGAATGCTATGGCAATAAAGACCTGCAAACAGTAGAACAGCACAACAAATATTGTGCATCCGACAATTGAACATATGGGTGTAGAGGTCAATACTAGGCTTCTTGCCCCAGGGAATGGCAGCTCAGCCAGAGTGTGCTTGGCATCTGCATCCCCAGGATAGTAGGCTACCGTGCCACTGTAAAGTAGGTCACAGAAGGCGACATGTGAGGCTAGTGAGCTGTGCCTCTGTCAAGCAGGGGCACCGTGGAGGTCTCAGGGATTGAATGTGCTAAGCCACAGCCATGTTGTTGGTGTGTGCTGTGAGAGGGTTGCTGAGGATCTCTGACAGTAGGTGTCCGTCAATAACAGACTGAGGGGAGCCCTACCTGCATTCTCTGGACGATTCCACTGTCAACACTGTGTTGTAATGAGTATGTGTGAATGAAGTGCCGTGCTGGAACCGTCCACAGATGTCCTCCCTCTGTGGGCTACAGTTCTGCAATGTAGTAGGTCGCTCTGTCTGTTGAACGGCGCATATATGGCCGGTGTACAGCTGACAGGTGTCTTGTTGTGGAGCAGTCATGGGTATATGTGGGATAGCATGACCAATGCAAACTGTACACATGCTCATAGGATGCAAGTGTCAAGGATTATGCTGAGTGGCCAGTATAGTCCTCCAGCATGGGTCCTCTGAAGTCATCCACCCCAGTCTACACAAGTGTAGAGTCTGCTTGTGCTAAACACAGTTTGTGTGCAGTGACAACCTTGCCTGGGGTGGAGATGAGATATGGATGTCCAGGGAAAGGTGGACATGGGCAGGTATCAACAATGGTGGTCTACCTCTGGTGTGGAACAGTGAGTACCCACGTTGCAGATGGACAGGTGCAATATGTATTAACCCATGTGGCTGTGGTGTGTGGTTCTGCCATAGCACATGGACCCACAAATTGTAGTGGCGGTAGGGTAAAGTGGTAGAGGCCTGAGTAGTTCTCACACACAATATGCCTGTACCTGATGTTAACAACTGGAATGGTGTATGTGAATACCTGCATATCCTGGCACTGTTCCCAGGGAAGCTAAGTGTGTGTCCTGGATGTGGGTGTGGTGTGCTGGACTGGTTGTGTTGTGTGTTACAGGTCCTGTGGTCCCAAAGCATGGTATAGAACATAACCTGCCAGTGCGATGTGCATATCTGACCCTGATGTAGGTGGCTGCAAATGCATATATATGCTATCCCCCACCTGACAGGTAGTACGACATATAAAAACCTCTGTGGAAATCAAGATGTCAGCACCCTAGAAATACTACAGGTGCAGAACAGATGCCCAGTAATTCCAATAGTGCACTCTGCTAATGCGTCGCTCTCAAGTGTCATAATATAGTTAGGTAGGGGTTCAAATCCTGCAAATGCTCAGTGTGTGTGTGTGTGTGTGTGGGTGAATGGGGTTTGTGTGTGTGAGAGGGAAATGTTCCTTTTGGCAACTGGGAGAACACACTACAGGATGCACACTCCCCTTTCTAAACACAGATGATGTCAGCACCCTATAAGTACAGCAGGAGAAGGGAAGCCTCCCAGTAATGCAAATAGCGCACTCTGCTAATGCATCCGTCTCAAGTGTCATAACATAGTTAGGTAGTGGTTTGAATCCTGCAAATGCCAAGTGTGTGTGTTTGGATGAGGGGGGGTTATTGTGTGTGTGTGTGTGAATATGTATGAGGGATGTGCCCCTTTTGGCAACTGGGAGAACACACTACAGGATGCACACTCCCCTTTCTAAACACAGATGATGTCAGCACCCTATAAGTACAGCAGGAGAAGAGAAGCCTCCCAGTAATGCGAATAGCGTGCTCTGCTAATGCATCCGTCTCAAGTGTCATAACATAGTTAGGTAGTGGTTTGAATTCTGCAAATGCCAAGTGTGTGTGTTTGGATGGGGGGGGTTATTGTGTGTGTGCAGATATGTATGAGGAAAATGTTCCTTTTGGCAACTGGGAGAACACACTACAGGATGCACACTCCCCTTTCTAAACACAGATGATGTCAGCACCCTATAAGTACAGCAGGAGAAAGGAAGCCTCCCAGTAATGCGAATAGTGCGCTCTTCTAATGCATCCGTCTCAAGTGTCATAACATAGTTAGGTAGTGGTTTGAATCCTACAAATGCCAAGTGTGTGTGTTTGGATGAGGGGGTTATTGTGTATGTGTGAATATGTATGAGGGATGTGCCCCTTTTGGCAACTGGGAGAACACACTACAGGATGCACACTCCCCTTTCTAAACACAGATGATGTCAGCACCCTATAAGTACAGCAGGAGAAGAGAAGCCTCCCAGTAATGCGAATAACGCGCTCTGCTAATGTATCCATCTCAAGTGTCATAACATAGTTAGTAGTGGTTTGAATCCTGCAAATGCCAAGTGTGTGTGTTTGGATGGGGGGGTTATTGTGTGTGTGCAGATATGTATGAGGAAAATGTTCCTTTTGGCAACTGGGAGAACACACTACAGGATGCACACTCCCCTTTCTAAACACAGATGATGTCAGCACCCTATAAGTACAGCAGGAGAAGGGAAGCCTCCCAATAATGCAAATAGCGTGCTCTGCTAATGCATCCGTCTCAAGTGTCATAACATAGTTAGGTAGTGGTTTGAATCCTGCAAATGCCAAGTGTGTGTGTTTGGATGAGGGGGTTATTGTGTGTGTGCAGATATGTATGAGGGATGTTCCTTTTGGCAACTGGGAGAACACACTACAGGATGCACACTCCCCTTTCTAAACACAGATGATGTCAGCACCCTATAAGTACAGCAGGAGAAAGGAAGCCTCCCAGTAATGCGAATAGCACTCTGCTAATGCATCCGTCTCAAGTGTCATAACATAGTTAGGTAGTGGTTTGAATCCTGCAAATGCCAAGTGTGTGTGTTTGGATGGGGGGTTATTGTGTGTGTGCAGATATGTATGAGGGAAATGTTCCTTTTGGCAACTGGGAGAACACACTACAGGATGCACACTCCCCTTTCTAAACACAGATGATGTCAGCACCCTATAAGTACAGCAGGAGAAGAGAAGCCTCCCAGTAATGCGAATAGCGCGCTCTGCTAATGCATCCATCTCAAGTGTCATAACATAGTTAGGTAGTGGTTTGAATCCTGCAAATGCCAAGTGTGTGTGTTTGGATGGGGGTTATTGTGTGTGTGCAGATATGTATGAGGAAAATGTTCCTTTTGGCAACTGGGAGAACACACTACAGGATGCACACTCCCCTTTCTAAACACAGATGATGTCAGCACCCTATAAGTACAGCAGGAGAAGAGAAGCCTCCCAGTAATGCGAATAGCGTGCTCTGCTAATGCATCCGTCTCAAGTGTCATAACATAGTTAGGTAGTGGTTTGAATCCTGCAAATGCCAAGTGTGTGTGTTTGGATGGGGGTTATTGTGTGTGTGCAGATATGTATGAGGAAAATGTTCCTTTTGGCAACTGGGAGAACACACTACAGGATGCACACTCCCCTTTCTAAACACAGATGATGTCAGCACCCTATAAGTACAGCAGGAGAAGGGAAGCCTCCCAGTAATGCGAATAGCGCGCTCTGCTAATGCATCCGTCTCAAGTGTCATAACATAGTTAGGTAGTGGTTTGAATCCTGCAAATGCCAAGTGTGTGTGTTTGGATGGGGGGGTTATTGTGTGTGTGCAGATATGTATGAGGGAAATGTTCCTTTTGGCAACTGGGAGAACACACTACAGGATGCACACTCCCCTTTCTAAACACAGATGATGTCAGCACCCTATAAGTACAGCAGGAGAAAGGAAGCCTCCCAGTAATGCGAATAGCGCGCTCTGCTAATGCATCCGTCTCAAGTGTCATAACATAGTTAGGTAGTGGTTTGAATCCTGCAAATGCCAAGTGTGTGTGTTTGGATGAGGGGGTTATTGTGTATGTGTGCATATGTATGAGAGATGTGCCCCTTTTGGCAACTGGGAGAACACACTACAGGATGCACACTCCCCTTTCTAAACACAGATGATGTCAGCACCCTATAAGTACAGCAGGAGAAGAGAAGCCTCCCAGTAATGCGAATAGCGCGCTCTGCTAATGCATCCATCTCAAGTGTCATAACATAGTTAGGTAGTGGTTTGAATCCTGCAAATGCCAAGTGTGTGTGTTTGGATGGGGGGGGTAATTGTGTGTGTGTGCAGATATGTATGAGGGAAATGTTCCTTTTGGCAACTGGGAGAACACACTACAGGATGCACACTCCCCTTTCTAAACACAGATGATGTCAGCACCCTATAAGTACAGCAGGAGAAGGGAAGCCTCCCAATAATGCGAATAGCGTGCTCTGCTAATGCATCCGTCGCAAGTGTCATAACATAGTTAGGTAGTGGTTTGAATCCTGCAAATGCCAAGTGTGTGTGTTTGGATGGGGGGGTTATTGTGTGTGTGCAGATATGTATGAGGGATGTGCCCCTTTTGGCAACTGGGAGAACACACTACAGGATGCACACTCCCCTTTCTAAACACAGATGATGTCAGCACCCTATAAGTACAGCAGGAGAAGGGAAGCCTCCCAATAATGCAAATAGCGTGCTCTGTTAATGCATCCGTCTCAAGTGTCATAACATTGTTAGGTAGTGGTTTGAATCCTGCAAATGCCAAGTGTGTGTGTTTGGATGAGGGGGGTTATTGTGTGTGTGTGAATATGTATGAGGGATGTGCCCCTTTTGGCAACTGGGAGAACACACTACAGGATGCACACTCCCCTTTCTAAACACAGATGATGTCAGCACCTTATAAGTACAGCAGGAGAAGGGAAGCCTCCCAGTAATGCGAATAGCGTGCTCTGCTAATGCGTTTCCCCTGCGTATCGTAATGTAATTATGTAGGAGTTTGAAACCTGTAAATGACATGTGTGTGTGTGCATTTCCGTATGAAAAACATGTTAGTTTTGGCAATCAGGTGATCACACTACCTGATGCACATTACCCTTTCAAAGTACTGATGTTGTCAGCACCCTATAAGTATAGCCAGAGATGAGGAACTATCTAGTAAACCGAACAGTGCACTTTGCTAATGCGTCCCTCTCACGTGTCATGACTTAGGTAGGTAGGGGAATGAATCCTGCAAATGGCAAGTGTGCATGTGTGTGGGGGTAGTAGGGTGTGTGTAAATGCAAGTGTGAGGGAACAGATCCTTTTGGCAAATACTACAATACACCAGATGCTGCATACTCCACCAGTAAACACATGTCACCACACTATCAGCACAGCCAAACAGGGCTAGTTGGCTAGTAATGCCAATAGTGTGCTCTGCTACTGTGTCTATTACCATTGTCAGAGTACAGATAGGCATGTTTTGGTAACCCACAACTGTCATGTGTGGTTGTGTCACACAGTATGACCTTGTGCGGGTGTTTGTACATAACAATGCATGCCATTGCCTAACCCAGCAATGGCATTGCACACATGATGTATGTGTGTGACACATACACATAAATACCTGTGACCTGCAGTAGTTACCATGTCTGACACATGCTTTGTGTGGATAAATGGTATTAGCAATGTATACCAATATGACTGTGTCTTACTGTGCAGGGTCCGCACGTGGTATGTCCCTATACAGTGTGGGTGTCTATGGTGAAAGACCTACAGCAGGGGATACACATCTGGTCTGGGCCTTATAGTGTACATGTAGTCAATGTACAGGTGCTGCATGTTCCCACCTGTTGTGGTAGTGGTAACATGTCATTCCACTGCAATTCGGTGACCACATGCTGTGAACTCTTCAACTAGAGTGTTGTAGCTACAGTAATGCTCACACACAATGTTCGGCTGGATGCAGTACGGCCTTATAAACACAGTTCATGAGACTGTCATATTGCCGGTGTTGTTATGGAGGATAGATGGTCTTCCTGTGTATGTGAGGGTTGTGTGTGCCAGGCTATGAACCAGATGGCAGTCCGACACATTGTCAGCTGCACATGAATAGGCCCTGATGGTTTGTGCTGTGCCAACAGCCTGGAGGTGTGTGTATCTGTGTTACCTTGGGATACCACCCCCCTATCCATGTGTGTTACATGTGTAGGGGACGACAGGCATGGTATTGGGCATAACCTGTCAGTGATGGGTAACACCTGTGAGCCATGAATCATGCATCCGGTACTGCACAGACATTGCAGTTCACCATGCTGAGGGCAGTGTCTGGTGCATGCATCCTCCGGTGTACACTGCTGTTGTTGTGTAGCAGCACTGTTAGTGTCCTAACATGTGTGATACCCACGGAGGTCACTATGTAAACCATGTCCTGCAGCATAAGGCAGTATGTGTGTACCAAGGAGCCTTGCCAGTATACATCGGGCCATGGGTGTCACGTGCAAGATGACCCGTGCACATCAATGTGGCTTCCCTAGCATGTAAGCACACGTTGACAGCCAGTGGATACCCTATGAATGACAGTGGAGACTGAGCATACTGTAGACATACAACAGCCTTCCCACATATAGTGTTAGAATACCTGGTGAGGGTATGTTGGCAACCAACATCAGGCTCATACTGGCCTGTGCCACATGCTGAGAGATCCATTCTATGTTCCCTATCATGTAGTCCAGGGAGGTATGTCCCAGGCAGCCACACTGGCATGGTCAATGAGTGAGTCATATCTGTCCATGCCTCTGTCTGACCTGTATGCATGTGTGCTGTGGTGGACCATAGTGCCCCTGAGTCATATCACTGTGACCTTCACCAGATACAGCCTGTTGAGCGGGACCCCAGTGCAGCACACATGACAGGTACCTGACACGTCTGTAGCAGGCGTGTTGTGTAGTCCTACAGGCTGTGGGCGTGTGGCACAGGGGATGTGCGTGCCATGTGTGGCATGTGCTCTGTTCCGACGGAACATATGCCTGTGTGCCAGCTGCGGAGGTGTGTGATGCCCAGGCAGGCTGCTAGTCTGAGTCCCCACATATGCCCCAGTGTGTTCAGCATGCTGTCAGTGTGTGTCAATGTCTGACTGGTATTGTCGTCACTGTAATATCTTGTATTGATTTATTTATTTATCCTACATTTGTTGACTGGGATAGCCCAACTGAATGCATGTCCATTTCCAGGGGAGGCCCGTGGAGACAAGCTACGAGGGTAGCAGATACAGCATTACAGAATACTAGCATTACATAGTACAAACAGATTATTTACAGAGATTACATAAGTAAGCAAGTCAAACATGTTCCACAGGTTAATGTTAGACCTGAGCACAAGCCAGGATTAAATTGAAATTACACAGTACAGTGGTTCACAGAAGTTACACATTCAAGTTAGCCAGGCTTGATACATTGACATAGCCAGTTACGTGACAAATGTTGTTTGAGTCTACTGTTAAATGACCTAAGGTGGACATTAGGGTAATATCAGCTGGAAGTGAGTTCCAGGATCTACTTACAGGGTTTGCAAAGAGAGAATCAGCAGCTGTGTTATTAAACTTGCTAGTTTGAAGTAGTACATTGTTAGAGGATCGAAGCGGTCTAGGATTGTTATAGGGGGTGATAATAATTTAAGTGCAGGAGTATTGTCTGGATTATAGAGGATTTTATAGGCCATAATCAGTTGTTTATACAGTATTAGGCTGGGTATTGCAAGCCAACCAAGCTGATTTAGATTGATGCAATGATGTGTCCTAAAAGGCAGGCCAGTGGCAAACCTGGCAATGTGGTTGTAGCAAATCGAGTGCTTGTTAAGGACAGTCTCGTTCATATGTGAGAGTAGAGGGGATGCATACAGACGGGCTGAAACAAGGTGTGAGCGAGCTATGGCACCTTTAGCTGGAGGGGCTAGGAAGGCTTTAATTCTGTAAAGTGACCCTAGCTTTCTATTGATGGCTTTGCTAATCTGGTTAACATGTATGTCACATATGAGATTATTGTCTATGATGATACCTAATAGTCGGAGATGGGTCAGGGGAGATTATTGTGCCATCAGTTGATGTTATGGTAATGGTGAACGTGGTAGACCTACGTGTTGGTGGAATAACAGCAGTTTAGTTTGATTGGGATTTAGGATCAGAAGATGTTCAGAAAGCCAGTTTGCTATTGTATTAAAGGTGGTCTGGGTAGCTGACCATAACTCTACTGGAGATGTGGCTGAGCAGATCAGAGTAGAGTATACAGCATATTGGATACAGCTGACTTTTGGGATGACAGTATAACGGTCGTTAATGATGATGGAGGACAGCAAGGGCCCTAGGATAGAGCCTTGTGGTACTCTGAGGGTGTTAGGTAGAAGGTTAGAGGGTTTGTTCTGCCAGAGGCCGGCCTGCTGTTGACCATGCAGGTAGGATTGACACCATTGGAAGGCTCCAGTATCTAGACAGTCTGTGCAGGGTGTGGAGTACAAGTTGGTGATCAACCATATCGTATGCCTTTGAGTTATCCAAAAGGAGGGCTGTGGATATATAATTAATGTTGCAAGTATGGCTTATGGTGTTAGTAAAGGCTAGGAGGCCTGACGTAGTGCTGTGATGAGGACGTAAGCCATGTTGAGTGTCTGCCATAATGCGAGTTTGGATTAGGTGGTGCATGACTTGTCTATGACGAAAGTTTCCATAATCTCTGCAAGTGGAGAGAGTATAGCTATTGGCCTATAACTGGGGACTTCAGTAGAGCTGCCTCCTGTGTGAAGTGGGATTACATATGACATTTTCTAGATGGTGGGAAAGTTAGATTCTAACATAGTTCCTTTGATTACCTTTGAGATGGGGTAAGCAATAGCATCATCTGGTTTTGATAGGTACTCGGCAGGGAGTTGATCAGCAGACAGTGTAGTGGGTTTCACTGTTACAACCAAGGTACGGAGAAGTGAAGTGGCGACTGGTTGGCAGCTGGACGCAAGTAGTTTTCTAGGGGTGCTGCTTTCAGGACCAGGAGAGCTAGGAGGTAGATGGCTAGCTAGGGCCTGCAATGTCTCAGTAAAGGACTGGTCAAAGCTATCAGGAACATCTTCAGGGGTATTATCAATAGTAGCAGCAGGGATTGGGTTTGACGTTTGTCCTGGACGTAGTATATATGACATGCCACCTGACAGGGTATGGCATTACTGGGTTCAGAGAGACCAGTCCCCAGATTGGCTGTGTGGTGGCATCCCACACATGTGTTGTACGTTCCTGGCCAAGGGTGATGGCTGACTGCATACATGTGGCAGCTGTGACAATGACACATGACTCACATAAACCACGACTGGACCATAGAGGTGATTCACAGGTTACCTTTGCACATGCCACCCTAGTAGTGTGATTGCCATGGTGAGTACCAACACATAGGCCCAATGGGGAACAACATACTGAAGGTGTGTATGTGTGGGTCGACTGCCACTGTTTCATAGCACTGTCATATATGACTGCACACGTGGGTAAATGCCAGGTAAGACGTGTGCAATGTGTCACAGGCAACGTACATGCATACAGGACAGACAGTGACGTTCTGTCATGTGTAAGGTTGACATACATATGGTACGCTATGCAGATGTCACTAGCAGTCTACAGAAGCACTGTAACTCTGCATTGCAGGTGTAAGCAGTGTTCCAGGGGACCCCAAGCGAACATGCATGCAAACAAAGCTACAGTACACAGGGCTGGAAGTACTGCATTATACAACAAAGAAGGGGTAACAATAACAGTAAGTAACAATGCAAATATGTAGGCACTATCAACATGTACCCAGGAATACGCAGCACAGATGCCCATGGTAGAACCGATATTATGTCATACTTATTTGTGATCTGGACAACATTGGTACTGCACACATATCTAGATGCGCGAACATACACATGGCATAGTTGCTGTGGGCATCTTGACACTATTACTGTACATGTTCACCATTGCATATCACTACTTGCGTTAGCTTTCCCCCTGTGCTACCCATGTATGCGGCTATCTGTTGACAACCTTACCACCGGCATGCAATTATGTGCAGCTGTTATACTTTGGTATGTACTATGGGTGCAGATAACAATTCAGGACATTCATACAGTTACTACAGCAGGCATGCTGGGGTACACACACAGTCATAGCAGCACACTGTACTGTTACCAACATGATACTACTAATACACGTCTATGTAGTCACCCTGTGCATCAGCAACGTGTTTATCTGTTCCCGCAATGATGTTGGAGATTGCAGGAGGTGGCACAGTGTCATCATATGCACAGGGTGTGGATTAGGTATGCCTGAGTCAGCCACTGATACCACCAATTGACATGTGTGTGTATGTGTGTTGGTGAGGGGCAGCAGTACAGGGTGGGGCAGTGTTGGTGCACTGTGTGCATGTATGTGGTTGCCCTAAGTGTTAACATTTTGCATGTGTGTATGCATGCACAGAGTTCCACCTCATGGCTGCCATATACCGGGGTTTGTGGACAGCCACAGACTGCACCTGGCAGGCCATACAGATCAGTGTCTGTGTGCACGGACACGGTACCTGTGCCTGGCAGGGGTGCTACGGACCATATCCAGTACAAAGCCGGACTGGGTACTGTCATCAGAAGTGGGGGTGTGTTGACTGGACACATGGCCCTGTTGGGACTGTCCAGAGCCACGTGCACGTGGTCTCCTGGGGCGTTCCGATGACAGCACAGACCCAGCATTGTTGGGGCTGCTGCTGGCACTATGGGGGCGTGTGCGAGCCTGTTGCCATCCGCGCCGACTGCCAGCTGCTGCCGCTGCTGGCATACGGCCACGTCGACGCCGCAGACGCCCACCATTGCCCTGGCTCATGGACATCTGGTTGTGGAACTGCTGTAATATGTCCCCACAACGTCTGTCTATGACATCGGTGAAGTTACGGATAGCATCCGCAATGTCACGCATACTGTCTGTCATGGCTGTGCGACATGCTCTGAGCTCCCTCAGACCCTGTCTGGTGTACCTTTCCATATGTGACTGAGCCTGCATGACAGTCCGAAACATAGCTGAGGTTGACAGACCTCTTTGGGCACGTTGGCCAGAGGCAGTACGCCCATGGATGCTCCCACGAGAACCCATGGGCAACTGTCTGTGTGGTACCATCGGAGGACCCTGCCCATGGCTGCTGTGTGGGGACGCATGTGCCACAGGTACCACATTACCCTGGTCTATGCACTCTGTATCCTGTCCATCACCTAGGGACAATGGTGACAAAGGATGTACAGGCAGGATGACTGTGCGCAATGATGGGGTTGACAGCTGTGTACTGTCAATTGGCTGACCAATGGCAGACCCTGACACACCTTCCTGTACCATTACACATATATCATCATTACCAGTAGCCGTGGCACAGGATTCAGGTTCCCTGCTGCAGGTCACCAGAGCAGCCCCAGAACCTGTGGGATGAAGACAGGAAATACAGTTTACAGTCTCCAGACATTGTTACCAGTGATGCACTTATACACACATGCACACATGGACACATGCACACAGGCACACATGCACACAGGCACACATGCACACATGCACACGTGGACATATGCACACGTGGACACATGCACACATGCACATGTGGACACATGCATACATGGACACATGCACACATGTTCACATGTACACATGCACACATGGTCACGTGTACACATGCACACATACACACATGCACACATGCACACGTGGACACAGGCACACATGCACACATGCACACATGCACAGATGCAGACATGCACACATGCACACGTGGACACAGGCACACATGCACACATGCACACGTGGACACAGGCACACATGCACAGATGCACACGTGGACACAGGCACACCTGCACACATGCACACATGGGCACAGACACACCTGCACACATGCACACCCTGCAGTATACACACAGAGCACTACTGAGTTACACTACTGTTACTAGCATTATCAGGACTATTATAGGTTATGTTAAACACACTCACCAGCATGGATGGCCTGTCTCTCTGTAACCCTGGAGGGACCTGCAGAAATGATGAGATTAATGTCAGTGGGCACATCTGTGCCATTGATATTGCATATGATACAGTGTACAGAACAGTCAGGTGTACATATGGCATATTACCTGCACGCTCCATGTCGTGCTGCTGTGTGGAACCAGCCTCCATCATAATGCAGGTGTACTGCTGTTGGTGTTCCGGGGCTGGAGCCACAACACTTAGGAGTAGCCCCTCCAGTCTGGTGAGGGGGGGATGTGTGGCCAGCCCACCTCCTGTGGCGACCTGTTGCCTGTGGATATCTGATGCACGCTGCCGGACACTTCGGATTAAATCACTGCAGTGATGTCATACCTGCTCATATGTCCTGTTATGCGTGCCAATATCATTTACCCTACGGACAAGGTCTTGCCACAGTGCGGCCCTCTCCTGCTGATTCTGACTGGTGCGGGAAAACAGGATGTCATACTCCCGCACCAGGCTCTGGTAGCTCTCCTCATCTTCCACCACAGAGTAGGCGGGGTTACGCTGTCGCGCCATCTCCCTGGAGGAGAACACAGACAGGATATCAGCAGACCATGTCAGCAATATATGGCACACATACTATACATGATACTCATGTGTAGTGATATACTACTACTCCCATATGTTGCATGTGTGTGTGTCGTGGTGGATACACAGGTACATGGCCAGATATCAGTGCTCAGCCAACACCTGTGCAACAATACCTGCCACATTCCACACAACGTATTAGCATGCCCCATCGGTCAGCACACACTGACAGGTGCAATGCACAACCTCACTCTGGGGGTTCATCCCAAGGTACTGTATGTGGGACACTGTCCACTACTGTGATGTGGACAGACGTTATTCAGCCTGGATATACATATCCCACCACCACCACCAGCACAGTAGACTACTTTGATATGTATGTGGTTAGACAGTTATTCACTTGCTGGGACTGGGATGGTATCCATGCAGCACACTGGGCCAGTGGAAGCCACAAGCCACACTGCTGACCCCTTTGCAAATGCTTACCACGGACATGCCGCAGATTGCATGACACTTGCACACACATGTCTAACCCAGACCCTATGCACATCCTGTCCGGTGGACCCCAGACAGAGGCAGATTGTATAACAATAGCAGGAGGCTACTGCAGGACAGAGCACATTCACATTAAGGGTAGGCATCTGTGGTCAGCACTGGTACTACGCTATAGTCTGTCATAACAACACCCACGGCCTACTCTGGGAGGGAAATGGACACAAACACTATGGATGACCACAAGGCCTTCTTCAGTTATGTTACACATATGGACCACATGCCTCAGATATGCTCTGTGTTAATCCACACCTACTTAACATTCACCAAACACACTCATATTGGCAACAATCCTGCAGACATGTTTGGTGCACATATCCCCCCTCCTTCTCCCCCACCTTTGAGATATTTATCCCAGCTGGATGTAACCTCCCTATCATCGCACATGTCCAGGTGAGGGCCGCCCTCAGCAGCGGAGAACACACAGCATCACTGTGACCTCGTGGTCCCCCTGGATGTGTGCTACCGGCACTCTGAGAGGACATACCACCGCATGTAACACTGATAGTTTATCTTGGCCGTGCTACAGGATATGTACCTGGACAGTGGCATACAGCAACAGTGGTCCCACAACACTAAGGGGGCACCTCGACTGACCCTGGGAATTACCACATCATATGTATAACGGGCCTGGTCTGCTACACTATGGAATTATGCAGTATGTGATGCATATGCAGTGACATCAGGTACCTGCAGACACTTGTTCCCAGCCAGTGTGCCTTTGGGATAGGCTGATCCTGACTTTTGGGCCTGGCTGACATTTCAAAGCAGTCACTACAGCCATTGCTGGGCCAACACACAGACACATGCTGCCAGGATCCTGGCCTATGACTGCTTGACATGTGATGTATGGTCATCCCCTTTTGGTGGAACTACGTACACACAACATATCACATGGACATACCTATGGATACAGACCTATGACACATTTGGAGGGTTCACAGTATGCACACTATTAACCTGCTACTTTGCATTACCTCTGTTTGTCGCAGCTGGTTGCGTTACCACAGCTTCTGCTTGCTGCTGCTACTGTCAGTGCTGACAGCTTCAGGTTACAGAGAGTCACAGTGTCTGGTTTTTTTTTTTTTTTTGCTCTCTCTCTCTCTCTCTCTCTCTCTCACTTCTCGCTCTCCCTCTGTCTGCTTACAGACAATGCAATGAATGTATTGCATGTGGGGAGTGTTAGCACTGGATGCTTTTGTAGGTATCTGCATAGGTCCATGTGATGGCCTCTGCACCAATTGTAAGCCAGCATTTGCTAATTGCATACAGCCAGTTGTGTACTGATTGCAGTTCTCACTGTGATTTCAGGTCAGTGCTATAAAAGGGTATGTGGGATAGGTGTTGCCCTTTCAGATTGTGAGGGCGGGGACCATGCTGGTATGCTGTGGACAGTGTTCTGTGACTGTAAAGGTTAGTATCTCTCTCATGCTTCAGGCTGTGTTGTATATTCACAATTCTCCATTCCTCTCTCATGTTCCCTGTAGCAAGTGTGTATGCACATTGACTCCTACAACTATATATAGATATATTTATATATATGTATATGTACATATGCATACATATATCTATGTACTTTAACTGACCTTATTATCTACAAGCTGCCAACTAGCATGGCTGTTTCTTTTCACACACTACTATTATGGAAATCCAGTAGTTTTGACATTTAATTTAAATGACATGCTTTGTGTACTACACATCCCATATTCCCTTTACATTCATCCCTACTTTTACATGTTATATTTATTTTAGCACAATGCTTTTGTATAAGAGTCATGGCTTAGTGGTAGGTTGTACAGGCTAGTGTTTCCAAGGTCCTGGGTTCGGGACTGACAGTGGGATTTTATTTTTCTTTTGAACTGAGTACAGGACCTGTCAATCACAGTGACTAAGGCACTTTTAAGCAGTTGTAACCGGGCTAGCACTGGTTTGCGCGGAGCTCACACATGCGCACTAGCGGTTAGCTCTGCGCACACCCGGTTACAACCGCTTAAAGGTGCTTACTCTGGCGCACACCTGCGCTATTTTCTTTGAAAGAAAAGAAAATGTGGAGACAGGAAAGTGGTGAAAAAGGGGTCACAAAGAGGGTAAGACAGTAGGGAAACAAGCTTGGGATGTACAGGAGGGATGTAGGTAAGGCCCATAGCTGCCCATTTCTTCATCAGCAACAGCTGTGCATTTGTATGTAATTTGGTGTGACATTTGAAACCTTCCACCCCTGAAAGAGGTGTCAGGACAACAATAATACTTGTTGTACAGCCAATTGTAATTGAAAGGTTCCATGTCCAGCGGACATGTGTGCGGAATGGGCAGCTATGTATGGGGCGTAATTTTTTTGTGGGTACAGAGTGCCCTTTTTTTATTTTTTGTTTTTTTTTCAGGTAAGAGTGGTATGTCAGGTGAAGGAAGTCGGTTCAGCTGGGGAGGTAGGTTGGGTAGGTAAACAGACAAGACAAACAAGACGCATACAAGGGCGGTGTATGACACGTGTGGGGGGGTTACACAATTGATGGGGACGGAGGTTTGGATATCCAGAGCCCATGAGCCCACAGATGGTAACAGTGGAACTGATATCCCCACCCATAGGCAGTTGCCACTGTTCCTTCACTGCCCAGGATGGGGCTGTGTAGGCGGGGCAACAGGCATGCCCATTAGTTACGCCACCCGTGCCTCGAGCTGGCGTAGGGGCTCAAGGACAGAGTCCCGAATCTCCCTACGCACCACAGTCCGGACGCTACGGAGGGTGAGTGGTGGATCTCCTCTGGCCACACTTGCAGAGGGGGGGTGAGCCCCATTTCCTGCAGCGCTTCCACCCGCAGGTGGCACAGGGCCACCGGAGGAGGGTCCGGACTCGGCACTAGTGCTAGGTGCACTCGCCAGCTGAGGTGGGAGAGGTGGGTCCGCTGGAACCCGCCTTCCCTGTCGTACTATGTTTTGCATTATGTCATGACAGTTTGGGTTAGTGACATATAATACCATTCACAATTAGTTGTAACAGCATGCATTAGTATTCCCATTAACCAAACACCCAGATATTCACACCATTGAACAGCATGCATAACACATGCATAATTTGAACAGAAATACACAGTCCAACAACATGCAGGGTTAATTGATGGCAACGGGCCATCAGGTGTGGATGTATGAACAGGGCAGATGCATCAACGGACATGCAAATATATATGACCCAACAGGACAAACGTCCAGGGGTGTTAATTGTGATTGCACATACCATTTTCACGTGGAATGGGTTATATATGGTTATAGGGTGGGGTAAAGAAAGTAATATTAACGCCTTCAAATAACAATACATATGCTGTACATTTCTAATAGCTACAGTTATATACACACTACTGTTCTACCTACAGTTTCCTATATGATAAATATTTCACCTTGCTGATAGGACTGTTACTGCAACATCAATATACATTTTAGTGTTCTTCATACACATTCATATCTAGCTTTGTTCAGCTGCATCATCTTGCTACTTTTGCTTTATATAGCTGTAGACAAGTGTGGATGTTTGGTATATCAGACAATCATCCTATCTGCGTATTTCTGACTGAGAGCAACATATCCGGATTTTGGGATACACATTCCACATGCAGCAACACTTTGAACAGATTTCGCTGTTTGGTTTTGAGTCTCACATGCATTTCATTCTGTCTTGACTGCAGTATACTTTATTCAGGGGTTATTACTACTGTATTGCTGGATTCATGACACTTTCTCACACTCTCTCACTTGCTTTCATTTTACTATTCAGGATGGTACTTCTAGGCTTTATTGACATGTTTTAACAGTAGTTATTACAATCCTTTCCAGCAGTCTCACTTCTGTCATGTTTCAGTATTTCCACAGGGATATATTTCACACATGTGATTTCATCATCTTCTGCAGCTATACTTTTCAGCCTGCTGCAGGTTGTGTACTATTTTCTTACAGGCAGGGCATTTTTATTTCAGAATATATGTCGGACAGTTTCATGTTTAGGTTACACTTACAGGCTGGAAACTCTTGTAATCAAGCAATACTTGCATACACTTTCACACTGTTACTTGCAGGTTTTATTCCTTACTGACTACACTGCACTCTTTTGCTGACTGTCATACTTTTATATTTCTTTACAGTTACTGGTAGTGGATTACTGACCTGCCTGGTGGTGCAACCGCACCAGCCTATCACCATAGGCTCTGTGGTTCGCAGAACAGACACCTGCAGCTGTAATATAAATGAAGTAATATTGGAATACACATCTCCATAATATCAGCTAGTTTAATTTTTTACATACATAATTAAATGTTACTTACTCAGTAGTGGGGCATTGGGTGTTTGCCGGGCCTCCTGGATCCAGAGGTTCAGTTGGTCCTGCTTGCGTCTCTTCAGGTCCGCATGGCGGTGACGGACCTGCTCACCAGTCCTTGGAATCCCTGTGGCACTGGTGAAATCATGAGCCAACTGGTCCCACGCCTCAGCCCTGTATGCTCCCCAGAGGACCTGGCCCTGCATGAGTTGGGCCTCATGATTGTGGACTAGGAGCCAGGCCATGTACCTGGACTCCTCAACACCCCACCTCTGTGCTCGAAAGCGACTACCCTCACCTACTCCTGACATTCTGCCTGCAGCTCTGTTCTACAATCGTTTATGCTGTGTATTCCCGCCTATGGGGCTTATATAGTCTGTTTTTTCCGCACATATCTGTGATTGGCCATTTTGGAATTGTATCAACTTCAGTAAACCTGCATTGTCATGCTGTAGTTTGTATTCATTCCTATATATTAGCTATTATTGCATTTCTAGGTACTGCTGTCATGGCTTAGTGGTTCTGTACCTTGTCTATGGTGTATAGTATCCTGGGTTCGAACCTGGCCACTGCTTTTTATTTTTCATGACTGTCTAGACATGCTGAGGGGTGTGTCTGTGTAAAGGCAGTTTTGATACGGCTTGCTCAATGTTGCCTGTCGGTTAGCTTGTTTGCGTGGTGCGCAGCTCCGCGCAAACGGGGTACACTGCTTTAAGCCTCATTTGGCTATCGGCACGCATATTACGCTCAGCTCAGTTAGGGGCACATAGATCTAGCGTGTTAAACCACTGCTCAGCTACGGGCACTCATTTTGCACCAGTTAAACCACTGCTCATCTACGGGCATATACACTCACCCTGTTAAACTGTAGCTCATCTATGGGCACATCTGGCATTTTTTATTCTTTTACCTCACATTTCTTCAATATGAATGGGCTATTTCATTACATTTTACATAAGTTGTGGTTTTATATGTACATATTTGTCAGGGACTTGTTTCCTGCTTATTTTGCAAAAAAAAAAAGGGTGTTGTGGGGGCTCGAACCATGAATGCCTGCTCTGCAGCCAGCATCTCTACCACTACGCTATTGCTTCCTGGTTTATTTTGCATATTTAGTATTTATATGCTTTCCCACTGACTGCTAACTGTAGCTGCGCTACAGGCACGCCCGCGCAAACGAGCGCACTCATGGTTAAACATCTTTACAGTTTAAAAAAAAATTATAACATGTTCATTTATATTTCTTTTATGTTCATAGTCTGTGGAGGCATGTGTTGTGTTCTGTTTATTCACATTTCCGTGGACTCTGTCGTGGGTGTTTCCTTTGGGTACTTTTCCTCTTCTGGGGGCGTGTCCGCTTACAGGGCTCGGCCTACGGACATGCCCCCTACTGTCTTACATGGACCGTGCTGGCCTTCAGTGTGATTCAGCATGCTCTCATTAATATGCAGAGCATGCTGACATCACTCCGTTTAACTGCAGCCTCCATGTATGAGTTATAACTCTTACACGGAGGCTTCGTGAATCCTGCCCAATATTTTAGTTAAGGTAAAGGATTCATTAAATAAAGCTTGTAAAAAATTATTGGTTCCATTCCAATATGATTTAATTTTATTACATTCATAAAAAATATGAATCCAGTCTGCTTTATTTGACTTTTCACACCTCCAGCAAAAAACATTTGTAGTAGTACTACTGATCTTTTTAATTCTATCTAGTGTTAAAAATGCTGTATGTAAGTATTTCCAGTTAAATATTTTCCAGTACTGTGTGTTAGAGGTGTAATTAACTGATAGTAAGATGTTAATTTTAATTTCTTCTGTTAACTGCAATGACTGACCTTTTAAGAACTGTCAGTATGATGGTTTGGGAATTGTTTTATATGTTATTAACTCTTTATATAGATTTGAAATGGAATTTTTCTTTTCACAACTATTATATATAAATTCATACAGAAAACTTATTAGATTTGGACTATCTTTAAATGAGGAATTATGAATTAATCTGCATAAGTCTTGAGTGTACATTAGAATGCTTTGTAAGGTTAACCAGTCCTGTATTGGAATATTGTAAGCAGTTTTATCATATGTATATCTAAAACATTTAATTTATTTACACATTGAAACCAGCATAAGAATCCATTTTGTTCCCAGGAGGTTATTGTTTCCCTATGTATTTTGTGAGGAAAGTTCTTAGTGATGGTAAATCCCCTTAGAGGAAGCAGTAGCATACTTTAACAACAAATTCCTTGAGATCCTTGATTTGCATGCACCTGTTCGTTCAAAGAGAACCAAGGCAAAAACTGCACCATGGCTTTCTATAGAGACTAAACTCAAAATTACCCTTAGAAACAAAGCATGGGCTTTATGGCATTCTTCTAAAGACCCTCAAGATCACATTAAATACAGGCAATCCAGGAACGAAACCAAAAAATCAATTTTACAAGACAAAAAACAATACTACTGTAATTTACAGACAGTAAATCAAAATAACCCTCAGAAGTTTTGGGCAGGTTTAAATAATCTACTACATCCTGGACAAACTTCAACCCCAATCCCTGCTGCTACTATTGATAAAACTCCTGAAGGTGTTTCTGATAATTTTAACCAATTCTTTACTGAGACAATTCAAGCCCTAGCTAGCCAACTGTCTCCTAGCTCCCCTGGTCCTGAAAGTAGCACCCCTAGAAACCTACTTGCGTTCAGCTTCCAACCAGTCGCCACTTCACTTATCTGTACCTTGATCAAAAAATTAAAACCCACTACACTTTCTGCTGATCAACTCCCTGCCGAGTACCTACAAAAATCAGCTGATGCTATTGCTTACCCCGTCTCAATACTAATCAATCGAACCATAGTAGAAGCTAAAATTCCCACCATCTGGAAAATATCCTATGTAATCCCACTTCACAAAGGAGGCAGCTCTACTGAATTCTCCAATTATAGGCCAATAGCTATACTCTCTCCACTTGCAAAGATTATGGAAAAATGTATTCATAGACAACTCATGCACCACCTAATCCAAAATCGCCTTATGGCAGACACTCAGCATGGCTTCTGTCCTCATCACAGCGCTACATCAGCCCTCCTAGCCTTTACTAACACCATAAACCATAATCGCAACAATAATTATATATCCTCAGCCCTCTTTTTGGATCTTTCCAAGGCATTCGATATGGTTGATCACCAACTTTTAATCCACACCCTGCAAACATTCTGTCTAGATACTGGAGCCCTCCAATGGTTTCAATCCTACCTGAATGGTCGACAGCAGGCTGTCCTCTGGCAGAACAAACTCTCTAACCTTCTACCTAACACCCTCAGAGTACCACAAGGCTCTATACTAGGGCCCTTGCTGTTCTCCATCTTCATTAACGACCTTTATACTGTCATCCCAAAAGTCAGCTGTATCCAATATGCTGATGACTCTACTCTGATTTGCTCAGCCACATCTCCAGTAGAGTTATGGTCAGCTACCCAGACCACCTTTAATACAATAGAAAACTGGCTTTCTGAACATCGTCTGTTCCTAAATCCCAAAAAAACTAAAATGCTGTTATTTTCACCAACACGTAGGTCTACCGCTTTCACCTTTACCATAAAATCAAATGATGGCACAATAATCTCCCCTGACCCATCTACGAAACTATTAGGTGTCATCATAGGCAATAATCTCAAATTTGACCTACATGTTAACCAAACTATCAAAACCATCAATAAAAAACTAGGGTCACTTTACAGAATAAAAGCCTTCCTAACCCCTCCAGCTAAAATTGCCATAGCTCGCTCTCACCTTCTTTCAACCCTTCTGTATGCATCCCCTCTACTCTTGAATTTGAACAAGACTGTCCTTAACAAACTCTCAATTTGCTACAACCACATTGCCAGGTTTGCCACTGGGCTGCCTTTTAGGACACATCATTGCATCAATCTAAATCAGCTTGGTTGGCTTGAACTACCTAGCCTAATCCAGTATAACCAACTGATTATGGCCTATAAAATTCTCTATAATCCGGACAATACTCCTGCACTCAAAAATATTATCACCCCCTATAACAATCCTAGACCGCTTCAATCCTCTAACAAACTACTAATTCAGACTAGCAAAATTAATAACACAGCCGGTGATTCTCTTTGCAAACTCTGTAAGTAGATCCTGGAACTCTCTTCCAGCTGATATTACCTTACTTTCCACCTTAGGTCAATTTAAAACTAGACTCAAACAACATTTGCCACTTAACTGGCTATGTCAATGTATCAAGCCTGGCTAACTCGAATGTGTAAAAATCTGTTAACCAGTTTACTGTGTAATTTAATTTAATCCTGACTTGTGCTCAGGACTAACTGTAACCTGTGGAACTTGTTTAACTTGCTTATTTATGTAATCTCTGCAAATAGTCTGTTTGTAATATGTAATGCTGGTATTATGTAATGCTGTATCTGCTTACCCTTGGAGCTTTTCTCCCCGGGCCTCCGCTGAAAATGGACATGCATCCAGTCGGACTATCCTGGTCAACAAATGTAAAATAAAATAAATAAAATAAAATGGGGTTAAAAGGTCAAGCCAAAGTTTTAGATCTATATTTGCATTGATAAGTTTCCTAAAGGAATTGATGTAATGATTAATCAGTGCTGTTTTAGAAGGTTTTGCTATATTATATTGTATACTTATGCATAGTATGTACCAGGGTTTGTTTGATTTGTCTACTATTATTTTTTTTAACAGATTAAATTAATTTATTAATATAGTCATTGTTAATTCTTTCCAGTTGGCAAAATAATTTAGGTTTATCCAGTCTATTGTAGTTTTAAGCGCAGATGCTTTGTTATATGTTTCTATTTCTGGGAAGTTCAATCCTCCTTGTTTCCAGGGTCTAATGTAATGAGTTAGAGCTACTATATTCTGTTCGGATACCATAAAAATTTTATTAAACATGAGTTTATTTCTTTAAGAATGCATCTTTCATGAATTAACTATTGCTAATGCTACATGTAGTATTTTTGGCAATAAGACCATTTTTATTAATTGCAATCTGTCTTCAAAAGTTAATATAATTTTGTTCCACTTTTCTATATATATTTTTATTGTTTCAATAATGTTTTTATAATTTATTAATATTGTTTTGTTTATATTTTTGCATAATGCAATTCCTAAATAATTTAGCGTAAGATCTTGTTTTCCTATGATGGATTTATCTGTAACTTGTAGGCCTTTTTTCTTATTTAAAATATAAATTTTGATTTTGATCTATTAAAGTGTAGAACTGAAATCTTATAAAATTTCTCCATTACTTTTTCTAGCTCTCCTAATGACTCTCTGGAGTTTGATAGGGTTAATAAAATATCATCAGCAAAAAGCATTATTTTAGATATGTCCTGGTCATAGACTTCTATTCTTTTTATTCTTGGATTATTGAGTATTATTTCTGCAAGTATTTCTATAGCCAAAGCAAATAAAATATGAGAAAGGGGGCATCCTTGTTTAGTACCTTTAATTATATGGATAGATTCTGAGGTGAAAGGACCTAATTTAATGTAGGCTAAGTTATTAATATATATGTTTTTAGTAATAAGATGAAAGTAGGAAGAAATTCAAATAATGCTAAAGTTTTAAATAGATATTCCCAGATGAAGGAATCAAAGGCTTTTTCTATGTCTAATCTGATTACAAGTGTTTTTCTATCTTCTTTATTCACATAATCTGTAAGAGTAAGTATCATTTTAATATTATCATGTGTGTGCCTGTTATATAAAAATCCAGTTTGATCATTATTAATTGTCTTTGAAAGTGGGATTTTCATTCTGTTAGCTAGGATTGACACAAATATTTTGTAATCATTATTCAGTAACGATATAGGTCTGTATGAGGTGCAAAGGTCTGATGGTTTATTATCTTTTAGAATTGGTGTTATGAGAGAATATTTCCATGAGGGTGGTATTTTTCTTATGACTGGACTTCTAGCAAAGTTTTATGAAAAAGGGGAGATTACTGTTGAAGGGAAGAGTTTGAAAATTTCAGTAATTATACCGTCTATCCCTGGAGCTTTGTTAGATTTATCTTGTCAGCAATTTCTTTGTAAGATATAAGTTTTTGTAGGTCTAGTTTTAAGTTTTTGGGGGTTTTTATATTGATAAGGTTTGTATCTAAGTTTATTTGGTTGGTATCTAAATCTTCTTTTTTGAAGTGTTCCATATAATGGAACTGAAATGCTTCAAGAATGTCTCCTATATCTAATACTTTTTTCCCTTTCTTTTCATGATATATACTACTAATGTTATTTTCTTTAGATTGCATTTTAATTCTTGTAGATAAGTTATGTAGATATCAGGGGGAGGTGGCTAATGAGTTTATCTTTAATTTTTCCAAGGCTAGACAAGTTTTGTGTGTTAGGATTTCATTATATTTTTTATTTAATTTCTCTTTTTTTTTTTTTTTTTTTTTCATTACTGGACAATTCTGATTTTTTTTAGATGTTGCTGTCAAGAGTCTGGTTTGCAAGTGTAATGATTCAAATTCCCACTCTCTAACTTTGTTTTTGTACCAGCTAAGGGTCTTACCAAATAAATGTGCTTTTAATGAGTCCCAAACCATGACTCTACTGATTTCTGTTGTATTATTAATTTCAAGAAATAATTGCAGTTCTGACAACACCCAGGGTCTGAATTCTTTAATTTTCATGATATATGATGGAATTCTAGTTGAGAGGATTAAAGGTTTAAACTCTATTTGGAGCTTCATTATCAGAAAGTCATGATCTGAGAAGGGGCATGCAACTATTGAGAAGTTGAGGCTTTTTGTTTGTAAATCTTGAACTACGAATAATTTGTCTATTCTGGTTTGTGTTCCAAATCTATGGTCTTTATGGGAAAATAATAAGGAAATAAAATCTAGGTGTTTTTAACCATTCCTGCTCCAATTCCTGGGAACCAATTTAGATTAGCTAAGGTCCATATTCTGTTATTAAATTGAATAATAACAAATGCTAGTAGACCTTCTTTGTCTTCATATTTATAAATAACTTTTGGAGTGATTATGTTTTTTGTCCAGAGAATTGATACTCCTTTTGTCTCTGTTCTATAGGAGGATTGAGCTAAGACTGTATTGTCCTTAGGGTTCCAAATAAAGCTATCATTAGTCTTAAAATGCATTTCCTGGAGAAATACTTCTTGTGTCTTACTTAGACTTAAATATTTTAGTAAGTTTGATTTTTTATTTGCATTATTTAAGCCATTAGTATTTAATGATAAGAATGTTAAATCCATTTCAAGTTATTGTTGGAAGAAACTTTTTGCTTCTTTTTTTTATTTTGATTATAGTAGTTATACCATATTCTCTGATAACATTGGATGTTTTTTATGTGTGTAAACTTGGGAGTGTAATTTAATGTTATTTCTTCTTTAAATATAAGAAGGGTAACATTCTGGTCAGGCTTTAAAAAAGTACTTCTATAAAACATTAATTCTAAAGTATCAAATACAAGTAAATATGAATTTCCCATTAAACATGGAATGAAAATCATTTCTAATCCAATAGATAAAGAGAGATCTATTGGATTATCACTCATACCTTTAACCAACAATATCATCTGAGCTCCATATGTTAAATTATTATATGGAGAATTTTCTTAAAAGAGATATGAAATTCTATATTATTCTATTATTGTTCTATAGTATTTTATATATCAGGATGGAATGTTAGTAGTGTAAACAATTATTATGTTGATTTAGAAAATATCCAATATTTAGTTACCCTTAAGAGATCCCAAACATGTCAGATATGTCATTTTGGATAAATTAAATGCAACAGAGGAGCATACATTAAATAAGCCAACAACAAATAGATTATTACTAAAATAATTTGACTAAAAGGACTCTACAGGAGACAATGAGTGATTACCAATGAAATATGAATTTACTGTAGGTGTACTGTCTTCCTTTACTTTCCCACTCTTCAGCTCACCAACTTCATACAATTATGAAGACATGTCTTATCAGTGGTATCCTGACTCTGAGTAGAGGTACCCTACATTCTAGTGTGCAGTGCTTTTACATATTAATAGATTTACAAAGCAGAGTCTAAGAATGAACTATGATCACCCTGACAATTCTCATCCTGCATTGGGCACCTCCTGCTTCCAGAATGGGTAATCACATCAGGTCTAGAATGAATGTGAAGGTACCTATATGGTAATCAAGACTTAGGTTAGTATTAATCAAGTAGTATGTAAAGCATCTTAGAGAGTTCTCTGGGCAGTTAGAATACTCTTAAGCCTCTCGTCCCTTGACCAAAAACAAAGATTTCCCTTCCCTTTCTTTCCCTTGTTTTAAATCAGTACTAATAAAAGAAATCCAGCAAACATAGGTAAACAGAAATAACATTCAGTAGTCCATCTTGTACATGACTGCAATCCATTAAACAAGTCAGTGACTAACATCACTTTAGTTGTTGTGTCTTTCTGGCTTTTCCCGGTTAGGGGTCGCCACAGCGGAACTCTAGTCCGCTAATGATTGGCAGTAGATTTTTACATGCCGAGTTGCCAGCCCTGATGCACAACCTTCAATGAAGGTACGCCCATTCACGCATGTCTCCACACAGAAGACGCTTTAGCTGAGAATCGAACAGGACAACGTCTTACTGTGAGGCGACAGCGCTATCGCACATCACTTTAGTAAACATTATAAAGACAAATTAGAAATAATTTTGTAGCTCTTTAAATTTTCTGATAAAGCAAAAAGTTAACAATAAGCTATTTTAACTAAAAGTATAAAGCATTTCAAATTTTCCTTGCATGTATACATTTCTACTTATATTGTAGTGGCAATAGCTGTCTTTGAAATCTGTACAATACTTCACTTCTTCAAATCATTCCTTTTTCAGTTCAGATTTTTTTTTTTTGTCAAAATGGCAACAATATTTCAAGGACACAATTAATACTTAGACTGATGTTTCAAATAAATAACTTGTCAATTGCCAACTGAGTTAGTTTAGAATGTATGTGCAAATATAGCATGTTGCAAAAATAATATGCATTTTTTCGTGTGCTCTAGAGACTGTCATATGCAAGTGACATATATAATGTAGCATATATAGAGCAGACAGCTTATGGATTCAGGTTGTTAAGGTAAATTATGCTTATTAACCAGGCAGTTTCATTTAAATTCACAAGTAATTTGGGAACATTTCAGTTGAGAATAAAATTACTGATCCATCATAGTCTTACTTATTACTGCATTCTCAAAAAAGTGACATGTTTTACTACTAGATGTATTACTTAACTGCTGCTTCTTTTTACTTTCTTTTTATCTACCTTTCTTATCTACATTTATACTGTACATTTTAGCTATTATTCTTTCTGAATGTTTAATTGTAACTGTATTAATATTTGTACTAAGTCTAGTCGAATATTTTGCATTTTTATACTTTATTAATGTTTGACCACTTAAACTTTTTCTTTTTCTCCTTTAATGTGAATGTATTTGCATTATAAATATGTACTTTTGTAGATGTGAAATTAATTTTAATTGTTTGGAGCTTATCTCCCTAGGCCTCTACTGAAAATGGACATATATCCAGCTAGACTAGCCCGGTCAACAAATGTAAAATAAAAATAAATAAATATATAAAAAGAGTTTCCAGGAATGTGTAGTCCAATGTGAGTAATTGAGTCCAATTTTCCTCATAAACATATGTCACAATTCATTAAACTAAGTGGAGTCTAACATCTGTCTAATAATCATTATAAAGGCAAAGAATAGTAATTTCCTAGCTCTTCAAACTTTCTGATATTGCAAAATGTTGACTGCAAGCTATTTTAACTGGAAGACTATAACATTTCAATACTTCCTTGTAAATATACATTTTTACTTTTACTGTAGTGTCAAGAACTGTCTTTGAAATCTATTCATTACTTCACTTCTTTCAAGTCATTCATTTTACAGTTCACATTATATTTTGTCAAAATGTCAATAGCATTTCAAGGGCACATTTAATATTTAAACTGATATTTTAAATGAATAGCAATCAGTTGCCAAGTGAGTTTGTACAGAGTGTGAGGTAACTGCAAAAATAGCATGTTGCAAAAAGTAATATGTATCTTTTCATGTGTTCTAGAGACTGTCAGTTTCAAGTAACATATAAAATGTTACTTTTACAGCGCAGACAGCTTGTGGAATCAGCATGTTAAACTGAGTAATACTTTTTAATCAAGCAGCTACATTTGAGAATATTTCAGTTGTGTTTCCAGGAATATGTAATCATATGAGGATAAATCATAAATATATATACAAATAGTCCTATTATGTATTTATTTTACCTTGTTTAGGTTGTTTTTCATTTTAATAACTAAACAGCATTGCTTTTTTTTATTATTTGTTATCTGTGAGGCTAAATGCACTTCGCAGATTCACAGTGTCCTTAGAAACTGCAGCAATTGTTTACTGTTGCTATGGCAACACAAATAGAATGTGAAGAACACTTCACTTCTCTAAACCAACAGTACATTTTTCCCTCCTTTTTTTTTTTTTTTTTTTTTTTTTTTTTTTATGTATTTGTTAATACTAAAAGGAAATAATTCAAAGGACATATGTACATGAATGGAACATTTCAGAGTTAATCACGGACATGTCCCCAATCCCAATAAGCATAACAGCGACTATCATTAATCTAATAAATATTGTAACAATTAAGTTCACTATTCCAATTAGTCTACCTTAAAACTAGATTATTTTAGACTATTATTTATCTATGTATAGATAGTGAGTTATTAAATATATACAGACCATATTAATATAGTAAACAGGAGAGAATTTAGAAAGGGAGACAAGATGCAGTTAAAATAAATAATGAGAAAAGAGAGAAGAGAGAAAGAAAAGAGAAAATTAAGAGAAAATACACATATACTATGTATGTTTATTTACAGTATAAATATTTTATGTGCTATATAACCCCCTTATGTGAAAGAAAAGTACCCTGTTTTACATACCTGAGGTAATGTGAAAACTCTCATGTGTCATCTGTTTTCAAAAAATACAGATACAGATTCCAGTAGTTAGTTACCTTTGTTTTAAAATTCCAAGCAGTAAAATTGGCCCTTTAAAGTAATGTTAAAACAATTCATATCATAGTGGATGCTTTGAGAGATTTGGCTGTAACAGTATCAGTCTTTTGCTTCTTCTTTTTGACATCTGTCCAGACATTTGTTTCTTTTGTTCTCTTGAGAGAAGGTGACATCCAATCCATATCTTCTGGTAAAGTAATCACATTATTAGTTTTAATAAATGAAGAGGCTTCCTCTAAGTCAATAAAAGTCCTCATCTCTTTGGCATATAGTATTCTTATCTTAGCTGGATATGCAAGTTGTGCCTTGATGTTATTTTGTTTCAGAAACTTTATCATTGGCCACAATTTTTTCCTTTGTTCCATTATTCTAGATGAATAGTCGTTATCAAATCTTATCAGGCTCTGTTTATATTTTAGAGGTGCCTTCCTCCTAGTTCCTTGTCCAAATATGAAAGAAATTTGATAATTATTTACCTAGGAGATGAGTTTGAGTTAGTGGCAGGTTTCCCAAGAGCTCTGTGTGCACTTTCGATGCCAAAGGAAAATCCTTCTTTTAAATTTAAAAAGTCAGCTTGATAAAAAGGAAATAATATCCTCACCTTCTGTGATTTCAGGTAATCCAAAAATCCTGATGTTATTTCTCCTCTCCCTATTTTCCAAGTCATCTACTTTATTAACCAACCAAGTGTTTTCTTTAAGAAGCAGTTCTTTCTGTGTTTCCTCTTCCTTAAGTCTGTTTTCTAAGTCATTTAGAGAAACCTCTATTCCTGTTATCCTTGTCTGGTGTTGTTGTAGCATTTCCTTGAGGGTGTCAGCCTGTTTTTGACTGCTTGTTTTAAGATTTTCCAGGTTCTCTTTAAAATCATCCATCTTCAAAGACAATTCCTGCAGGGTAGATGCCATCTGTTGTAGTCACTTCTTTAAGGCAGTATCCTGGTGAGAATTCTTTGAGTTGCTCATTTTAACAAGTGAATATATCTCCAAGCTTTTTGACAGGAAATTATTTGTAAAACTTCAACAAAGTTTCTAATTATGTAAATTAGTCCTTTATCTATAAGATTTTAAACATTGAAGAAAAAAAAATAATATTTTTTCCTGTCTTATTTAACTAGCTATATGGAGCTCTAAAATACTGCTGCTTTCAGTTAGCCATTTAGGCTCTGCCCCCCCCCCACCACAGGACTCTTGACAAGGGCATCATAAATTACCTGAATCAGAATGAATATGCTGACAAGGATGGATGGTAATGCTTGGGTTATGGCTTCCCTTGTGTCTTTTTCTACAACTTGATCTTTTGGTGGTTCTGAAAATGCAGCCATCTCCTTCTGTGGCTGATCTATAGGACTCATAGGTATCTTGGCATCTAAATATGTCAGTTCCTCATAATAATTTCTTCTGACTCCAGGTAGTGGATGCACTTATGATTCCTCCATGGATAGTAGAGACAATGAGAATTAGAGATTAGTACAACATTCCATTCCTAGCACCCTAAACCAACCAAGCATGCAAGGACTGCACAAATTTGGTTGGTCATGGCAATAGAGCCATCATTACTATATATGGCAAGATTGTTAAATTAGTTCAGAGAGATATTGTTTATCTAGACACTTGCTTAAATATTAGAAAATAAAAGTTAAACTTGCTAGGCAGACTTGGATTAACACAGCACAACGTTTAAAAACAAACAGACCAATATACTTTTGGCTACATATGGAATAAGACAATGTTTTTTCAAAACAGCAGTCACAACCAGAAATGAGAAAGCTTATACCAACCCTGTCAACATGTGTAAACATAATATAACCAAATATGCTCCCTTTTAAACTTCATTTATGTTTTTGTGCTTTGACTCAAAAACCTTTGAAGCTGTGGCTCATCTTGTGTATTCAAATAAGCAATGGGGCTTGGGTGTTTGTTTAAGATGTTTATTACACAAAACACCATCAGGATGGATGACTGGAACATAAAACTTAAACAAACTAGCTAACTGACTGACTGCTACATACATACATGCTTCCACTCCAACTGCTTACACAAAATGGTACTCTGCTTGCATGTGTTCAGTACTTATATATATGTGCCCCTGAACTACAGTAGCTTTAAAGGTACAACACACACACTATGATCTACATCCTCCATCTTTGATAATTTTGTCATGCAAATGAAAAACGACAAATCAGATATGCATGCAAATTATATAAACACATAAACAATAACAATCATGTCCAGATTGCCATGTATCTAGGATTACGTCTTGAGATACAACCTGACCTCATTACATAATAATCAGTACTGGGTTTAGCAACAGGGACAGTTACTGGGGAATGCTCTTCATTAGGAACTTCAGGGATACCTTCAGGAATGGGAACAGAAAATGAATTGTTCTCTGGAACAGGAATATTTGATAGCATACTCTGAGAATTAGAGTCTCCATTACAGACAAGATGCTGTAACAGTGGCTCAGACACTGGCAATAAATGTTTCCGAGTCTGCCTAAATTCCATTCCTTGTGACTCAATGATCTATGATCTTGGTTCCTTACATAGATGTTTCACAAGCTCTACCTGATCAAAACCTTTTGCTGTCTGCATCCTCATTATCTCTCCTTCTTTTAATGGATCGAGAGTTTCGCTGGTGTTGTCATAATGGAGTTTCTGTGACAACCGCTTTATCATGAGTTGGGCTTTTACTGCTTTTTTTTTTTTAGCACTTGGAAACAACAAATTCTTATTTATTGTATTATAGTTCTAGTTTGTCTCGACATTAGTCTCTGAGCAGGTGAACCAAGTAAATTGTCTCGAGGAATGTTTCTGAGGTTAAGCAAGTTAAGAAAAATATTGATTTTGTCCATTGGATTTCTCCAACTGTTTCACACTCTGAACTGAACATTCAGCCAAGCCATTAGATTGTGGATAGTCAGGACTACTAGTTACATGAACAAGGTCCCATGTCTCAGCAAGTGTCTTGAACTGCTGACTTGTGAACTGTGCACCATTGTTAGAAATGACTGTGCAGAATACCATGGACAGAAAAATGTCTCTTCAACTTTGTAATGACAGTATTGGAAGTTAGGTTAAGAAGCAGGTCAATCTCAAACCAATACGAATAAGTGTCTACTAATAACAAATAATGTTGACCACACCATTCAAAAATTTCTGTGGCTATTGTTGACCAAGGTAGTTCAGGAATCTGGTTTAGCTGAAGTTGTTCTTTTTGGTGATGTGGTTTAGTACTATTGCAAATCGAACAAGATGAGATTTCCTTCTCAATCTCTTTTGACATAGAAGGCCAAAACACTAGTCCTCTCACCCTTCTTTTTGTATAATCAGTTCTTAGGTGACCTCTGTGAAGAAACTGAAAACACTGTTATCTGTGTTAGCATGTCTGGCAGGAGATTTGTGCATATTCTCAGATTAACTTGTATTGTAAGCCAGCATGCCTAATTGTGAAAATGTAAATAAGTTTTAACATTTTGAGTACTTTCTTATTTAAACAGAATGTTTAAAGAATCTGTCACTGCTTTAATACATTTCTAACTATGCATGTTTGAGAGAGACATTCTAAAGTACAAACTGTGGAGAATCAGCTGAAAAGTGAGCAATGTCATTAGAATGTTCCTGGTTGCTAAGAGATTATTTAAATAGCTGATTAACAGAAAAATCATTTTTTAAACAGCTGACTGTTATATTTTAAAATTAGACAGTTGAGACTGCAGTTTGTCAAGTACTGAGCAGTTTTTCAAGTACTGGGCAGTCAGTGGATACCAAGAAAAAAGAACTCAGCAAAGAAAACTGTAAGCTTGCCTTGGCCTTGCTATTATATCTTAGATTAGATCAGGGACAGTATTTTTTAGTTAGACCAGGAAAGCTTAGTTATTAAGATAGCTTTTTTCTAGAATAATGGACTCCTATCCTTCCATTTGATTTTACATTTTTGGTGATTGAATTCTGGTGTTTATTGAGAGTTATTGATTTACAATCTTGTAATCATTTTGCTTATTATTAAATATTTTTTATTACTTTACATTGTGGCTGGAAACCAGTGTTTTCTTTAGAGATTAAAGAGTGCTTCTGCCTATTGATACTCATCAGGTCACCTCAAATGCCTGGCTGTTGTGGTCATAGCCGTCATTTATTTTGATAATTAATTTTCAAAATTGGACACCCCATTAAAAGGGCAAGGAGACACACTGATTGGTGGCAAAGTTACTGTATTATTTTGGGAAAGAGACACAGCTGGAAATCTGTATCAGGCTTTCCCAGAAGTGTTTGGATGTGTGAGATTTAAATTTACTTTGAGTGTGAATGTATCAGAAGTCTTAAACTGGGACACTTTGCTCTAAAGTGTATAATAAGAAAATACATTTGGGTGGACAGAGGTATATAGCCGATTCCCAGAAAATAGAGTGCGTTCCTCTTGTGCTCTTAGGGGAAAATTGTGAAACATTGCTTCTGTTTAAGTGACAGTCTCATATTGGAGTCAGTAGTGTGGATTGACACTCAATAGTTACTGACCCAGGATAGTAAGGGATGTCATTTAATTGTTGGCAGTCTGGTGGTATATAGCTGGATGTCACAACCTCGGTGCAAGATATTAGTGTACTCTTGTTGCAAGGATTTTTGAATTACCACTTTTGAACCTTTCATGATGATACCATCTTCCATCAAAATCATGTCTCTATAAGGAAAACAGTGCTGCACATCTAGTGGTAAACAATATTGTTTTGCTGGCCATTTGTGACTGATAAAATGGTTCAGCTTCTGGAGAAAGCTATGTGATTTCTGAGTTCATCAAGATGTGTGAAAGAAAAAATTCTGACTTCCATGAATTCAAAATCAGCTTTCTTATTGTCATGCTGGTCAGTGGTTTGTCTGGGTGATCTGGATAAAGTATCAGCAAGATAAAGAAGCTTGCCTTTTGTGTAAACCATATTGAAATTGTACTTTTGAACTTTTAACATCATGCATTGCAATCTAGCTGGAGTGGAGTACATTGGTTTTCTCAAAATAGTAACCAGAGGTTGGTGATCAGTTTCAATCTGGATAGGTTGACCATAAATATAATCATGGAACTTAGAACATCCAAACATTATTGCCAAAAGCTCTTTTTCAATTTGCGTATACTGAATCTTGGTTTGAGATAGAATTCTAGATGCATAGGTGACTGGTCTGCCCTCTTGTAGAATTATTGCACCAAGATCATATTTTGAAGCATCACAAAGAAGAGTTACAGGTTTTGAACATCATAATATCTCAAAGTGGATGGAATGGCAATTTTCTGTTTCAGGATGTCAAATGCTCTTTAATGTTGTTCCAACCAGGGCCAAGTTACATTTTTGCACGTCAGCTTTCTTAGTGGTGCTAAAAGCTCACTTAAATCAGAAATGAACTTGCCTAAATATTTGACCATGCTAAGAAAATGTTGTAAACATGTGGCATTGTTTGGAGCTAGCATCTCAAGAATTGCAGCTTGCTTGGACAGATCTGGTCATAAGCCTGAACTGGTAAGCATATGACCCACATAAGTAACACCTTTCAGTCTGAATTTACAGTTCTGGGGATTTAGTTTACGATTCAAGTCATGGGCATGATCTAGACTTTTCCTGAGGTTTCTGTCATGTTTGACTTCACCATTGCCTCCTACAAGAATGTCATCTACTATAACAGCACATGGATAACCAGAAAATAATGTTCACATTTAAAGACTTCATTGGCAGAATTTATCCCAAATGGCATTCTCAAAAAATCTGTACCTTCCAAATAGTGTACTAAAAGTGGTTAGCAAGGAAGATTTTCAATCAAGCAAAATTTGCCAAAATTAATTTTTTGCATCCGAATCAGAAAAAACAGTGGCATCTGGCATGACAGCAACAACTTCTCCAACTGTACACATCAGAGGATGAGGTTGTTTAAGCACTTTGTTCAAATATCTTGGATCAATACATATTTAAATGTTGTCTGAGCTTTTCTTATGAGCTACTACCATGGAAGATACCCATTCAGTTGATTCTTCTACTGGACAATTTACTCCTAAATGTACCATTCTATCTAGCTCTGCCTTGACGTTGCCCTGCATTGCTTCTGGAACTTTCCATGCTGATCTGGCAACTGGGCTTACCTTGTGGTCTAACTTCATGGAGTACACAGCTGGGAATTTGCCAAGCTCATCTTTAAAAATAGCATATTCAGAAAAAAAAATATTTTGTGTGAAACCTTCGTTGTTACTCATGCTCATATGGTGGACATCTTTATTAAATGAAATCAGTTCCATTTTCAAATGATCTTTAAGGCCTAATAATGACTGCCTGTGTCTTTTGATTACATAAAACTGCAAGTCATGGCTGTTCCCAGCAGAATAGCATGAAAGCACTACTGAGCCATCAGTTTGAATTTCTTCTCCACCATAAGCAACAAGCTTTGCATACTTTGCCCGATCAAGTTTTTCACCAGCTTTTACTTTAGGAAACATTTCTACTGAAATAGCATTGTACTTTGAAACAGTATCAACTTTGAGATCTACAGGTCTCCTGTTAATCAGTACAGTACAAAATACTTTGATCTTTGCCAACAAATCTACTGCATTAACCTTTTCCTGAAGCACAGAGACACCATCAACATAAAAAGTAGGGTCACACATTCTATTTGATCAACCTGCATCTTTGAATGCTCTCTCTTAATAAAAGAATGTACCTCTTTAGATTTACAAAGCTTTCTGAAATTATTACACTTTTTACATCTGTGACATTACTGACCAAAAGCTAAACACTTCTCTCATTAGGTTACAATTTCGGCAGTTGACTATGAGGTTTACCATGAATTTTAATAAACTACCCCTTGCTTTTGCTGCATGTCCCCCTGGATTTTACTAAAGTGACCTGGGTTTCAATGTAGGAGCCACACCTGTTGGCTTATATATCTTAACCTCATGCTGCAAACTATCAACATTTGTGCTGAAAGCTGCTCCAAACATGCTTTTCTCATTTGTAAGCATATTCATGTGATTTTCTGTGAGCTTATATATATGACAAATCTCTATGGCTTTGCTTAAAGTTAAATCACTGTCTCAAAGCAAAATCTTTCTCATTGCATCATTATTAACACCACACACAGGCCTGTGTTTTATCAGCTCACCAAATCTGCATGTTTTTGCCTTGTTTTTCAAGTCAGTTATATATACTGAGAAAGTTTCACCAGGCTTTTAATCTCTTTTGTAAAATAGGTGCCTTTCCACTGTAATATTCATTTGAGGGTTGCACATTTCTTTAAATTTACATTTTAAGCATTCAGGGTCTTCCTGAGTTTCAGCCTGTACCACAAAATGGCAGTCTTCCCCCTCTTCTGCATACACAGCAGGTGCATATGCAAATGAGCATTCTGTCTCACTGGTTACTGAACCAGCTAAACTGAGCAGAATGAATATTTTTGTATCTGCGTCTTTATCAGAAAAAGTAGCCTGTATGAAAATATTATATTCTTGCTTGAATACTCTCCAATTTTCAGCAATATTATTATGAAATACAAGTGAACCAGGTCTGTGAAATCTCTCTGCCATGCCAAGTAAGTTTTATACACAAACCAGGTACTTGTAATTATATTCAACTGCACAATGTACTCTTTGAAATAACTGTACTATTTGAAAAGACTGTACTGTAATACTGAACATACTGCCAACACTTTGCACACTTCAGACACTTTGAATAGTTTTTAGTTAATGTGAAAAAGTAGTACATTGCAAAAAAAGAGTTATTTCTTTTTTTCAAACATTTTATACAATCTGGATATTGTTTCAAGCGTTTTCATAATTATTTCAAGTACTTTTATCAATATGTCATAATCGTAAACATTTTGTTTATTCAATAATTTATTGTGAACATTTTGAATGCTTCAGCTTATATTTATCAAGTGTGAAATCATTTAAATGAGTTTAAGTACCTGGAAATATTTCCTGACCTGTTTATGAGTTGTCTGTGAGTTATTTGAGCCACTCCTGTATATTCCTCCATTTCTGACTGTGTGCCTCATGGTTTTAAGAAGTTCTGACTTTGGATCCCATTCTGACACCATGTCACTCATCTTATGTATTCAAATAAGACAATGAGGCTTGGGTGTTCTTTCAAGATGTTTATAGGTTTATAGGTGTGTACTAAACTAATGGCCCTGGAGCCTTTACAAGCCTAGCCCACAGAAGTGCCCTGGCATTGTGCTGCCCGAGGTTAGTTCCCAGTGCCTCTATCAAGCAGAGCCACTGGATTGATCTCTGGGGTGAACTTTCTATTTCCCATCCACTCATCAAGATTGCTCTTGAAGAGGGCCAGTGAGGTGCTCTGCTTGACATGTATAGAAAGTCCATTCCAGAGAATGGGCAGTCTCTGGGTTATGAACATGTCCCTCCAGCATGTTCTGTTGATTGTGGTAATGAGGTTGAGGTCTCTGGAGAGTGTGGTGTGGAGAGATTGGGATTTCTTTAGATGTAGCATTTCTAAGAGAGCTGGGTCAGACATGGCTTTGTAAGTCAAGCAGAGCTCGTCTCTTAGTAGACAATATGAAACAGAGAATAGCTGGAGTTTTTTGACTCTGCCCATGTAAGACGTGTTTAAGGCCTAGAATCCTCTTCGTGAGGTACTTTTGTGGCCTTTCCAGCTGTTGCATGTGTCTAGTGAGGTACATGCCAAATAGGGCATTATTGAAAAACAACCACTTGAAGGCAGTGTCCAGTAACACAAGATACCAGGTGTCCTCAGTAAAAATGCTTTAATGCAAAGCCAAAATCCACAGCAGGAACAAATACAATTTGTGAAAAGCAGCACAGCTACAAGAACAAAATGTTGGACAAGCACTTTCGTCTGCTACCATAGCAGACTTTATCAAATCTACTGCTGCCTTACACAGGTGTAGTTAAATAATCAATACAATTAACACCTTAAAAAGTTTTAAACACATAGTACACTCAACATACAAATGGTAAAAAAGAAAAAGAAAAAAACATGTCATAACTTAGCAGCCCTCTCTATTAAAATTGGTTTTAAAGACAAACTGTCATTTAAGCCTGGTGGATACCAGGCATTTAAATGAAGCTGCCATTTAAGCTCACTTTTATAAATATTGTTAGCCCAACTGCCACCCCTGGCTTTTTTCATCACCACTTCAAGTATACCAAATTTGTAGCCACAAAATGACCCACATATAAGGTAATGACTATAAAGGGTATTGTTCATGTCATGAGTGTTGATAGCATACAAATGTTCATACACCCTCTTCTTGAGGGCTCTTTCCATTTTATCCACATACTATGCTTTACAACCAGTGCAAACAGACAAATAAATCAGTCCTACAGTGTTACAATTACCCCCCCACTAACCTAACTTTGTGGACTGGGTCCCCCAAAGTGATCTCTCATGTTTTCAATACATAGGGGCAATAATTACACCTACCACATGGTTTGGTATTGTTGTTGTTCCTCCTAGTAACAGGATGTTCTAACAAAGTTTTTAAATTATTACCCACATTAAAAGAAAATGTGGGACCCAAACCCAAGGCTTGAGTGAATTTGTTATTACACACCAAAATAACCCAGTTCTTACACAAGATGTCCTTAACCTTATTCCCAAATGAACCAAATTGTATGGACATAGAATTCAGAAAATCCTGTTTATCCAACAATTGAAGGTCAGTCGAGGTAGTTTGTTCTACACTCACTTCAATATTTCCTTGTCCTAACAGGGGTACAATTTTCTTACCCAAACCTTCCAACAGCTCACTATTTATCTGTCGCAACATACAATTGGGGTACCCTCTTGCTTTAAACATCTGTGTCAACAATCCCAGTTCCCTTTTCAAGTTGTCAAGGGTAGAGCAAATTCTTACCCCCCTTATCATTTGTCCCCTAACCAAATTCCTCTTAACATGGTAGGGGTGTTGACTCTGATAACTCAAAAAGCAGTCGGAATAGGTGGCCTTACGGTACACCCTGGATGAAAACTGTCTTAACTGGAGATCTTGGGTGATGTTAACATCCAAATAGTCTATAGTCTATTAATCAAATGTGTGGGTAAAATTAAAATATGGACATACTTCATTAATATATAAATAAGAAGTAAAAATGTTCCAACTGTAACCAGGTACCTCTGAGAAGAAAATGAACTTGTAGAAACAGCAAAAAAAACTGAGGTAAGGCTCCAGGCTTTAAAACATTTATTGTCCAAATGCACAAAACAACACAAGTGCTTTCACCAAACAGGCTTCTTCAGGTGTACTGAAAAGAGGTACTAACATCCCTATTTATACTAATTAAACTAATTACCATATGGATTTTTAAAAGTATTTGTGTCTTTCGGCTTTTCCCGGTTAGGGGTCAACACAGCAGAACTCCGGTCCGCTAATGATTGGCAGTAGAGTTTTACATGCTGGCTTGCCGGGCCTAACGCACAACCTTCAATGAAAGAACACCCATTCATGCATGACGCCACACAGAAGACGCTCTAACTGAGAATCGAACGGGCAATGTCTAACTGTGAGGTGACAACGCTACCGCAGCACCACCACTGCAGTGTAAAGGTATATTATAGTAAAACAACATAAAATAAAAACCAAATTATAATACATGTATATGTATGTACACATTTTGAGAGTGAAAACACTTACAAAAAACACATGTAGAAGCATATATATAAAAATATATACATTCAAAGAAACCATCTCATCTACGTAAAGGTTTATTTTTTAAAATTGGTCTTAAGGGAATATTTTCATTTAAACCATGCCCTGTTGTTGCCCTAAGTCTAATAATGTATCTTGCTTCTAAACTTTCAGTCTGTACCTTAATGTCCCCTCCTCTAATACTTTCAGAAATTCTACCTATAACCCTAAAAGAGAATATGTGTCTCATATTAGTGTCCCTAATATGTCTAGAAAGGGCATTGAAAGGACTACCTTTCCTTATATGACATAGATGTTCCCTAAAATTCTATCACTAAAAGTTCTATCTGTTTTACCTACATAGAACTTTTTGCAAGTTTTACATGTGGCAAGGTAGACTATGTGTTTAGAATCACATCTGACATTAACACTAAAATTATAAATCTCACCAGTGTCCGGGTGATGGAAGGTAAACATGTATCTATAGAATTATAAAAATTACATCTACCCCAAGGTCTACTACCTTTGACAGTAACTGGAGTGATCTCCTCCTTTGGGTAACACAGTTGTCTACGTAGGGATTTTTGATTCTTAAAAGTAAACTGTGGTCATGCTCCTATATGTTTATTTATTTGTGCATCAGAAGTTAGAATGTTTCAGTTTCTATTGATAATATCAGTGTAACACTTTATATCCCTAGAATAACTGAAACATAGCCTCAAGGATTATGAATTATTTACATCACTCATATTCTTGTTGTCAGCTATAGGTTTAGAGAAATACGGCTTAGCTTTATTTTTTCTCAGTTTAATAACATTCTGTAACCTTTGATCGATAAGATGGGGTTCATAACATCTTTCTTTTAACTCACAACATGTCTTGTTAAGTTGTGAGCCAAAATCATTAGCATTTAACCTAGATGCTCTAAGGAATTGATTTTGTGCTACATTCTTAAAGATAAACTGAGGGTGCATACTATCTCTGCTAAGTAAGTTGTTAACATGACACTCCTTCCTATACAGTTTAACATTAAAATGACCATTAAGGTCCTGTAGCACAGTAACATCCAAAAAATTAATTTCACTATAAGAATAATTCACAGTAAATTTTAAAAAATTAGTGGTAGTATTAATATATTCTACAAAAGTTTTAAGGTCATTCACTGTGCCCCCCAGACCAAAAAAAGATCATCTACAAATCTATGAAAAAATCTTATCTTGTCTTTGAAATTATCATTTTCTAATATGACTTGCTCCCATCCCAACATCATAGCATTGGCATAGCTGTTGGTGCAAGACGTTTCCATGGCAACGCCTTGACATTGCCAAAAGAATCTATCACTAAAGATAAAAACATTATTTTCTAATACCAACCTTAATAACAGTCTTACAGATTCTATAATATTACTGTCATATTTACCACTGTCAACCAACAGTTTAGTAACACTACTGATACCATAATCGTTCGGTATAACCGTAAACAAAAAAGTTACATCAAGTGTTACTAACAACAAACGTGTGCATTTAACTTGCACTCTATCACAAGTAAAATTATACAAATCTTTAACAAACTGTTCAGTGTCTTTTAATATATGGCTAGTTTCATTTATCAAAGGTCATAATGTTTTTTCTAAGAAGATAGAAACTGATTCAGTGCACCAATTTCTGCCAGCTACTATGGGTCTCATGGGGGGGGGGGCAGTTAAACTTTTGTGCACTTTAGGTAGACCTTGAATTATTGGTATAGTATGACTGGAAATCAAAAAATAATTATAGAGGTGAACATCTATCAGATTCACTGTAAACATATCTTTCAACTGTCTATGCAAACAGTCTATCATTCTGTGAACATATGCTTTACTAATAGTTTTGTAAAATGCATCATCACTCAACATTGAAAACATTTTATTAAAATAATCATCCTTATCTAAAACAACGATATGCCCTCCTTTATCTGCAGGGCATATCAAAATTGTGGGATTAGTCTGCAGCCTCTTTAATGCTAAATATTCATCTCTATTTAAATTATACCACTTCTTTTTATCTTTCTTAGCATTCTGTTGGTAAAAAACTTTGTATGCATCATCAATGCATAATTTTTCAAAGGCTGATAAAAGTGGATTTAATTGAGGTGTAAAAGCACTAGATTTTCTAAAAGCAGTTACATTACTATTTATATTACTCTCATATAAAACTTTAAACATCAAATTTCTAGTGAATAGTTTAATATCAAGCACAATGTCAGCAATATTTGAGTCCATAGCAGGAATGAAAGATAGTCCTTTGCTTCGAACATTATATTCAGATTTGGAGAGTTTATATTTAGACAAATTGATAACTAGTTTTTCATATTAAGGAACGCTTTTTTTATATTGTACGGACTCACCAAGCTGTTAATGTTAAGCTGTTAAGCAAGTTAAATGCACACGTTTGTTGTTAGTAACACTTGATGTAACTTTTTTGTTTACGGTTATACCGAACGATTATGGTATCAGTAGTGTTACTAAACTGTTGGTTGACAGTGGTAAATATGACAGTAATATTATAGAATCTGTAAGACTGTTATTAAGGTTGGTATTAGAAAATAATGTTTTTATCTTTAGTGATAGATTCTTTTGGCAATGTCAAGGCGTTGCCATGGGAACTTTTTGCACCAACAGCTATGCCAATGCTGTGATGTTGGGATGGGAGCAAGTCATATTAGAAAATGATAATTTCAAAGACAAGATAAGATTTTTTCGTAGATTTGTAGATGATCTTTTTTTGGTCTGGGGGGGCACAGTGAATGACCTTAAAACCTTTGTAGAATATATTAATACTACCACTAATTTTTTTAAAATTTACTGTGAATTATTCTTATAGTGAAATTAATTTTTGGATGTTACTGTGCTACAGGACCTTAATGGTCATTTTAATGTTAAACTGTATAGGAAGGAGTGTCGCGTTAACAACTTAGTTAGCAGAGATAGTATGCACCCTCAGTTTATCTTTAAGAATGTAGCACAAAATCAATTCCTTAGAGCACCTAGGTTAAATGCTAATGCTAATGATTTTGGCTCACAACAAGACATGTTGTGAGTTAAAAGAAAGAGGTTATGAACCCCATCTTATCGATCAAGGGTTACAGAATGTTATTAAACTGAGACAAAGTAAAGTTAAGCCGTATTTCTCTAAACCTATAGCTGACAACAAGAATATGAGTGATGTAAATAATTCACAATCCTTGAGGCTATATTTCAGTTATTCTAGGGATATAAAGTGTTACACTGATATTATCAATAGAAACTGGAACATTTTAACTTCTGATGCACAAATAAATAAACATATAGGAGCACGACCACAGTTTACTTTTAAGAATCAAAAATCCCTACGTAGACGACTGTGTTACCCAAAGGAGGAGATCACTCCAGTTACTATCAAAGGTAGTAGACCTTGTGGTAGATGTAATTTTTGTAGTTCTATAGATACATGTTTATCCTTCCAGCACCCGGACACTGGTGAGATTTATAATTTTAGTGTTAATGCCAGATGTGATTCTAAACACATAGTCTACCTTGCCACATGTAAAACTTGTAAAACGTTTTATGTAGGTAAAACAGATAGAACTTTTAGAGATATAATTAGGGAACATCTATATCATATAAAGAAAGTACGAGACACATATTCTCATTTAGGGCTATAGGTAGAATTTCTGAAAGTATTAGAGGAGGGGACATTAAGGTACAGACTGAAAGTTTAGAAGCAAGATGGATTATTAGACTTAGGGCAACAACAGGGCATGGTTTAAATGAAAATATTCCCTTAAGACCAATTTTAAAAAATAAACCTTTACGTAGATGAGATGGTTTCTTTGAATGTATATATTTTTATATATATGCTTTTACATGTGTTTTTTGTAAGTGTTTTCACTCTCAAAATGTGTACATACATATACATGTATTATAATTTGGTTTTTATTTTATGTTGTTTTACTATAATATACCTCTAAAAATCCATATGGTAATTAGTTTAATTAGTATAAATAGGGATGTTAGTACCTCTTTTCAGTACACCTGAAGAAGCCTGTTTGGTGAAAGTGCTTGTGTTGTTCTGTGCATTTGGACAATAAATGTTTTAAAGCCTGGAGCCTTATCTCAGTTTTTTTTGCTGGTTATACTTCATTAATATGTTCAATGAACTTGTCCACAGTTGACCTGTCACATTTCCAAAGAATAAAAATGTTGTCAAGATAATGACCGTAAAAAAGCCACTCTTGTTTGAATCCAGTATTAAAGATGTATTTACTCTCCCACATGGCCATAACAAGGTTTGCATAAATGGGGGCACAACTGGCCCCCATAGCCACACCCTTCACCTGCTTGAAATACTCATCCTCAAATGAAATAAAGATGTTGTGAAGGATCCATTCCATTAATTCCATGACAAAGTTGATCATTGTATTACTTAATTTAGAATATGCCAATAAGGCTTCATGGAACAACTCCAAACCTTCCTCATGGGGGTTGAACTAAATAAATCTACTATGTCAATCGTTGAAAATCCACTAGTATCAGAGAAAAACTGGGGCTTAATCCTAGTTAAAAAGTCCCAAGAGTCCTTGATAACTTGTGTAACTGAACCCAAAACATCATTCACCAACCTGTCAACAAAAACACCCAAAGGGTACGTTGAACTGTTCTGGCCAGCCACTATGAGCCTATATGGGGGGGTGGTCCACATTTTTGTGGACCTTTGGGATTCCAAAAGCTATAGGAATGAGTGGACAATCATTCTTCAATAAATTCAAAGTGTCCTCATTAATAATACCCTGATATAAACTGTCTTCTAAGAACAGCTGTAATCTCCTGTGTGATATGTGAATTTCATTCAAAGAAGCAGAGGTGTATCTCTCTGTATCACATATAATGTTCATGATGTCATTAACATAATCCATTCTCTCAACCAATACAACCCCACCCCCCTTATCCGGCTTCATAATTCATATTTCGTCAGATAATCTGAGGCTGTTGAGTAACCCCATCTCAGTGTTAGTCAAATTAAAATAATTATTCCTATGTTTCTTATATTCATAGGAAATATCTCTCATACAAATGTTTTCATAGTGGGCCAATGTGGTGTGTAAATGAGGGTTGTACAAACTCTTTTTCTTAAACCTTAAATAATCACAAAACTGTTCCCGTTTATCTTTAAAAAGAAGTTGAAAATTGAGTTATCTGATGCAAAGTTTAAAATCAATAAGTACCTTAGAAATATCAGGTTTTCTAGCTGGAAGAAATTTAAACCCCTTCTCAAGTAAGGAGAAATAGTCTTCTGTTATTATCCTGTTTGTATAGTTGAAAATATTGAACCTATTCAAACTAAGTAGTTTACCACCAAAACTAGAAATAATACCTTGTGGTTGTGCACCTTGTTCAAAAATATCTAGAACCTGTTCAGATTCCGGGTGTTCCAGAAGTTCTTTCTCCCCCTCTGAGTTTGACCCCTGGGGGTGACATGTTGCCCCCGTAAAAAAACTTGCCTGTTCCTGTTTTGGTTGAATAGCCACTCAGACTTCTTTAATGGGGGATAATCCTGCCCAAACACTTCATCTACCTTGACATCAAAAAAATCATCTTGTAAGTTTTCATCTACCCTCCTCTGGTCATAGCCAGGTGGTTCAGGGTCCTGTTCATCTATCCTCTCCTTATCATTACTTATATTTAACCCATAATAACTTTTAGGGAAGGGGTAAGTTTCCTTATACTTATACTCTATTTTGTCTCTTTTTTAATTTTTTCATCTTCCTGTTGACATTCTCCTTAACTTGATCTTCTATTTTATCAAAAATCATGTCATATCTGGCCTAAAGGGTGACAAAATGTGTGTCATTCAAAATTTCGTCATTTAAAACATTCACCTCATCCAAAAGATTCTTAATCTTATTATTATTTACTTTAACAATAAAATGTAAAAGCTCTATACCACTTGAAGTTGGTGTCCAGTAACACAAGATACCAGGTGTCCTCAGTAAAAATGTTTTAATGCAAAGCCAAAATCCACAGCAGCAACAAATACAATTTGCGAAAAGCAGCACAGCTACAAGAACAAAATGTTGGATAACCGCTTTCGTCTGCTACCATAGCAGACGTTATCAAATCAACTGCTGCCTTACACAGGTGTAGTTAAATAATCAATATAATTAACACCTTAAAAAGTTTTAAAGACATAGTACACTCAGCATACAAATGGTAAAAAAGAAAAAGAAAAAAACATGTCATAACTTAGCAGCCCTCTCTATTAAAATTGGTTTTAAAGACAAACTGTCATTTAAGCCTGGTGGGTACCAGGCATTTAAACAAAGTTGCCATTTAAGCTCACTTTTATAAATATTGTTAGCCCAATTGCCACCCCTGGCTTTTTTCATCACCACTTCAAGTATACCAAATTTATAGCCAGAAAATGACCCACATATAAGGGAATGTCTATAAAGGGCATTGTTCATGTTATGAGTGTTGATAGCATACAAGTGTTCATACACCCTCTTCTTGAGGGCTCTATCCATTTTACCCACATAGTATGCTTTACAACCAGTGCAAACAGACAAATAAACCAGTCCTACAGTGTTACAATTACCACCCACTAACCTAAATTTGTGGACTGGGTCCCCCAAAGTGATCTCTCGTGTGTTTAATACATAGGGGCAATAATTACACCTACCACATGGTTTGGTACCGTTGTTGTTCCTCCTAGTAACAGGATGTTCTAACAGTGTGGAGAGATTGGGATTTCTTTAGCTGTAGCATTTCTAAGAGAGCTGGGTCAGACATGGCTTTGTAAGTCAAGCAGAGATCGCCTCTTAGTAGACAATATGAAATAGAGAATAGCTGGAGTTTTTTGAGTCTGCCCATGTAAGACATGTGTTTAAGGCCTAGAATCCTTTTCGTGAGGTACTTTTGTGGCCTTTCCAGCTGTTGCATGTGTCTAGTGAGGTACATGCCAAATAGGGCATTATACTCAATGATTGGCCTAACGAGGGAAGAGTAGAGAGAGATGATGACCTCTTTCTTCCTGTATGCAAAACCCTTGGTAATGAGATATGCCATGTGGTGGTTGAAGGAGTGGTTGCTGTCAACCTGTGTCCCCAGATCTCTTATAATGCCTTCAGTGTTCAGTGGGCTCCTATCAATGTGGTAATTAGTTGGAACTGAGTTTTTCCCAAAGAGGATGATGATGCTTTTTTGGCATTAAGCTTAAGGCCATGATTTTTGATACCAGTCATTGGCCTAAGTGAGGCCTTTCTGTAGGATGTTTACATCACTTGGGGAGGTAATAATGGCTCCCAGGTTGCAGTCATCTGTGAACTTGGTCAGCCAGAGTTGGCCCGGACTTCTGAGAAGTAGATGTCAAACAGGAGAGGACCCTGGACTGATCCCTGTGGGACTCCACTCCTGACTGGTTGGCACTCTGACTTGGAGTCCACTACTTTCACACTGTGGATTCTATCTGTGAGCCAGTTTGCAACTCACCTAGTGATATAGGGGTTGATGCCTAGTTTGGTGAGTTTGTCAATAATTCCTGAGTGGGAAATGGTATTAAAGGCCTTGGCCAGATCGAGGTAGACTTTATGAACTGTCTTGCCCTCATCCACAGCTCTGGTGACTGACTCAAAGAAGTCAACCAGGTTGAGCAGGCATGATCTGCCTTTCACTAAGCCAAACTGCGTGGGATCTAGAGTTTGGATATTCCCTACATCCTTGTTAATTAGGTCCATGATGATCCACTCCATAGTCTTACATATCAGACTTGATAGGCTAATAGGGCAATAATTCCCAGTGTCTGTAGTCACTCCCCCTTTATGGAGAGGGATGACTGTAGCAGTGTGCCATTCGGAAGGGACAAAGCCTGAGGTGAGGCTGTGATTGAACAGAACACACAGATGTGGTGCCAGTTCACTTTGTAGTTCATGTAGAACACATCCATCCAGGGATATTGTTGGGTCCCATGGAAGCTGTATTCTTGGCCTTGGACACTGTAGCTTTAACCTGTGCTGCAGTAATGCTGGGTGCCTGTCTTTCCCCCGGTATTGCAATTATTATACACAAACACATCAGGATGGATGACTGGAACATAAAACTTAAACAAACTAGCTAACTGACTAACTGCTACACAAATGTATGCTTTCACTCCAACTGCTTACACAAAATGGCACTCTGCTTGCATGTGCTCAGTACTTATATGCACATGCTCACGAACTACAGTGGGCTTAAAGGTACAACACACACACTATGATCTACAGAAGCTTCCATTATGAAATATTTGGAGGAGAGAGGTCATAAACCACATTTGATTATAAAAGGCTTTTTTTTTCAAAAATATTTTTATTAGTTTTAAAACTTTTACAAAAGAGAAATGAAAATAAATACAAGATAAAGAACTTGTAAGATACATCAAACCAAGAAAACGAAAGTAAAGTACATTCTAAATGAATACAAACAGTTAACAACAATTTTTGATTTATAGACAAGCAGTTATTGTAACAAGTACCTTACTCCTGAATGGGTAAAACATTCACTAGGGTGCCCCAGAAAAACATAATACAAATAGAAATCAGGCCTCCCAAGAGGAGGATAACTTTAATCAGATAACATACCATTGTATAAAGTATAAACTATTAACTATTTTGGGGGCACACCACCTAAAGTAAACTATATATGTCCTAAAAACCTATTTACACCATATTTACAATATATTTACATCATGGATGTCAGAGGACCTCTCCAAATAAAATGATATAAAACAATTAATAAAGTGTAATGTTTACATTATTAAATAATTTTGGACCATACCTAGTACAAAAAGGATCCAGCTTGGAATGCAAATGTATAAGAAAAAAAATTGCTGGATTTTACTTATTCCAGATTAGATCAAAGAGATTTTCCCAATATTTTTTTAAAATAATTCTTTTTCTTTTTGCTATTTGTGCACATTTTGTGTGCTGATATATATATTTTATTGCCATATCCTTAAAGTTTTCCCATGAAATTGCTGAGGGGTTGATCCAATTTTTAGTAATGAAATATTTAAGCAGAGCACAAACTGAGACAAGAACATGACGGCAAATACCTTTGATTTGAATAGGAACAATATTAAGGATCATAGTTTGCCAAGAAAATGTAGTTTTCTCATACCCCATTTTTTCTAATTGAATTCTGAGGGAGCACCAGAGTTTATAGATGGTCTTACAACTACAGAACATGTGTATTATAAATATAAAACAAGAAGCTTCCGACTCTCCACGTTGAAAAATCTTACTTTTTATTTATAAAAACAGACAAACGGTAAGCGCTTTCGTGTATGCTACCATACGCTTCATCAGACAATTTAATATGAAAAATAGCTACAGATTTATAGGGAGGCTTAGCCAATAGACAATTGTTTTAAGTTAATCAATTAATTTCTTATTTAATTAAGAGAGCATTTGAGCATTCAGGCATTTAAAGGAAGACTGTTTTTTAAAAACTCCTCATTTAAAAATATATATATAAAACAAACATAAACAGACATAAAAGATAAAACGAACTCAACCATAGCACCTCAAGAACATTCAGAAATTCAAGAAATTTCATCGGAACAAATATTGCCTATTCTAAATACATTATAAAACAATATTACAAAACAACTAGACAAATATTTGATACAAAAATATTCCAGCATATATCATTGAAAAACTTATGCAGCAATCTCGGCTCACTTAAAATGTAAAGCTGCTCACATTGTTCCTGATTTAAAGGTTTCCCTGCCAGTATATACTAAAGCAATTCTATTCATGGTAAATACTTAAAATGTAAAAATATGTATGAATAAATAAGTAAGTAAATATATATATAAAAATACATAAATATATAAATATAAATAAATATGAATATGAATAGATATGTATAAAGAAATATATAAATATGTAAATATAAATATAAATATATAGAAATATATAGGAATATAAATATAGATGTGAATTATAAATTACTTTTTCTAAAATATATGTATATTTATGATTGTGAAATAATAAAATTATGTCAAAGAAACTGCCACTAACATACTCAAAATAGTCAATGCATGGAATAAACTTTTTGAATGAAGATTAAATAAATTAATAAGATAAATTAATTTATAAGATAAAGTGAGAGAAGCAAAACTCTATGGATTCTTAGACTGTATAAATAATATATTAGAGTCGTAGTGTAGTGTATCTTAAACAATTGTATACAACTTGAAACTTAAGAACAATTAGACTAGCACAGTGATAATTGTGTATACAAGTAAGAAATAAATGCTAAACAGACGATTAGATGCGCTCTATGAACTCTTTCCACAGTAACTTCTTTTTCAAGAGATTTATCTTCAGTTACTAATTCAAAGATCTCTGTTAATATTACAGGTAGTTGGGGTTGATCAAACTATGCCACGTATTAAGATATTATTTCTCCTACTTCGAGCTTCTAAGTCAATTATTTTTTGTTGTAAGTAATTGATTTTTTTCCATTTGCATTTACCTTAGCTTGCAAATCCTGTATCTGCTTTGAGTTCTCCTCAGTTTTATTTTCTATTGTGTTTATTCTTGTTATGATTTGATCCAGGACTGAAAAGAAGGAATTTAGCTTATCTGAAAATAACATGAACTCATCTTGCAATGGTTGTAATGCAGACTTAATCCCCGGGATTCATGAAGCTCGGCGCAAGGCCGGCGTAAGGCTTGCGCCGGCGGTGCATTGCATAGCCGGCGCAGTAGCGCCATATGCATATTAATGAGAGTGCACCGTAACCACAGGCATGTGCGTAGTGTACGTGAGCGAGCCCAAGTAGGATGCGTCAGTAGGCGTGTTTAAGCAGGCAGGCGAAGAGCAACCTAACGTGCTGTCTGCCATAGTCCGCCCAGAATAGAAATGGCTGCAGCCATGGCCCGTGCAGAATGAAATGTCCGCAGAGTATGCAACAAAGTACCCGTCCCAACTAAACAGAGAAGCAAATAAAACCCACGCAGCCCGAAATGTACCTGTCCAAGGAACAAAGGATACGCGTAATACCGTGTCCGTACAGCAATGTACTGTGAGTGTACATAGTCAGAGAAGGTGTACAGCAGCATGTCAGCACGCCGCACCGACATAGGAGTAGCGACTAAGGTCACCAACCGTCCCACTTTGCGAGGGCAGTCCCTGTATTGGCATACGTGTTCGAAATAAAGCATTAAAAACGGAAGTGTGCGAAGAGTGTAGGTCATAATGATTTCCCGTATTTAATGTAATTGTAGCCTGAATCGGTTATTTCCGTAACTGAAATACCTAAATGTCCCAAGAAACAGGATAAGCTACCAAACTGCCACAACAATAAGCTCATACTTAGGCAAATAAGTGAAGTTCTATGCTATATAGTGACCGTGTATGCGTGTCGGGCTGTGAAGTCAGATGTGACTCCCTGCACATACAGGTGGTCAATGTAGAAGTCCCACAGAACCACGATAGCAATGTGTGTGTTGAATGAAAGGCGACCGACAAACCCTGTCCCCTGATCCCTGGTAGTCACCCCTGTGCTGTGTGGACAGCCACCTATACGCTGTACAGGGTGACCTACTACCCTCGACAGGTATGACTGTGCATTATGTACCAGTTAGCTGTGGGACATGTCCCTGACAGCAGATATGCATATCCGGGAGGCCCCTTCAAAGGATATCTGTGTCAGATGTCCGTCCCAGTATGGCATCTGTTCTGCAAGCATCTACAAACAATGTTACCCATAACACCGCTGTGTGTGCCTGTACCGTGGAAATGTAGATGTATGACAGGGTGCACCCACGGAATGGCACCATGGGACACCACCTGTGACAGGCAGTTGGTCTGACATGCAGCCAGCAACTATGACCATGTGGGTTGTGTCACATAGACAGTTTACAACACATTCTGTGATGTACATGTTCACATCCCAGCCAATGGTTTCATTAATGTTACCTGAGGGGGGTAATGTTATGAAGCCCTTTGCCAGGACGAGGTAGGCTGTATGGACTGCAACACCCCAGCAATGGGCTGGGTGACCGTCCCGGAAATGTCAACCATGTCTTAAAGGCATGAACCGCCCCTGAACAAGACAAACCGTGTGGGATGCGAAGTATGTATGTCCCCTATGCAGTCATGTACGAACCGCAGTATGATCCCACCCCATGTCTATGCAGATAGGTCTCCTCAGGGTACTGGGACAGTAATAACCAGCCTCAGTGGAGGCATTGGCCCTGTGATGTGGGAATACAGTTGTCATGCGATACAACCTGGGCACCCTACCTGAGGTGAGGCTATAAAGAAATAGCTGTCCTAACTGTGGGTCCTAATCCCAAATGAGATAGTGGAGTACACAGCGGGCTCACCATCTGGTCTCATGGATGCTATTCACACTACCCTGGAGAGAGCATGTCCCACCTGTGTGTCACAGAACATTTGGTGACCACAAACCGCTGGTACAGACATCTCCACATGTGTGGTGGAGGGTGTGGAGATGTCCTCACTGGACCTGTCAGCCTGTATGTCGGCAATGTGTGTATGTTGAGTAAACCCCACCTCTATGTGAACCCAGTCAGAGCATATGTGGTAGTGACCTCACAGGTGTCGAGCATAGCAACTGAAGGTGGTATGATTGTCAGCCAGGTCCATGTAGGTATATCTGTGGAATGTGCCCTGGACAATCCCATGACATTGTGTAACTCTACACATATGATGACCAAGGGTGTCACACCTCACAAGGTGTCTGCTCCACCCTGTAGTAGCCACCTCCTCCTGTTGTACATCATGTGTATGGCTGGGGTACACCACACTGGACGCTTGGCATTGGTACAATGAACCACAGTTGGGTAAGTGAATGCCTGGTACATGCAGTCCTGTAGGTACTGGTAGATGGCAAATGTGATTGATGCAGTGGCTGCAGTACTGTCGACCACTGGCTCAGGGTCCTTAAAGGAGACCACAGTAGTGTGCAGAATTGTGTAGTCCGCCTCTGAGCAAGCAATGTGTATGTTCACTGGCAACACACACAGCAACGGATGCCAAAGGCAGATGCCAATGTCCAAATAACATAGATCAACGTCAGCATGGCAATATGTCTTATCATACATGTATTGACACGTGTCTGCTAATTACAATTGCAAATGGCCGGTAAGACCGGCCTAAAGTTCACATGATATACACAGCCTGGAGGTGTTGTTCCGATAATGAAGTGGCAGTACTTTCCAACCGTGACCTCTGTGTATGAAAGTGTTTGTTAACCTGCAACAGTGGATGTACACAATTGGGTTCTGGCATCGGAAAACATAGTTCCTGTAGCACTACACAGTATGGGTAGGCAAGCAGACATCTGCAATTGTTGAACACACAGCATCAGTGAAACCCACTGTTCACAAGGACACAGTCCGACAAGCTGTACACATTACATATGCACAGTGGTGTCCATGACTGGACTCAAAAATTACAAAACGACAAGTATGACGCCATCAATGATCGCCTACGGGAACTCATTGTCGTCACGGGTATACATATGCACCGCAAGCGTGTTTAATGTTGATGATAGCTGTCCATGAAATGCAACACACATGCACAGAAATACCCAGGGGACCGGGTCCATAGAAGGGCGTCCACATCACAGTCCCGCACACCTGAAGGATGTGTAATGGGTACTGTCGATTGTCGCACTCAAGGGAATCTGGGTATGTAGACTCTGGGCTCGGTGTTGTTTCGCAGCCAATCCTTTGTCCCTCCCCGTGCGAGGGATGTGTGTGGCACCTGCCTTCCTCTCCGCTAATAATGCAAACCATCCACTGGAGAATGCTAAATGTAGTTGTGAGATGTGTACAGCCCTATAGTAGTGTCCAGTAGTAAATTGTCATGGATGGACAACCGTATGGCCAAGACGGCACCCACAACTGCAAACCTGGGTAAATTACACAACCGCGGCAAGGCATAACGCAGGAAATACACATAGGGACTACAGTTGACATCCCACATACAAAGCTGGACCGCTGTGCCAACACCGCGCATACAGCACTACATCTGCCAGCAACACAATGGGGGACCACTCGCCACCATACCGTGGAACAGATTGGCTACCTGTGGAACACAAACCGATGGCACGCCAACAACGCCAACTGGGATATGTAACCTATGGCGTCCCCACCTATGGAGAAATCATGCTACAATGAAGACATAGGGGATCGACATATTCCGGTGGTGTTCTGTTGTAAATACAGTGACGGACATGTCCTATTGGGATGTCTGATGTGTACATGAAGCAGTAGCTAACCAGCATCTTTGGATGTATGACAATTGTTCACAGTACGAAATCACCTGGTTACGTAGCACCATGTAGAATGGGTAGTCAAGCAGACATCCGCGATTGGGGAACATACAGCAGCAGTCAAACACACTGGCCACACGGACACAGTCCGCCAAGCTCTACACTTAACATATGCACATTGGTGTCCATTGTAGGACTCAAAATTACCCGTGCAGACTGCGTGGCACATGATCGTTAGTCGTGACCACGTCACAGCTACACATATGCACCGCAAGCGTGTTCAATGTTGATGATAGCTGTCCATGTAATCCAGCACATATGCACAGAAATCCCCAGGGTAACGGGTCCATAGAACTGCGTCCACATCATAGTCCCACACACATGAAGGATGTTGAATGGGTACTGTCGAATGTTGCAGTCAAGGGATTCTGGGTATGTAGACTCTGGGCTCGGTGTTGCTCGCAGCCAATCCGTTGTCCCGCCCGTGGGAGGGATGTGTGTAGCACCTGCCATACTATCCGCTAATGATGCAAACCATCCACTGGAGAATGGTAAATGCAGGTGTGAAATGTGTACAGCCCTATACTAGTGTCCAGTAGGCAATTCACATGGATGGATAAGCGTCGACCAAGATGGCACCCATAACTGCAAACCCGGTGGAATTACACTGCCGCAGCAAGGCATTACACAGGTAATACACATAGGGAGTACACTTGACATTCCCCATAGAAAAGACACAGAGAAACAGATGAGAAAGTCCAAAGCATAAATGAGGTACTGTAGAAACGGTCAGTGACCACTCAGAGGCCACCAGGAAGTAAAGTCAGTCACCATAGTATATTGAAGCATATATCTTTCTTATTTTATAATGAGGAAACTTGCTACTTTACTGTTTCTATACCTCCCTTGCAATGTTCTAATAATGTATTTCCCTGAATAAATTCATTTGAGTCTGAAATGTACTAGAAGATAGTGGAGCTTTACTCCTCGGGCCTCTGCTGAAAATGGACTTGTTATCCAGCCAGACTAACCCGGTCAACAAATGTAAAATAAAATAAAATACATTAAAATATTTGTCTGCTTCATAAGCAGACATCTTCAGAATACATACAATGCAGTCCAACCTACTACATTTAAAACCCTTAATCGGTCAGTAAATTACATGCGCTAAGTATTACTTAAATGCCTTAAAGGCAAACAAGCTAAGAAACCTTTCTTGGGTTACAGATTCCACACAGTGAGTGAATCTGACATTGCTCCAAAATGTATATACTTCATGGAAAAATATGAATATATCTATAGATATGACGGAAGACCCAACATGCTGTCTTACAAATGTCTGGGTGTATAAGCTACATATATATGTTCTAGGGATTGTGCCAATATCCTACAAGAACTAGAGACACCTAGTAATATCAATGACGCATAATATATAGAGATTAACCCTATGATTATGACTACTGTACAATATAGCAATGAAATGTAAAGATTCACAATGTGGTAAAGTAAATATTCCTTTAGAAGGTTTGGGGGGGGGGGGCAAGGTATCATAGACACGGACAAACCGTGCCCATGTGACTCATCTAACAGTCGTACACGGTCAGGGCAGTTCCGTACACTGGGCGGACAAGCCCAAACCCAAAGCACCACAGGAACACCCTGACAACCGAAGGCCGGTATGCGTAGGGGATATAAGCCCCTGTGATCTGAACATCCCTGCGGTCACGACATATGCATCCTGGGCCATGAGCGGGAGGGAATAAGGAATGTTTAACATGTAGTACCGCACCTTTCCCAGCAGGAGGATGGATGTCTGTGACGTGCGTGAGTGGGGGTGGTGGTGTTGGGGGGATATGTAAATGTAGCTAAGTACCATGGGTATGCATATTAATGAGATCGAACAGCTAACGTGTAGAGGTCACAGTAACCGGCAAACGTGAATGCAGTCCCGTTTGAATTACGACTATAGAACATATAGATGTGAATGTACGTAATGCATCCATGCTGCAAAGGCCGTTACATATATAAAGGTGTAAGTGCGTTCTGCACACGTCCGTCAACCGGATCAGAGATATGTTACCGGAATAGTCAAAACTAACACAGACCCAGTAAACATTTCTAAACAGAATACGGATATGCATGTGCGCCTGTGCATAGCCTACAATTAGGAAATGCAAGTGTGCGTGTGTGATCCACTCGAAGCAGGGAAGGTTAAGGGTGTGTCCTCCACGTTAACCAGACATGTCTCACAAATGTTAGCCTCTGAACGTATGGAATCGGGCAATGTCATGTAAAGTACCATTAGAAATAGTGAGAAGCACACGCTATGTGATGAGACAAACATAGACTGTGGACAGTATAACGTATGTGTCAGTAGTATGGATTGATGACGGTTATGCATCAGTAACCCGACCCACTTGTCAGAAGGTGCCCCCGTACGAATTGCAGTCAGTTGGCTCACACCTGTTGACCGGGCTAGGCCAGCTGGATGTATGTCCAGTGTCAGCAGAGGCCCGTGGAGAAATGCTCCACACACAATAATAGCACAACATACCAAAGTACTCATATATGTAACCAAAGAAGAACAACAACAGAAAGTGTCCTGAAAGGACTAGTTACACACAGATCCCAGATGACAGACCGATATATGGCCAGTGGAAGCACTTCACAACTATGGGATCAGGTCCCTAAAGTAGCAAGAAGGTCACACACCACACGCCAGCGAATTGCCAGATAGACACTGGTTAATGTAACACACAGCAAGATTAAGGGCCAACCAGCCGTACACCATGCCAGAACCGGTACAGTGGAAAGGTATGGCATGGTAATTGATATGTGTACACAGGTAATCCACAGACAGTAACAAAGAAAGGTATGAAACGAGGTGTTCACATGTATATATTCACACACAGCAGTCCGACGGCCCGTACATATGACGCATGGACATAGATTTGTCACTGGAAAACAAGATGTAAACGACTACAGTTCATTCCATGTCACATTGATATAGTTAGAATACAGTCATATTCATATGTAACATTCTGACTCATTTACACTAATATTTATACAAACTATGATTAAATTGTAATCATTGATTCCACGCTTTGGAATCGGAATGCAACAATCATACACATTGATATACAAATTCATGAGCAGAACACTACATTCTAAGGTGATTCGCAACAATTATCAACTATGTTTCAATAGACTGATTGTATTGACCAATCTTGTAGTTATATCAACACATCGTTGGTGTATTATTGTTTCCATTAAGTAATGTATGCAACACTGATCAGTATATGTCACGTTATCATCAAGACCTGGAGCACTGTCTACTTAACTATGAGCAGGTTTATTGATTAATTGACTTGGAACTGACTCTGAAGGAAGTGTATAAGGGACGAGTATCCAATGTATTTTGTACTCACGATGCCTCATGTCAGTGGGTGAAAGAGCTCTGTATCATTTGACTGTGGAGTGTATCTTTAGTGTCATTGTCTGTTTTGGCCTGATATATATGCAATAATGTCTGTTATGAAGATGACCAGGACCCAAGGTTTGCTGTATTTCCACACCCCACCACCACAAAAAGGGAATAGTAAAAGGGCAGTATGTTCGAGGTAGTCGGATGACCTCTAGGGACAGTGATTATGAGGAAGAGTGTATGAAACCAAGAGGGATGTTTTTAGATAGAGGCTACCCAAGGAAATTAATAGATGAAATTGAGAAGGAAGTAAGGGAAGGAAGAGTGGACAAATATCGGCCTATTTTAGGACAGGAAGATGACCTTGAGAAGGTGACCAACCTCGAAAAAAACAATTTTGAGTTAAGAAATAACTTTATAACAGATTATAGTGGGGAGGCTAAGGTCATACAAAGAATAGTGGAGGAAGAATGGGTAAAGTTTGGTGAATTCTCTGATTTAAGAAGTCTGTTTATACAACCCTTGAAATGTACATATAGAAAAGGGAGAAATTTGAAAAATTTGTTTGAAAGAAAAATTAAGGAAAACAATACTTCCAGGGAGAGAAAAGGCACATATAAATGTGGGAGGTGCTCCCAGTGCCCGTATATTTGCAATAAAGATATAAATTTATGTGAAAAGTAGGGACATATTAGTGCACAGTAAGCAATATGTTAATTGTCAAACAAAAGGTATAATATACCTAAGTATTTGTAAGAAATGTGAGGCATTTTATGTGGGGAAGTCTGAAAGAAGACTAAGAGATAGAATCTACGAGCATAACTATGAGATGAAGACAAAAATATGTGTAATGCTCTGTACAAGCATAAAATAAAATGTGAAGAAGCTGATTATACCTTCTTTGTGTTAGAGGTAGTAAACAAAGATATACGTGGTGGACAATGGGAGGAGACAATTGAGTACAAAGAGTTATTATGGCAACTTCATTTGGAAGCTTATAACCCACCAGGGTTGAATAATTATGTATCTTTGGCCCCAGTATTGAAAATAAGAGCAGCGAAGCTCTGAGTTGGAAAATTTATAACGGGATTAAAGATACTGAGACATTATTAAAGATAATTAAATATATAATTAATCAGCACTATTTTGTGGAAAAAAGGTAAAAAGAAGTGGCAGGATAATTATGGGAAAGGGTATCTGTAAGAAATGAATTTGAACCTGGGTAAACTTTGAAGTGTATTAAGTTTGGGCATAACTGTGAAAACAGTGGTTGTAATGTGTTCATCCAGACACCAGAGGGCATTGGATGTTTTTTAGTTGTATGTTTGTATATATTATTGTATATATATTTTATATGTTTAGATTTTTGTATATAAAATGTCAAATTTTAATGTTTTGAATATCATGAATAAAAGTTGATAATTAATTATAGAAAATGTTGTGAGCAGGAATGTAATAAATTGTAACATGATTTCAAGGGTAGACATGAAGGCACTTTGTAAATGTGATTTTTAGTATAATATATGAAGAATATGGCAATTAAGTAATTATTGTATTATTAGGATTAATTATTCAATCAGCAATAGTATGTAAGCAGAAGGGGAAGAGCTTGTAGTATTGTGCATCTGAGGAAGTGTATTCAAACGAAAACGCAGGTGTGGAGACATAGCGTTAATGTGTTTGGAGTGTTTTGCTGAAACTACGTGTTGCTGCTTGGTTCGTTACTTTTGTTAATAAAGCTGCTAAAAAAAGAAAAAAAGGAGCCGTTTTCTTCCACTAGTACCTTTTGCTTTGTTTAGTTGTGACTGTTCTGGTACTAGGCTCCATTGTCGTGGTTTTGCTGTATTTCCGCCACCGGCTCGTGGACATAGACAGGCCAAGTAATACATAATATGGGTAGTCAAACAGACATCCACGATTGGGGAACATACAGCAGCAGTCACAACCACTGGCCAGATGGTGACAGTCCAACACGTTCTACACTTTACATATGCACATCGGTGTCCATTGTAGGACTCCAAAAATTGATCCATTCGCACCATCGACCAGCTGCGATCGACGCAAAAGAAGTGACAGCCGTGACTGCGGCACAGCTAGACATATGCACCACCAGCGTGTTTAAGGTTGGGGACAACTGTCCATGAAATGCAGGACATATGAACAGAAATCCCCAGATTGTCGTGTCCATAGAAGTGCGTCCACATCCCAGTCCCGCACACATGACGGATGTGTAATGGGTACCGTGGAGGGTTGCAGCCATGGGATCCTGGGTATGCAAATATGGGGCTCGGTGTTGTTTGGCAGATAATCCGTTGTCACGCCCCGTGGGAGGGATGCGGGTATAGCACGTGCCTTACTCCCCACTAATGATGCAAAGCATCCACCGGATAATGGTAAAAGCAGGTGTGAGTGTTGTACAGCCCTATATCAGTGTCCAGTAGGCAATTCCCATGGATGGACAAGTGTACGACCGAGATGGCACCTATAACTGGAAACCTGATGGAATTACACAGCTGCAGTAAGGCATAACACAGGAAATACAGATAGGGACTACAGTAGACACTCCCCATACAAAGACAGACTGCCGTGCGAATACCAGCGTACATGGCACTGGATCTGCCATCAACAACATGAGGATCACTCGCCCATACTGCGGAACAAATGGGCGACCTGTGGAACATATACTAATGGCACACAAACAACTTCAACTAGGAAGGTCATAGGATGTTTCAACACTGGCGTTCCGCATATAACGAACATCCGTAAATGAATAAATAGGGTATACATGTTCGGCTGTGTTATATTGACAATACAGTGGCGTATACGTCCTACTGGGCCTTTTGAGGATTACCTAAAGCAGTTGCCAACCTGCAGCATGACATCATCACCATTTGGGTTAATCGTAGTAGGACACGGGTTTCAGAGCACAACATAATATGTGTAGTCAAACACACATCCGCGATTGGGAACATACAGCAGCGGTCACAACCACTGGCCAGATGGACACAGTCCAACATGTTCTACATTTTACATATGCACATTTGTGTCCATTGTAGGACCCAAAAATTTCTCCTTTTGCGAGGAGACCCAGATGAACTACAGCCGTGACTACGGCACAGCAGCAGAAATGCACCGCCAGCGTGTTCAAGGTTGATGACACCTGTCCATGAAATGAGGGACATATGCACAGACATCCACAGATTGTCGAGTCCACATGTCGTCCACATCCCATTCCCGCACACATGGAGGATTTGCAATGGCTACTGTCGAGGGTTGCAGCCATGGCATCTTGGGTATGCAGAAATGGGTGTCGGAGATGATTGGCAGAGGATCCATTGTCCCGCCCGTGGGAGGGATGTGGGTACAGAACATGGCTTACCCCCCACCAATAATGGCAATCATCCACCGGAGAATGCAACATGCAGGTGTGAAATGGGTACAGCCATACACCAGTGTCCAGTAGGCATTTCCCAAGGCTGGACAAACGTACGGACAAGATGGCACCCAGAATAGCAAACCTGGTGAAATAACACAGCTGTAGCAAGGCATAACACAGGAAATACAGCTGGAAACAACAGTAGACACACTCCATAGACATCCATCCAGCCGTGCGAATCCCGGTGTACACAGCAACCAAGCTGCTAGCAAGTCTATGGGGATCACCCGCTTCCACTCCGCGGAACATACGGGCGGCCTGTGGAACACATATTAATGGCACTCCAACAACGTCAACTAGGAAGGTCATAGCATGCTTAAAGTATGGCGTACCCACTCATAAAGAACATCCTGTCATGAATAAATAGGTTCTACATGTACCGGCTGTGTTATTATGGCAATACAGTGGCGGATAGTTCACAATGGGACCTCTGAGGATTACTTAAAGCAGTTGCCAACCTGCAGGACTACAGTAACACCATATGGGTTAATTGTGGAAGGACACGGGTTCCGTAGCACTACATAACATGGGTAGGCAAACAGACATCCGCGACTGGGGAACATACAGCGGCAGTCAAAACCACTGGCCGAATGGACACGGTCCAACATGTTCTACACTTTACATATGCACATCGGTGTCCATAGTAGGACCCACATATTTGTCCATAGGTGTTGGCGACAGGCTGCTATCGTGCGAACCAGAAGTGACAGCCGTGACCACGGCACAGGTAGATATGGGCACCACAAGCGTGTACAAGGGTGATGACAAGTGTCCATGACATGCAGGACATATGAATAGGACTCCCCAGCTCGTCGTGTCAATAGACGTGCGTTCACATCCCATTCCCGCACACATGAAGGATGTGCAATGGGTACTGTCGAGTGTTGCAGACATGGGATCGTGGGTATGCAAAAATGGGTCTCGGTGTGGATTGGCAGATGATTCGTTGTCCCGCCCCGTGTGAGGGACGTGGGCATGGCATATGCGTTACTCCGCACTAATAATGGCAATCATCCCCCGGAAAATGCAGAATGCAGCTGTGTAATGTGTACAGCCCTATACTAGTGTCCAGTAGGCAGTTCCCATAGATGGACAAACGTACGGCCAAGATGGCACCCATAGCTGCAAACCTGGGGGAATCCCACAGCTGTTACAAGGCATAACCCAGGAAATACAGATAGGGACTACAGTAGACACTCCCCATACAAAGCCAGACCGCTGGGCAGATACCGGAGTATACGGCACTTAATCCGCCAGCACATTAATGGGGATCGCACGCTTCCATACAGCAGAACAGATGGGTGACCTGTAGAACCATACCAATGGCACAATATCAACGTCAGCTGGGAAAGACATACGATGGTCGAACCATGGCGTTCCCACCAATGAAAGACATCCTTCAGTGGATTAATAGGATTGATGTCAATTGACCATGGAAAACACCTGCTCAACAATAAAGACCCGCTGGCACCCTATGGCCACAAACCATGTCACACATAGGTAGATGGAACAGTCAACGTAAACATTTCGTGCACGGCAGGTCACACATGGTATCCAAAGGTTAGACATGTATGCGCTTATCACCCGTAGGCCCCGTGAGACGACACATAACATGGGAGCATCCAGGCTTTAAGTATCCACCCGTACACTTCCATTTGTCACTTTCTATGCGAACAATGAACATGTAGCCACAGCATAGAAAGCACAGACGACTGCTAATGACACACACGTATGTCAACAATTCAGAAGGCATCCTATGAACACACGTATTACATGATATTGTACTATGCCGACCCCTCAACAATCAGAGACCTAACAATGTATATGGAAGATATGCATAGCATATCACTGTAATACAATGGTACAGAACTGACAGAGTAGACAAATGTATGTTAACCCTACATCTGCATCTACACTACATTCCGTTACGGGTGTTTGCTCCACCTGCTTCACAAAGGATGCCTCAACAGTTATCCATCGGTCAGCCCTGGTGTGTGGCCAAACCTCCACCTACTAATCTATCTACATACGCATTCTTCAGCATAGCTGTGGAGGTCCCTCCTGTGGTGTAATACCCTAGACGTCGTAAAACACCGACTGTAGACATGTGCCTTGTGATGTGCCCATAGCCGGCCGTAGGCATACGCCAATCCTGCGGCTGCCCAGGCCGCTGCCCTAGTAGGGACACCTGTCTAGTAGGCGTGTCACGAGGTATATCAAGATGGGTGCACCATGTGTTGTGCTGGCGTGTGCCATGTAGCCCCACAGCCTAGGGCACCGCCGATCTAAGGCCGCTGCCGTCAGGGGTAGTACAGTCTGCAGGTATGTGCAGACGTGCACATGTGACAGCGGGCCACAAGGATACCCATAGTGGCGACAGCTGCACACATGGCTATAGTGGGACACACACACGGCCATGCATACAGCACACATAGACATACACACACCATAAATAGGCAAGTACACACAAGGTGTATGTCATGTATGGGTAAAGTGTAAGGACAGCAAGGATAGCTGTCTGCCATGTAATCCAGCGATGTCTATGAGGTGTTCTGGAATACGGACAGTGCATGGACAATGTGTGGATATGCAAAGTACCACAGTTATATGTGTCAGCCGTGCAAATATGCGATACATGGGGAAGACGGCTGTCCATGGGAGAGCAGCGGTACGGCCACAACATAGGTACATAGATATACAAAGAAAGAGGTACACACGAGCACATCCGGCAGGCCCGTGAGTGTAATGTACACAGCAGCAACCCACAACACCATAGTAGGGTACACGTGGAGAACACGCTACGGAGGTCGCCGACCAGAAGAAGCACACAAGCAGTACACGATCTGCGTCCCACCATCCACAAACACAAGGATGGCGAAAGGATATGGGTGTTCCGCGTAAACCTCAAAGCCATACCGTATGAACCCATGCAGCTGGGAGCATGGACACACACACACATGTGGCACGCATGGTGATTGACCACACCCCCACATACCCAACCGCACAAACGTACAACACAGGTATGGTATGCGCTACGTGGACCACCGAGCACACCACCAGCAGAGGCACATGTACAGGTGGGTGACAACGACCGTACAGGAATGGCCGCTGGTAGGCAAGGTATGTTGCGGCGCCTAAAAGCATGTACATCCGCAGAGGCAGCTGCAAAAACACACACACACAAACACACGCAAGGGCCGGGAGTCGAACCTACGCCTATCTACATGAACTCACTACAGTATGAAGCATTTACAGAACGCCACCGAAGTTTACTGAGCACAGCGCTGTCAGAGGCATACTTCTAGGCTGGTGACATCACCCGCAAAACAATAGCTGGCAATAGGCAAGGTATGTGTTGCGAAGCGTATAATAGTATGTGTATCCGCAGAGGCAGCTGCAAAAACACACACACACAAACACACGCAAGGGCCGGGAGTCGAACCTACGCCTATCTACATGAACTCACTACAGTATGAAGCATTTACAGAATGCGCTACCGAGTTTACTGAGCACAGCGCTGTCAGAGGCATACTTCTAGGCTGGTGACATCACCCGCAAAACAATAGCTGGCAATAGGCAAGGTATGTGTTGCGAAGCGTATAATAGTATGTGTATCCGCAGAGGCAGCTGGAAACACACACACACACACACACACACACATGGAAGGGCCGGGAGTCGAACCTACGCCTATCTACATGAACTCACTACAGTATGAAGCATTTACAGAACGCGCTACCGAGTTTACTGAGCACAGCGCTGTCAGAGGCATACTTCTAGGCTGGTGACATCACCCGCAAAACAATAGCTGGCAATAGGCAAGGTATGTGTTGCGAAGCGTATAATAGTATGTGTATCCGCAGAGGCAGCTGGAAACACACACACACACACATGGAAGGGCCGGGAGTCGAACCTACGCCTATCTACATGAACTCACTACAGTATGAAGCATTTACAGAACGCGCTACCGAGTTTGCTAAACAGAGCGCTGTCACAGGCATACTTGTAGGCTGCTGACATCACCCGCAAGACAATAGTTGGCAATAGCCAAGGCATGTGTTGCGGAGCGTCTAAAAGCATATTCAGTCGCAGACGCAGCTGGAAACACACACACACACAGAGACACACACACACACACGGAAGGGCCGGGAGTCGAACCTACGCCTATCTACATGAACTCACTACAGTATGAAGCATTTACAGAACGCGCTAGCGAGTTTGCTAAACAGAGCGCTGTCACAGGCATACTTGTAGGCTGCTGACGTCAGCCGCAAGACAATAGGTGGCAATAGCCAAGGCATGTGTTGCAGAGCGTCTAAAAGCATATTCAGTCGCAGACGCAGCTGGAAACACACACACACACACACACACACACACACACGGAAGGGCCGGGAGTCGAACCTACGCCTATCTACATGAACTCACTACAGTATGAAGCATTTACAGAACGCGCTACCAAGTTTGCTAAACAGAGCGCTGTCACAGGCATACTTGTAGGCTGCTGACATCACCCGCAAGACAATAGTTGGCAATAGCCAAGGCATGTGTTGCGGAGCGTCTAAAAGCATAATCAGTCGCAGAGACAGCTGGAAACACACACACACACGGAAGGGACGGGGTACGAACCCACGACTATCTACATGAACACACTACTGTATGAAGCATTTACAGAACGCGCTACCGAGTTTGCTAAACAGAACGCTGTCACAGGCATACTTGTAGGCTGCTGACGTCAGCCGCAAGACAATAGGTGGCAATAGCCAAGGCATGTGTTGCGGAGCGTCTAAAAGCATATTCAGTCGCAGACGCAGCTGGAAACACACACACACACACACGGAAGGGCCGGGAGTCGAACCTACGCCTATCTACATGAACTCACTACAGTATGAAGCATTTACAGAACGCGCTACCGAGTTTGCTAAACAGAGCGCTGTCACAGGCATACTTGTAGGCTGCTGACGTCAGCCGCAAGACAATAGGTGGCAATAGCCAAGGCATGTGTTGCGGAGCGTCTAAAAGCATATTCAGTCGCAGACGCAGCTGGAAACACACACACACACACAGAGACACACACACACACACGGAAGGGCCGGGAGTCGAACCTACGCCTATCTACATGAACTCACTACAGTATGAAGCATTTACAGAACGCACTAGCGAGTTTGCTAAACAGAGCGCTGTCACAGGCATACTTGTAGGCTGCTGACGTCAGCCGCAAGACAATAGGTGGCAATAGCCAAGGCATGTGTTGCGGAGCGTCTAAAAGCATATTCAGTCGCAGACGCAGCTGGAAACACACACACACACACACAGAGACACACACACACACACACGGAAGGGCCGGGAGTCGAACCTACGCCTATCTACATGAACTCACTACAGTATGAAGCATTTACAGAACGCGCTACCGAGTTTGCTAAACAGAGTGCTGTCACAGGCATACTTGTAGGCTGCTGACGTCAGCCGCAAGACAATAGGTGGCAATAGCCAAGGCATGTGTTGCGGAGCGTCTAAAAGCATATTCAGTCGCAGACGCAGCTGGAAACACACACACACACAGAGACACACACACACACACACGGAAGGGCCGGGAGTCGAACCTACGCCTATCTACATGAACTCACTACAGTATGAAGCATTTACAGAACGCTAGCGAAGTTTGCTAAACAGAGCGCTGTCACAGGCATACTTGTAGGCTGCTGACGTCAGCCGCAAGACAATAGGTGGCAATAGCCAAGGCATGTGTTGCGGAGCGTCTAAAAGCATATTCAGTCGCAGACGCAGCTGGAAACACACACACACACAGAGACACACACACACACACACACACACACACGGAAAGGACGGGGGACGAACCTACGCCTATCTACATGAACACACTACAGTATGAAGCATTTACAGAACGCGCTACCGAGTTTACTGAGCAGAGCGCTGTCAGGAGGCATACCCCTACGTGAGTGGTATCATTTGCAAAGGCAATGCGCCCGCTCGGGTGTTCGAACAGAGTGCGCAGTCACGCAGTCTGTTACCATCCCAAGGTCGCCGTACACTAACACGTTAGTGCTGCAGTCCAGAATAACAAGTAACTACTGATCAGTACATCACTGCATACTGGGCATGCTCAGACACTTAGACTCGGCACAGGGCAGACATGCATACACATGTTGCGACGGCATGGGTGGCGTAATGTGGACCGTCGTGTGTGTCCAGCCACACAACAGAAACCTGCCCATGCCACAGACGTGGCCGTTGCGTAGGGGATAGAGGCATGCACCCGGGGTATTACTGCAGACGGCTGCGGTGTGCACTGTGCTGTGTGTCTATCTACACAGCTGCCTACTGGGCATGCTCAGACACTTAGAGTCGGCACAGATCAGACATGCATACACATGGTGCGACGGCATGGGTGGCGGAATGCGGACCATCCTGTGTTTCCGGCCACACAACAGTAACCCGGTCATGCCACAGACGTTGTTGTTGCTGCGGGGAATATGTAGGTGCAATTAACCATGTGTAGGACTGGCCTACAGTTTGTTGCATGCTACAGACAACCCTCACATACACAGGATACCTTCACAGATGTCCTGAGGACACTGGTGAGTGGGCATGCTCTCACAACAGCACCGTTTGGGTGACATGAACCACCCATACATAGCCTGGGAACATTACCCATGGCACAACACAGTACGCCAGCAGTCCCAGGTGTTCACACACCTGGCCACTGTTAAACAGCCATGCACCATACATACCAGGGGGGGGGATGTCTGACAGTTCTGCCCATCACTCATGGTGAGGATATGCCCCACACAGGATGTACAGCCCTCAATGGTGATGCAAGACCGTATAGTGGATCCACTGGTCATCCACTCACTGTAACCAACACCAGCATGGGGGACCTCAGTGATGACCTCTCCACAGGAAACCACACACATCATATGACCGGTGTGGTACCCTACATGTCCTCCATGCCAATGTTGAACAGAGGCCAGACCGGAAAACGCCTACCGAATGCCTTCCACGACCACCCACATGCATGTCTGCGACAGGCAAACATGATGACATCAGGCCCTTGTCCACCACAGGTAGGCACATGGTGTGGTGGACCGCAGCCACTGACTACCTGTACATCAACAGTTGGAGCTACTACATGGCAGGGCAATGACAGTACCAGAGAAGCCATCACCCATTCATACCGGCGTCACCATACGGCCCCACATCCCAACATCCAGGTCGGCTGGGAGTGGTACTGCAGAGGGCACATGAGACAACCACAGGGCCTTCCCTAACTGTGGTAAGGACATGGTTGGGGCACACAGACCTGCATGGAAATGGTCCAGAATGGTACAACAGTCACTGCACCCACAGACATTGTCTGCATACCACAGGACATGTTCCATGCATACATCCCCCCCCCCAACAGGGAACATATCCATCCCACCAGAGTGTATCCTCCCAAACATGTCATATGGCCTGGGGTGATCCCATATCTCTATGGCGTTTGACACTTCAGCAATGGGCACCGATGGTTTCCCTGGCTGTGTGCTACCCATCCTCTTTAAGGCCCTCGGCCCACACATGCGGCCACTGTGTCATGTTAGCCTTACTATGGGCTATGTCCCCAATGGATGCCATATGGCATCTGTGGTCCCACTATGCCAGGGTAGTGCTCCTATGGACTGTCAACAGCCACACCCTATACGCTTGACAAGTGTTGTCTGCAAAGCTGTGTGGAGGTCCATACAGGTGGTCATGGTTACAGATAGCGTGTACAGCCAATACCGAACATACCCACAACTACATAGTCAAGGTCGGATCCTGCCTCCCGAACCTGCTCGTCCAGTCTGGAGTGTTCACCAAGGCCATTGATGGGGATGTGTGGGTTTGCACACAGTACCATGACCTGGTGGGAGCGTTCAGAGCACACTACACATGGGACCCATGTAAAGGCTCGCCAGCATACATGTGGGGACATATGTCACCCGATGCTTCTCACACAGGTTGGAGGTCACACCACACAGGGTTGGTGCTGAAGGTGCTTTGTCACACTCATATCTGGACCCAGTGGAGGCCCACAGGGCTCACTCCTGTGCACCCTGCCATATGGCATCCGACCTTCCAATGTGCATGCAATCATAGGGGATTGTAGCAGACAAGGTATGCAGAGGACTACGCGGCGGCCGACATACCCAGCACCCCATGTTACACGTACATCCACCTAGGGCGTCATAGACATGGCTGACTGGTGCCAGAGCCATGGCCTGCTACCAGATGCCAGAGAAGGTGCAGCCCTACCCAGTGTGAAGAACATGTTCGTCCCAATGTCACATGTAGGTGGTACGCCATTAAAGGTGGTGGACATGTTCAGGGTGATGGCTACCACACCTGTTGGCAACCTCTGTCAACACACACAATGGCAATGTGGGTGTGAAGACATTCCATTGTGGCCTCCTGGTCTGGATGGAATGGCAACCACATCAGGGGTGTTCATTGTACCCCTGTACACATCACACAGCAGTGCAATGACTGTGTACAATGGCACATGTGGCCTGTAGCTAACCTGACGCCTGCAGCACTCGGAAGGACCGCAAACGTTCCACAAGACGGGGATGACGGTGCTAGGACATGTGTCACATGGTGCACGGCCAAGGGGACACTGGCTGTGGATCTGCACAGCACAGCTGATCCGTGGTGATCTGTGCCCGACATACACGGCCATGTCTGACCTGGGTGACATGGGCACATTCCACCTCCCAGGCCCCATGCGAACACGGGCACAGAAGCGACTGTCAGACACCTCAACCCACAGATGAGTGGGACGTGCTGGGGGAACAGGGTAACGGCCAGACACCCAGTACGACACGGGGAGGAGTGCCAGGCCATGTGAAGGAAAGGCCCTGACTGCCTTTGTCCAGGACTGCTACTGACGTGTGGATGTGTGACTATAGTTATGCGCCAGTCAACCTCTGTGTGTCACTGCTAGACCAGGGACTGGGGACTGATGGATATGGCATCCCCATCCTGAGGGGTGTTAGATGCCACACACAGTCATGCTAGGTCCACACATGTCGTAGGGCACATATCCTGTTACGTTCATGTGTGCCTATGTACCTATGTAGGGTCCATGCCGGATGTGGGTAACTGTGCTATGCTGATTTTGCCAGACATGCCTGTGGGTACCCCACGACTACACGTGGGGAACTAATTACAGTGCTCCCAGTAGGCACGTGCAGTACACCATCAGTATCAAACGGGTTAACTGCACCGACATGGTGCTACACATGTAACCACCACACATACTGTGTACACATATCAATGAATGCTGCACCTGTCCTGCATGGTATGTCTGCTGCATGATGTCCGTGCACAACACACATCACATACACACCTGTCACCAGCCATACACACACACCACAACATACACAGCACGTACCATGCGGACACAGGTATCACGTACACCTCTCACTATCGTGTCCACCCTGTGCATCATAATATGTTAGCTTAACCGTGCATTGCTGGTGTGGCTCACAGTTATGCGGCAGAGACTTAATCATATGCACAGGGTGATATGTGTGCCACAGGCATGGGCTGTACCAATGGATGACATCATGTGTGTGTGTAAGGGCCAGTGCATTGAGTGGGCATGACTATGTAGAATGCATGTGGGTGTGGTGGAGCCCTACAGTTGTGTCTGCTGTGTGTGGGTGTGTGTGTACACAGTTCAGTCATCGGTGATGCCTACACGGGGTATGCTTGGCAGCCCCTGACTGTACAGTGCAGGTGTTACGGCTCACTGTGTCTGCCGGCGGCGAAGTGACCCGCGCCTGCCTGGGGTTGCACGGGCACGACCGGGTGGAGGTACAGACTGTCCACTCTCCGATGTCACATGTCCGCTGGAAACATGCCCACGACAGGGCCGTCCAGGGCCACGTCCACGTGGCCTGCTCTGTCCTGGTGTGGATGGTGTAGTAGCAGCTGCAGTGCTACTGCTACCATCACTGTCTGTGTGGGCATGGGAGGTGGCACGCACACGCTGACCTGCAGCAGGTGGTGTTGCTGGCACACGCCCACGTGCCCTATGCCTCACCCCTACCTGGTGTTCCTGCACGGACTGCGCACGCTCAAGGATGGCCAAGCCTCGGTCGAGGAGACCAGCCATGTCGCCCAATCTCCTATCCAGAACATCGGCAAGATGCTGTTGTGCATTCGCCAATGCCTGGATGCTGTCATTTAGGGTACGGATTGCGGACCTCTGCAGCCTCTGCCCCTCCTGGTTCTGCCGTTCGGCACGTGCCTGCGCCGCCATTACAGTCTGGAACATGCGTCTGGTTATACCAGCTGCTGCACCCTGTATGGCAGGTGTATGTCTAGCGGTGCTCCCCCTACGGGCAGCACCTGCCACATGCCTGCGTGGCACTGCACCAGTCCTTACACTGGCAACATCGTGTGTACCCACACCTTCTGCAGCCACCACACATTCCTGCTCGGGGACAACAGACGCTGACTGACCATCATCTATGGGCATCGGTGTCGGGTATGTGTCGGCATCTGAACCGTGTGCAGGGATGAAAGGGACGTATGTGTAATGTTCTCCACTGGCACAGTCTCTGCCTGTGACGACCCTGCCTGTGCCTCATGCACATGGTCATCACCACTAGTATCTGTGGGGACACTAGCATCAGATTGACCGCAGGAGGGAACGCACCTACAGCACCTGTCAATACAAAGACATACCATCGGTTACAATACAGACACACACACACACACACACACACACACACACACACACACACACACACACACACACACACACACAGACACACACACACACACACACACACACACACACACACACACACACACAGACACACACACACACACAGCATGCATGTGATAATGCAGGTGGCATGCAGCATTCACACAACACAGACCAGTGAATGCAGACCAGACATTCATAGTGGCAGTATGTACACTGCCCTGGTGGGGACAGTACAACAGGCAGGTGTCATTTAGTAGGCATGCAGTACACACATTCATGGTAGTTTGCATGCATCAGCGTGATACACCGTGTGGCCGCGGGCAGGTTGAGAGTACACATGGCTGCCAACACTATGTAATGTACACCGCAAACATGTGCGGTATCATGTGGACATGTGAGGATGGTGTCCCACCGCATGCACCACATCACGATGGCTGTCATGGTGCAGTGTTATGTGTACAGTGTACAGATACAATGTATGTGTAACAGTGATGTCTGTGCAGGTACGTTTGCTGTGAGCTTTGTGCGTAGCTGTACGGTGTGTGGTGCAGGCTCTGTGCCACTGCACAGTAGCAGGACACAGCTATGTGTCTGTGCGATGCGTGACCTGGACGCATTACATTGCCATGTCTGTAAGTCAGTTCAGCTGCTCAGCAGCACATATATGGTGGACATTGGAGGCACCTGTAGTAGCTGGGGAGGGATTTCATGTCACTGGTGTACTACAGCAGATGTCCAGGGGGTCCACTACATTGATGAACCCACTATGTGTGTACAGGGTGCAATGGTGAGTACCCACTGTGGATGTGCTGTGTGGCAACATGCCTGTAGGTATCCACCATGGCCTTGTCTGTCTGACTCATTGACAATTGTGTGTGGTAGACATTGTGCACACGGCCCTGTGGTGGCCCATGTGACATACACCCATACTAGTGTGACGTGTCACATTCTCTACGGATATGCTGACAGTGTGTATGTCTGCTATGTTGTGCATAGGTCATATCATGGTGTGACAATGCTGCAGACAGACATACACGTGCATGGGACATGGCATGCGCCATGTCACAACGTGTGCACCAGATGCAGGGCATGGGTCACATTGGTAACACCTGTGCTCTGGCCAGATCACAGCTCACTCTGTGGTACTGTGTCCATACTGCACTGGCATTCCAATGCATACTACACATGCAGCCATTGTGTAACACCTACACCATTGTATGCATAGCTGAATGCACGTAACACACCAATTGGTTGTGTGGTGTCATACCACTCTACGGTAATGGGTGTATCTACTGTACATGGGTGGTGTGTATGTCGGATGGTGCAAGCTGTATACCGTGACGGGGCACACACAGGTGAGCATGTCATGCCTAGACACATGGGGAATATCAATACAGCAGAACATGCGTTTGACTGGCAACAGACTTACCTGCAACAGACCCTTGTCCTTGCGACACGCCAGACGTACCTGTAAAGGCATTACACAAAGGTATACACATTAGCCATTACTATCTCCACGGTCAGCACTGTGCATGACACATCATGCATGTGTGGTTGCATGTGCTATGCACATGTCTGCTAACACAACATAGCATACAATGGTTTGCATCTTGTGTGGCCATATACCTGGCATGTATTGCTATATCATGTGTTGTACTATGACACCCACACCCACGTCGCCTATCATACATACATGCAACACTGACTTACCATGCGGCTCCAGGCTCATAGCTTGGGTGACACCCACCTCCACGATGGACGCAAGTGGTTGTGCATGTTGTTCCGTGGGTGTCCCCAGACTGACCAGGAGCTCCTCCGTAGCTGTGAGTGGGGGCTGTGTTGGTGGCCCACCACCTGTCCCACGTTGTTGCCTGGCGATTGCAGCAGCACGCTGTCTTGCATGCCGGATCAGGTCTGTGCAGTGCCTGCGGATTTGTTGGTATGTGCGGTTGGTTCCGGCCACGCTGTTCACCCTCCTGCACAACTCCTCCCACATCTCCTGCCGTTCTTGTGCCTGCTGTGGGACATGGCTGAACAGGGCATTGTAGTTACTCTGGAGGTATGGTATGATGACCCCTCCTCCTGACGACTAAATGGTGGTAGCCGGGAACGTGGCATTATCTGGAAGACATAATGATGGTGGCAGGTCACATTCACACTGCTGTGCTGGCATACTGTTGGAAATACATTGCTATGACATGTACGACATCTGCACAGTGATCTGTGAAGGGCATCGTGGGGTGACACAGCCGATGTTGTGGCTTCACACCATTGAGCACTGGGTGTCACATCATATCTGTGTGCCACCCCATCACACTGTGCACGCACCATGTAGATGTTAGCCTGCCATGGACATGTGTACCTGGCTGCCCCTATGTCCGTATCAGTTGGCATATGTCCCCATGTGACGTCTGTGCTACTGTTCACCTGTACGCTGTGTATATGTCAGTACACATCACGTCTGTGTCCATTGTGAACGCCAGCAGCGGCACTGTACACATACACATGGACACCTGCACATGCATGTGTTGTGCCATGTACTTCCACACAGCACTGTACCGGTGCTGGACAACTTGCCCCAGCTCACCTGTGTTACGTATGTGATAGACATGGAGCAATGTGTAACCATGACACATTAGCAGGACAGGCCATGCATAGCATGTACACGCACACATTGTGCAGAGCATCACACAGCACCTGTAACATGACAGGGTGCATCGCCACCACATTACTACTGTGTATGGTTGATAGTGAGAGTGCCTTTTGTCCATTGCACCATGTGGGACTGCGATAGCTCATGCTGCCTTGCTGGTCATCTCTGCATGATATGGCAGGGTATGCATCATACATGGCAATGGGTGTGACCCACCCAGGGGCTGCGGTATTGGCAGGGTGGCTGTCCATTGCTTTGGTCATAGCTGTGTGAATCTGGACATTCAATATGTTTATCACCATGGTGTGGACACTGGCCTCCAGCGGGGTATGCTGTACGCTGCTTGTTGAGGGTGTGTGTGGTGCATGCAGGTATCACACATCCATGCGTACACTGTAGCCCTGGCAGGTGCTATGTGCTGGGATGTTGATCGACACAGTGCTGTATGTGTACACACACCACTATCCCATGCACATGGATATCCGCCTGAACTGATGTGGGTGACACATATGTGTGCATACATTGCCCGCTGCCACCCACATGTCTGCTGCTGCACTACACACCGCCATCCCTCCCTGTGTGAATGTGGTGTTGGCCTCAGCAGAGGTATCCATGTATGGGGACATGGATGTTCACATAGCAGGCCCACTGATGGTATCGTCGATCTGACCATACACATGTGATGCACCCTCACACATACAACCCATTCATATTGTTGTTCACAATGGTGACACGGCTATATTGCTATGCCGGAGCCATTCACAGACATACATACACAGAGGCATGCACGCCCATCTGTGTCATTGACGGACTATTGGTGTGGTTTGGCACCTAACGTGTTTGACTGCAGGTGGCGCAGACCTACTGTGCACATGTCTACATGGTAGGCCTGTTCTACGGTAGGCATCTGTGATGTGCTGTGCACATCTCATACCTGCACATTTGGTTGTTGTCCATCGTCCACAGGCCAGTGGTGGGACATACAGAGATGTTGCTGAACATATGTACATGCGACACTGTACAACTGTGACGCTAGCCTCTCAGATGCTCATGTGTCATGGACGTGAACACCGTACACACACATGTGGTTGTGGGCGCCGTCCATACCCATCTCCACCTGTGGGTTGCTATCATCCCACACACTCCTTGTACTGTCTGTTCAGGCTATGCAGCTATGTGGGGCTTGTGTGCATACAATACAATACTATGTGCCTTTGCACCCATCACGGACATTGTCACACAGGTACACCGGCAGCCATACACATCGCAGATTGTTGTCAGCATGTCACATGTGGTACACACCTAACACATCTCCTGCGGGACATGGTAATCTGTGTGGGCATGTCCAGTAGTGACATACCACAGCTACCCCTACATGACGGCTATGCAGGACATGTCTGTGTACATCTACTGTGACATATACACCAGCAATGCCCCCTACCTACATCACATGGTACTACCTGTGGAGTATGTGTGTCTGCATCCATGCTATGGCCATAGATGACATTTGTACATCTATATGTGCAACATACCTCGGTGGGGGTTGTCATGAGCACACGTTCCATGTGTCAATGCATTGTTTGTGTCTGTTGGGCAGTCATTGTTGTGCATGGTTTACATGGCTGACATAGTGTACTGTGTCTGATTCCAGGTACTTCATTGGGCTACCAGCATTGTACATTTCTACAGCACATTCCAGCCGTCATGTAGCCAGCTTAGATGACAGTGGGAGGTGTTCCGCCATGTGCACATGTGTCACACAGTACAAGGGTGACTGACACACATTGTCGGGACTGGGTTCTGACTGCTGTGGATGTGTGTACCGGTGTTGACAACCATGACTGCACCAGATGGTGTCTCCTGGATGTGTGACATTCACAACAAACACCCACATTCACATAGCAGCACATCATCCACGACAATTTACATTCCTGCCTGAACACTGTGTACGGTATGTTTGTATGACCACTGCATATATCACTGGTGGCCACCAGCATGGCTGCCTACAGCAGCAGTGTGTATCCTGTGCAAACATGGGTTACACCAGTCACAACACACCTGTGCCAGCTGGCCCTGTAGTGGGTGACAGTGCAGTTACATTCATCATGTAACAGTATACACCGTGCACCAGTATGTTGCGGACATGTGAACGGCTGTGCTACTCAACATATGCACACATGACGCATCACCTGGTACACCGTGTCTGCCTTGCCACCTGCTATTGTGACCACCCTGTGATGACATTGTACAGCCCACATGGACGTGGACATGTGATGGCTCAATGGTGAATTAACCGTCCAGGTGTGTGTCTAGCCAGGTGTCCAGTAGCCACTGGTCTGCATGCAGGGATAGTCTACATTGGCCTACTCTGTCACTGGGACTGTTGACTATGGTCATACTGTTGTTATGCAGGCATGTGCTGTCTGTCCAGTCTGATAGTCGTGTTGAACCACACTACCGTGGCACACATGACGTGTGGACATCTGGCTAAGGTGTGCAGCCCACATGTACATCTTCTCATGCTATGCTGCCTGTGCAGCGGTGTCACATGTCTGTCTCTGGCAGGGCTGTCACAGGTAGGCACAGCATGCAGTGATGTGTGACAATGCTTACACCCTCCACTGTGCTGTACAGTAGCACTGCACACACAGTACAGCACACATGTCACTTATCTACAGTGCCTGGGACCTGCCTCCATGCCCTACACGCCACACCTGCCAGTCCAGATTGTACACAGATCATACCTCCCAGTCACATACCTGGACTGCAACACACACAGGTGTGTGGTTCCCACACCGCACCGTGATTTACACACATACTGTATTTTCCCATGACACATTGCATCATAGGTGGTCCATGTTCAGATACCCATGTTTGTGGCCACTACGCACATTGTGACACGCGACAGTGCAGACACTGTACACCACAGGTTACATGCCAGTGAGGGTGGCATGCTGTACATTGCACCTGGGACAGTTGCTACTGCTATGTATTGCCAGCAACACGACCTTCCCTAGTATGGACTCCCACGTACCCACACATGCTTGGCCATGCAGTACACATAGCTGGGTGACACATTACATGACACATACCATACCTACACTACCCTCAGCATGCACCAAACCTACATGTGTCTGTATGCTAGGCCTACACACCTCCCCCCTCTGTTTGCTGAACATCCATGCTTACCATCCCTGCTAGCCACACCCTAAGCACACAACCATAGCAGCATGCATGGTACATACACACTACAGCCGGTATTACTGACATCCACTGACAGAGGTTGTTGAGGGCATGGCACCACGTCCAATGGACAGTCTATGTGCCTATGCCAACAGTGATCACAGTGCACTTCTGCTACATGTACACACTGGTAGGGACCATGCTATTCCACACTGAGACATGGTGGTGCTGGCATTTTCACAGACGCCACAGTGGTATTCCTGTTCCATGCACACGTGCTATATGGGCACATGTGCAGGCTGTTGCACGGTAGTTTTGTTCACCTGTGTGTTGTGTGTCACTTGACAGTCATGGTGTGTCCTGCTGGTGCATGACATACTCCACAGCTAGCTACCTACACATGACTGCCAGACATTGCAGTGTGGGCCCTCACGCAGTGTGGTGGTATGTCTCTGCTGTTTGACTACATCCACATTCAATGCAGCATACCACGGTCATGCAGGCATTGGCGACACAGATGTTGCTGGCATCCTGCCTGCCAATGGGGTACCTACCAACAATACACACTCTCACTCACTACAGGGTTCCAATCCTTGGCTGGACATTGTATTAACCCTGTGGACACATACATAGTACTGGCATGCACATGTTATGTCTGGGAACACAGTCCCAATGTCACCTCCAACCACCGTAGTTGTTGTATCCCGCCAACCTGGCTGTTACATGTCTCTGCAGCAGCACACATCAGTGACTGCTAGCCCATTCATGTACGGTGTGCACCATGACCACCACACTACCACATCTATCACACTACACATGGGTGGTACTGCATTGCACGTATGGGGCTGCATCTCTACACCCATGACTGGGCCATTCAGTATGGCACTGGGCCACATCTTGACATACATGCTTCACACACTCATTGACTACCTGCATGCCTTTCCTGGCACCCTTGTTGGGCTTCTGTGCCACGGAACACCACATCCCATGCTGGCCACCTGTCATATTATTGCATGGGTGGTTGGGGTGGTACAGAGGGTATCACATCAGACATGATCTGCTCTTTGCCCTTCAGCACCATTCCACTCTATGCTATTGACAGTGTACACATCCAGCATCACATCGTACCCTATGTATCGGCATGTTACACCATGTGCCTTCTGTACAGTTCACACAGTGGTGCAGGCATGTCATGCTAACTACAACATGTCAGGGACGTGTGGCATTGCACGTTCCTCAGACATGTGGCCCCTCATGCTCAGTATTTGCATTACACTGCCTACTGTCACACAGTACTGTACATGCCTACATATACCACTTCTACATACCTGGCAGCATTCTAGCTCATCCTACTCATGTTGCTGACACCCATACAGGTGTCAGTGTGGCAGATATATCATGTAGATATCATTGCATCAGTTACATCACACATAGTGCATACACATCACCTTTGCATACTGACAGTCATGCGGTGTGTATCACATGGATACTGTCCCTATACAGGCATATCACGTTGTACATGGTTGATGTACACACACATGGCCCACATGGTGCTGTGGTTGCCATATTACACCATAGTGTGGGTACACATGTGCAGGACTACACATTTCTGGACCGTTTGTGTAGCTGATACCTTGGGTGCCCTTGTACCTGTGCCATACACACATGTACACGCAGGCCATGTTACAATAACACATGTGTGGTGTACCTTACACAATGGATACAACGTTACATGTGTCAGTATAGTCATGCTGTGCTCTCTACCCAGCTCAGACAGTTTACATATGCAAATGACAGTCATGTAACACATCTGTGCTCACCTAGATGCCACTAACACAGGGGTGTAATGTACTCTGCCATGGCCCATGTTCTCCACAGTACTGATGCATGTAGTACTCCTACATGGCGTTTGCTGTGGGCAGGGGGGGGAGGAGCAGTCCTGCATGTGTGCACACATGCCACATTGCTCAGCCCGGGCGTCTGTGTGACATCCACAGACTGGACACACACCATGCTGTGGGACATAGGTCCTGTGCACATCCCACAGGGGCACACTGTGTCACTAGTGGTGTCATAGCTGCCTTGCTGGTAGGGTGACACAGACCCATGGTACCACCACAGCGGACGTACTGTATAGACATGACAGTTGACATCCAGTTCTGCCGTTCAGTGGACACTACCATGGGGGGGGGGTATCAGTACTGTGTACATTGCACATGTGTTTACACACGGCACTGCTGGACATCATTGTGGCACACATTGCACCTGCTATGGAACGTTTGGACATGGTCACTTGCTGGTACCTCCATTTCAGGTACCTATTCTGCTACTACATTGTCCCATATGTGCAGGCCATACATATCTTGTGTATGTATATAACATTAGCCCATCGCTCCATCATGCATGCTATGCCTGTGATACTGTCTATGCTTTCTGAACATATCCATCATGCCAGCTTTGCATTACACATACTTGACATAGTCGCTCCTACTGCGTGGGATAGGTGCACGTCGTGCGCACATTCCGTATGACATCGACGGTATATGCCCATGCACATGTGTGCTGTGACACTATACATAAATGTCCTATCCTGCTGTGGCACTTCAGTGTTGGATATCCACTGCCAGCATCGGCGTGGGTGGTGGCATTGTTCTGTGTTTGCAACCCCTATGGCAGACCTGGGGTAGGGTTATCACCTGTGCCACTTTGCAAGGGACAGTCCCTCCTTGGGCAGTTGTGTCCTGACAAACTTTATCACTAATGGCAAATGTCCTGAGATTGTGGGACATCACTATATCCCATTCTTATGTAAGAGTTGCATAACATACCTATTTATGTATGTACATTCCTAACTGTTACAAGACACACAATAAGCAACTGAACTGCTACAAGAATACACCTTTCTTTATGCAAAAGAGTAGAGTTCTAACCTTTGTACTGACCATGGGTATGTGTCCACCTGTAACATCTGAAGTGTGTCCCGACGGTTTCCCACTTTGGCCTTTTGAAAGGGTGGCAAGCCGCCCCTGGGGTTATCCCGGTGTTTACATGTTGTCCCACTGCTGTGCACACGTTGTCCACAGTTGTTGGTATGCTGCGCTTTAGCATTACATATCCAACCTTCGCCTCTCTCTGCCTGATGGACAGGTATCTTTACCTACACACACCGTTCACATACTGTACAGATTCGTCATACGTATCATGCGTTACACACCAGTACAATTCGTGGGTTCGACATACCTTTCCGGCCTTTTGTTCTGCGTTCGACTCAATTCCCTTGATTCTGTTTCTCGAGTTCGTATGGGTTCGGTATGAACATACGGTTTGGATATCCAGGGAGTCTTCCTTATATTCGACGTCGCCACATCCAAGTGGGTAAATCAGGCGAATAGCAGTTCCTCGGTGTGTACTTATCGCATATCAGCGGTGATCCCCTTCCTTTCGTTACACGCTCGGCACTAGGCCATGGTTCTTTCCTCGTGTGGCCGTTGGTTATTTGCAATACCTTAGTGAGGATGGTATGTATTGTATCATGTTTGTGTGACTGCATCCGCTATGTGTGGTGTCGGGTACATTTCGCTGTGGTGTTAGGATTGTGTGTGTGTGTGTTGGGGATGGTATTGTGTTCGTCATGTGGGTCCGGCGGTCCTGGCGGCGTCTGTCGATGGCGTTGCATTCAAATGTGTTACATGGCTGTTATTTTCCTGTACATAGCGAATGCATGGATGCATGCATCAGCTACTGTTCCCCATGAGCTTGTTGTGGGTATGCCGCTGTCATTCACTGCCTGTATGTGTTTGCTACGGTTTTAGCTGTTATCCCTTTGATATGTGCAATGGGGTATATCTGCGGATGTGGGTGACGTGTGACGGGTGTGAGTCTTGCATTTACACATACCAGATATGCTTGTGTGTGTGCTATCCCTGCTTGGGGAGCCGGGTTACCTGTCTGTTGTTCCGGAATGTTTGTTTTGTTGATGTCGCCTGCTGTCGGTATCGCCTGCATGTGTGCTTCCTGCACGTATTCGCCTTCACATCGGTTATATATCTGCGCATGTCCGGCCCCGTCCGTGCCTACCATCCATTGGCACTTTGTCGCTGATAGTTACGGTGATTGTGGTCCTATACTTGGGGCGGACTGTATGCTACCGGTAGCCTCCTATTCGTGTGCCGCTTGCTTACGTCACGGTCGTGGAACACACCGCGGTATTTACCGGACCGTAAGTGTTCACGATCGGTGCCGCGATGGCACATTCAGATTTTCGCCGTACATGCCTGATGCTGTGTAACGCGTTGCCAACAGACCGTGTGGAGTCTACGTTATGGCCGCCATACCTACGGTCGTGGTTTGTACATGCGTCCTTTGCATCTCCGGTTTGCTATGGCCCTGTGGTACACTTTGGGACATTTGCGCTTTGCATCATTTTACGTCGCCACGTGCATAGCCACTGAGGAGATGCCAGTACTACTTTGTGGGTACTGCTGTACATACGCCTATGGTTCCTATACTGTATGCCTACGCCTGTTATTACACTCCGCCTGTGACATGTCACCTTCATACACAGTTTACACTGGCACACACATTACACACACACAGCGGAACACACGACAACCTCACCTCACACATACACATATTGCCGCCATGGCTGTCAACCTTCTATTTCGGTGGGGAACACACACAGTAGTAATGTGAAACACATGGGCATAATGTGGAACACATAGTAATGGCATAGTGACAACTTCAGCTAAGTAGGTCATAGGTTGATTATGATATGCTGATTTACTTACAGTGAAGAACCTTTACTGACTTACTATGAGTACATTCTATTTACCAGGATGTCATTTATATACATTCCTAACAATGGATGTTTGAGAGACATTTTCAATGTGGAACTTGTAGGTACTGCGAGGAACATGAACTGTTTTACACCCCGAATGAGGTACGTTCCTCATAATGTCGTACACTTCACTGGTATGCTTTCCGCTTTCGCACCGACGGTTGAACACAATACCTACGTTGGCCGCATCGTCGGTGGCGGCGTGCATCTCCGCACTCATGTCCTATGGATATGACACGCATATGTAGGGTTGCCACCTTTTCAAATGGCCAATGTGGGAAATTTTAGTAGAAACGTCTGATTTTGCATGCCAACACACACCCACGGCCAGTACAAAGGACAGCGATTCACTTTTTGACGGAATACGACGATGTAGCATTACAGTTGCTTATTCTGTTTATTATCATATTTAGATGTTTCTTCTACAATATAACTGTTTTGTGCAACTAATACAGTAATTATGGGAAATGGTTTTGTCCTACAATCTCAGGACATTTGCCATTTTGTCAATGTTTTGCAGGACACAACTGCCCAAAGGTGGACTGTCCCTCAACGTGGGACAGGTGGTGACCCTACACATATCCCGTTACTGTACCGTGGACTGGTGACCATCCCGACACGCGGATATGTATTGATGCAGGTTAACATTTCCATGGCTGGCGTTACCTGCCCTGCCCACCCTCCAGGATAATCGTGTTGTCGGTCACTATGTTTAATATGTGGTGATTTCGCGTCTTACTTATCTGTGAACTTGCATCCCTGGGTTCCATATTACCCTGTTGTACTTTCTATCTGTGTATGCGTACATATATTTCTACATGTGTACTGATATGTATTTCCGTATCTGTGTATGCACATGCGTACATGTGTGGTCGACTTGCGGCGATAGTGGCAGCATATGGCTACGCCGTGTGCTGTTGAACCGGCGTCGTTGGCGTGTTGGCGTTCCATGCTCTGCTGGCTATTGGGTGTGCAGTGTTTGGCGGTGCCTTTGTTGGAGTCACACATACGTCCGCACATACGGTACACATTACGGGCGGACATGTTTGTGTGGCGTCCATTTTACTGTGTGTGCAGGTCAGGAGGTGTCAGTCCATGGGGCCTACACTGTCAGAGTATGTGCTATGCGTTCCCTCTTTGCCAGGGCGTAGGCATATTGGGTATGCCTCTGTCTACCTACTGGGGCTGGCTCAGGGTGTCCGTGGCACCGCACGCCCTGTGCCTGTGCTTGCCCTGGCAGTTGTGGCGGACTTGGTGGCCCTCCGGCATTATGTCCCTGCAGCAGCTGTTTCCGCAGAATCATATTGTGTAGCATACAACATACTATGAATATGTGGGCACTTGTGCCTGGCGAGTACTGCAAGGCTCCACCGGATGTATCCAAGCACCGGAACCGTGATTTCAACATCCCGAACACACGCTCTATGATTATTCTCGTTTGTGCGTGTGCCTCATTATGGCGTTCTTGCATGTGTGTGTGTGCATTTCTGATGGGTGTCATCAACCACGGCTCCAGTGCGTAGCCAGCATCCCCCTCAAGGTGACCTTGTGTGATGTCCCCACTGGCGAATACCTGGTACAGCTGTGAGGCATGCCAGATATGGGAGTCGTGGTAGCTTCCAGGGCTGCCGGCACACACATCCATGATAATGCCCTGCGCATTGCACACGACCTGGCAATTGACGGAGGGGTATCCCTTGCGGTTTATGTAGCGTCTACCCTGCTCCCCAGGTGGTGACTTGATTTCTATGTGCGTACAGTCTATCGCACCCAGGACCTCCGGGTATTGTGCCACACGGTGGAAGCGGCGCATATTGCTAGCCAACTCCTCCTGAGATGTGGGGAACTTTATGTGCTCATGGGCATGTGGTAACATGGCATCCAGGAACTGGTGTAGTACCCTGGATGCTGATGCCTGTGAGATGCCCATTATGTCCCCGGTGGGCCTTTGAAAGGTACCTGTAGCCAGTATTCGCAAGCTCACACATACCTTTGTGTCCACTGGGATGGGCTCCCCTCTGTTGTCTCTTGTTCTCAGGCCGGCACAGCTCCACTATTTCCTGTAACGTGTCCCTGTCCACCCTGTAGCCCTCTACTATCTCCAGGTCTCGCAGCCCCTGGTAGGTCACCCTTGGTCTGAACACTCTCCTTCTCCTGTGAGGCCTACGGTTGTTGTCGGCACCACCCTCCGCAACTCCGTCTGTCTCTGCCACATACCTATGCATCACGGCCACGGCGGCACCCAGCATATACATGTTAAAAGTTCCCCGTCTGTTTACACCCTACGGTGCGGCGTTTGGGAAATCGCGCTGTGTGTTGTGCGCATTCACATTTATTACTGTTGTGCTGTATACCCGGTGAGGTCATTGGGTGTGTCTGTGCGTCCCTATCCATGGATTATTTCCGTGGTTTTACGCTTGCAGCTGCAACGGTACTGCCTGTAGTGTTACATTACAGTTGCCTGCATTGCCTCCGCCTGGCATCTTACATTACTGCATCCTGCAGGCACATGGCATATGATGCATTTTATCTGCAGCCGCAGTTATGCTACCTCTGTACTTGGCTGTGCTATTTCGGTTCTTTGATCTTTGCATTTCTACTACATCCCCTATTATCTTTGCTCTCAAATGCCTCCCCTTTCCCGTTCTGCAGGAGTCTGCATGCAGACTTATCAGCTGACGGCGTTTGCCCTTCCTGCATTGATTGGTGTTAATTGCTCGTTACGGATACATTTACACTGCTTCCGCATTTCCTCGTATTCTCCGCATTACCTTCCTATATCCCTGGTTGTTGACGGTGAGGCCGTCACATGACTGGTTTCGGGAACGTAGTCATCCTCGTGCACATGCATTTGTACGCGCATTCTGTACTGTCAGCGCATCTATTTCCTAACACGCCAGTCATGATGTTGTGATGTGCATTGTACAGCCCAGATTTGCTGTCCTCCAATATCCTTCCTCCTACGGTGGCACACCCCTGTGTGGTTGACATGTATCTGGTGTAGGCCACTCCTCGGTGTAGTACCGCTACCGCTTGCTCCATCCTTACGCTGGCGCCGTTTTGCGATTCACTATTATCTGCCTCATTTGCATGGAATTGACTACTAATACCTGGTTACGGCGCCGGACACCGCCTCCACTCCTTGACAACCATTGCGCTGGGGTTGCAGCTTTACATACATACTATGGTGTGTGGTGGCTGTGCAGCTGATTTGTGTTCTAATGCTCTTTTCGGACATTATCATATTATTTCATTGCTTTACAACTTCTGTGCACACATCCCGGGGTCTGCTGTTCTTTCTAAATGCGTGCCATTTATGTCATTTTTACATTTTGTGCATATTTTCTTTGGACATTCTCGGTGCCTTTCCACATTGGCATATTGCACCTATATGATACCTGACTTTGACAGCCTTCCGTTACTCCTCCGGTATGTTTGGGTAAATGTAAACCGCTTTTTGGTTTACATTTCCGTCTTACGCTTACGCCTCGCCGCCGTGGATCGCTATTGCCCTCATTTGCATGGTGCAATACCGCACACAGTGTGTTTTGCATACCTACGCCGGGGGCGGAGACGGTCCGGCGCACGCCGGTAGTGCACGTGGAATTCATTCATACCTGAATCGCTCAGCAGCCATATTTGGCGTTATAACGCCAACGCTATGCGGGCGCCTGGCGCAAGGTTCATGAATCCCGGGGAATATCTTCAAGTGAAAGTGCAGATTCAACTTTGGTTTTAGTAGGCCCTTTGTTCAGCTCTTGCTTTGATTTATTTATTTTTTGTCTCTTGGATATTACATCCTTCTCAGGGGTAATTATAGAGGAAAGTTTAGTTTTTGTAGTTGTAGACTCCATGGTTTCTTGCTTAGTAGCCATCTCTTATTTGAAATACTGTTATAGGCAGAGAAGGATATTACCATGTGGCCTTGGCCTTCCCAGAATGAGTTCAGGTAAATACTTAGAAGAAAGTAAGGTTTAAAATTAGCTTTTTTATCCAAGATGCCGCTGTAGATCCAATCCTTTCGACGTATTTTAGCAGAAATAGTCCTTTCTTTTGACTTTTAAAGCCAGATGCAGGTTATTTTAAGCAGATAAACTTAGCTGGAACAGGAGCAGCAGAAAGTATATGTTAATACTCGGCAGCCATCTTGAACCTATAAAAGGCTTTTTACATTGCAATGGTTGTAAGATCACAGATATTGAAATCAAAACTCTGTAACCTTTTTCCTTTTGTTGAGGTATTCATAGAGTCATCAGTGTTTGAAGAATAGAAAATGCTTTTCATGTGCATGCTCTGTTTAACCATTTATGTTATAAATGAAAGGCAATGAGAGGTGTGAAATTAATAGAATGTTAAGAGTGACTGCAGTTTTACAAAAATAAATCAGTTAGTCTAAATTACAGAGCTGTTATTGCTTGTGTATTCTCTAAAGTTTTACTTATTTACCATTATTGTTATCTTCGTGGTATTTATTGGTCTTTCTACATTTGTTTCCTGCTCTTTGTATTTATTGTTTTTATTATTATTCTCTAATCTGCTTGTGAATGTTTTTCAACTGGGCTGGGCCTGCAAAAATGTCAGTTCTGATCAAGGCACTACCTCAGTAAACAAATACATGACATAAATAGATTACATCATCCACACAAGAAATGTCTCTGGTTATCTGAGTTTTCTCTAAATGATTTTATCCTTAAGGTGAGGCATACAATCATGTATGAAAGGGAGGTTCTCACAAGAACAGAATACTCTGTTTCCTGATAGTAACACACAGCATTTAATTGATAAGCATAAGAGAGCTGACTTGAGATGAAATGAAATCTTAGGCTACAATTTAAGTTGCAGGCTCTGGAAAGAGCACTCTATTATTATTAAGTCATAAATGTAATCACATGTACTACATAGAGCATAATGATTAGGATCTGAAACTGTTAACAAGACATAGATAATTATAGCTTAGTTACCAATCATAACTAATTTGTTAAAGTGTCTGTGAAATGTAGTCAAGAAATTCATTTCAAAAGCAAAGCTCATCCCTGCATACCACTTACAGAGGGAAAGTCATGAAGGACTACAAATCTGAAAGGTGTGGCACACTTATTTCAGATAAACAGAAAGAAGGCAGTAGCAACATGCTCCTGTGTTAAACAGAGTTTCAAGGTGACATCACTCTTCTGTTACTATTATGTGGTAGCTGCCACATGGAGTCTGTATGGAAGCCCTAAGAAATCACACAGCTAAGGTATCAGTTATCTCATCATAACATACAAAGGTAAGTGGGGGTATGCTGCAGGGTTCAGTAGTGGGACCCCTCCTTTTCAGCATCTACTTCTCCAGTTTCCTGATGGGAAATCAGGAAATTTGATTAACTAAGTTTGCAGATGACAGTAAACTAGGCATTATTATCAAATCTTCTTCTAATACCCATTTATTGCAGCAGGTACTGGCCTTTCTAAGCGAATGACATACAGAAAAAGGCTTATCTTTAACACAAAAGTTGAGTGTTATCACATTGGGTAAGCAGCTCTCTCATTCAATGTACAGTATATCCAAAAGTCCACTAAACACTGGTAATCTAGTTCGGCATTTGGAACTAACATCTGCCAGAAAATCCTTCTGTTTAGTACAACTTGTATCTAAAGGTATATCAGGCAGGCTTAAAAAAAATTATCCCTCTTCATGCAATCCTAATTAGACCAAGTAATGAGTACAACATCCCTTTTTGGTGTGTACCTTTCTGAAGGTATTAAACCACTGGAAAGTCCCCAAAGGTTCCTAACCAAGAATATTGCATTTGCAGGAAAGACTGAAGTCTGATTCCTTTACTTAGTTTCTTACAGATTCTTGTATAGTGATCAGTGACTTGGGCTTCCAAACTATTCAAAGTCCTCATCCTCCTTTGTCTTTATCTTTACAAGTCAAGTAGCATCACTAAAGCCAGAACTAAGGCCTTAAACCACCACCAACATACAAATAAGAAGCTCTGGAGATACACATTTATTACCCAATATCTATACCACCTCTGGAACAAACTTCCTCTGCAAGTTAAACAATGTGACACCCTAACATCCTTCAAATTAAACCTGGATGATTAGAGGGCTACCCATACATTTCTTCTATGACTAACCAGTGTTACTATCATTAATAAAAGGGTACAGGATGAGAGTGGGACAAGTTGTAACTGATATTTTGACAAAACTGCCTTGTATTTCCCATGATCCACATAGGTGTTGCTCCTGCAGTGGGATGTAGATCAACCAGTCCCTCTGGGATGTGTGCCTTCCTTGTTAGCTTGATTTCTATCTGCTGAAATCATTGCTGAACTTCTACAACTCTGGCTTTATGTTTAAACCACACTATCATATCAGTCATTGAGCCCACGTGCCTGATAATGTGCTTGTTGTAACTGTTAATCTTGACCAATGTGGAATGAATATCTAAATAAAAAAATATTTTTGTTGGAAGGACATTGGTAATTTTCAAACTCAGGACCCCACCCAGTTCGGGTTTGTAAAAGGCAGATCATGTCTCCTAAACCTGATAGACTTCTTTGAAGCAGTCACCAAAGCTGTAGATGAGGATAAGGTGGTTTACACAGCCTATCTAGATCTTGCTAAGGCTTTTGACACCATCCCCAACTCTGGAATTATAGATAAACTCACTAAACTAGGTATAAATCCCTATGTCACAAGATGAGTTGCCAAATGGCTCACTGACAGAACCCACACTGTGAAAGTAGCAGACTCCAAATCTGACTTCAGACCAGTGACAATTGGAGTACCACAGGGTTCAGTCCTAGGTCCTCTCCTGTTTGGTATCTACTTTTCTGAAGTACAGGCTAACACAGAAGGTCTTTGGCTAATGAAGTTCACAGATGACTGCAAACTAGGAGCCATAATTGGCATCCTACAAAAGGGCATCACGGAGACAGATGCCTGGTGTCAAAGCCATGGCTTCAAGCTCATGGCAAAAAGTGCATTGTCATTCCCTTTGGTAAAAACTCTGTACCCATGAGCTACCACCAGGGTCACAGGTGGACAGTAGTCTCTCCTTTGATAATCACATTGTCACGGTAGTCAGGGAATCCTTCTACGTGGCACACCTCATCACAAAAGGTTTCTCATCCAGGAAAAAAGCGGTCATTGTTCCCCTCTACTCATCACTCATTAGACCCATTATAGAGTACAATGCCCCTTTTGGTATGTACCTCACAAGACATCTACAACAACTGGAAAGGCTGCAGAAATACCTCACATAGGGGATTACTGGCCTCAAACAGATGCCCTACACAGACCGTCTCAAAAAACTCCAGCTTTACTCCATCGCATATCGCCTACTCAGAGTCGATCTCTGTCTAACATATAAAGCTATGTCAAACCCAAAGCTGATGTACATGCTCCACTTAAAGAAATTCCAATCCCTCCGAGCTACACGTTTTAGGGACCTAAACCTTGGCACTACAATAAAGAGAACATGCTGGAGGGATAGATTCCTGTCCCAGAGACTTCCCATACTCTGGAACAAACTACCTATGTATAGCAAACAAAGCTCCTCATTAGCACTCTTCAAGAAAAATCTTGATGATTGGATGGGAAATAGGAAATTCACCCTGGGGATCACCTCTGTGGCTCTGCTTAACAGGGGCACAGGAAAATAATTTTCTTGGGTGGCGAAAGCCAGGGTACCTTTTTTCCTAGGCTTATATAGGCCATAGGGCCAATAGCCTAGTACCTACCTATGAACCTATGACAGTAGTGCTTTAATAAATCCATTCTTTATCTGTATAACATAAGAAATCCCCACACAGCTTATAAAATGTGTTATAAGATATGGCAATCAAATATACCAGATATGGTGAAATGCAATAAATCCAGGCATACCACAATATAATGTTAATAAGGGCAATGAGTCTCCCTCTGAATGAACAGATGAAGTTTACACTATAAATAAATGTTAGATAAAAAATGTGTGCATTTGCAATCAAGACTTGCTTTTCATCCTGTGTGCAGTCACATACATCACATTGATTGCCTGTTTGTGGCACAATGGTAAACACAGACCATCCTTTCATTTAATATGCATTGTCTGGCTGTTTCTGTTGTCAAATAAGTCATATACTTTCATTACTGATGTCAGGATTTATTTAGATAAAATCTGCTGTAGTGAAGGAAGATACAGCTAATGGAGGCCACCTTAAATCTTCAGCATAAACAGAGCAGCATAAACAGAGCAATAACCAAGGGCATCCTTTTAAGAATAACAATTTAATGTCTGACAGTCAGTGCACTGTACAGCTTATTTGTGTTGTCTGTACAGGAGATATATGACTGTGGATTAACTTACTCCATATCCACCACTAGCATAATGGCCAGGATCTCTTTATTATTTTTGCAAAATCTTGTGTGGAAGGCAGTTCTGTTAACTATTGGCTGAGTCTAATTCTATTTAGCAGTTTTGAAATAAAAATAAATAACTGCACCTAACCCGGCATGCAAATGGTTAGTATCATAACAGACATAATAGTTATTTGTGTAAAAAGTACATCTAAAAAGCTGCCACAGAGGATGGTCTGTTTTTCAAGATTTTTTTTTTCTTTTTGCTGACTGTTTGCTATAGTTTAAAATACAAAAAGAAAAACACTGTTTTATATGAGTATATGTGCATATGTGTATGATCACATTTGTGGAAGGGGTGCATAAAAGCATGCAAGTGCACACAAGTGGGTGCACACACACACACACACACACACACACACACACACACACACACACACACACACTCTGCAAGCACCATGTGCACACAAAAACACCACACATACACAAGTATGCACCTGCATAAACACACATGCACAGAAAAGAATGCATATGTACAAGCACACACACATTCTCTAATGCCTCCCACAGATATAAATATGCTGTTGGAATCAAGCATGACTAACGTATCACTAAGCCTCAGAACACTATGTGCATTACAAGATTTTGAGAGAGAGGGAAAAATATATATTTTTAACTAGGATGGGGACAGGCTTCTATTGTGGGTAGACAGCATCACATATAGCTCAATATTCATGAGAAATACTTCTGTCCACCTTTGGTACAAAACTAACTTCAAGTTTTTATTGCACTTCAATACATGTATGTGTATGCGGGTCCTCTTCAAATTACCGAAACTTCAGTTCGTCGACACGCGGAAGAGGAACACGAAAGGACCGACAACGCAGTTGACTGACATGCTGAAATCCCGACAGCTGGAAGACCGACAAGGGGAACGTGTAAGCGCGACTTGGTAAGTATGCGATAGTGAGGGATTTTGGATTAGGGAGCGGACAGGTAAGTGTGCAATAGTGAGGGATTTAGGGTTAGGGTGTGTGAAAGGTGAGTGTGCGGTAGTGTCGGAGTTAGGGTTTGGGTAATGTAAGTATGTGTTAGTGACGGGTTTATGTTTTAGGGTGGGTTAAGTAAGTTAGGAATGGGTGCAGGTAGGGTACGTGTCTGGTACTGTCGGACCTTAGGGTTAGGGGTGGGTTAAGTGAGTTAGGGTTAGGGTGCAGGTAGGGTAAGTGTGCAGTAGTGTCGGACCTTAGGGTTAGGGGTGGGTTAAGTGAGTTAGGGTTAGGGTGCAGGTAGGGTAAGTGTGCGGTAGTGTCGGACCTTAGGGTTAGGGGTGGGTTAAGTGAGTTAGGGTAAGTGTGCGGTAGTGTCGGACCTTAGGGTTAGGGTTTGGGTTAGGGCTAGTGGATATGTAATGTAGTGTAATGTGTTGTTTTCATTTAGTGTGTCGGTGTAATGGTGTTCGGTGTTTTGCGTTGTCGGTATTGTGTGTTGTCGGTTATTTGGTGTCGGTGGTTTGTGTGTCGGCGAACTGGCGTGTCGGTGTTCTAAAGTAGACCTGTGTATGCATGTGTCTGTGCCTGTTTGTATGTATTTATATATCTGTGTGTATTGGGGGTGCTGTGTAATTTTGAACACCTCTTTACAGAAGATGGTATCTATTATAAATTCTACCCTGGAGTTTCCTTTCTGTGTCTAAGAACTATTGTCTAGTAGTTTATTTTGAGCTGTTAGTTAACCTTCCTTCTGTCATGTACTATTTTACCTGCAGAATATTACTGCCCATCTGCATCTGTATGATATTCATAAAGCTTTGGTGTACTCCTTGTATAAAATGCTCTGCCCAGTGTGCATGTACTACCATCTTCTTGTGTGGTACATAGATTCATAAGTGACTACTAGACTAACAACCACAGGGGGCCTTCTTAAGCCTAGCCATGCTTCCTAAACGTATCTGACAACTTTGATATCATAACGTTATTTAATAAGCTTAAGTAGGTTTGGGCCTGGGTGGCATACCTCTCAACTGTACAGATTTTTGCAGAATGTCCAGATTTTTAGTTCATATTTTTGGTCTGTTCCTCATAAATTCTGTGGTTTTCTGGCAAATAACTGGGATAATCTGAATGTATGTGAACGATTATCCCAGTTAAATGTACTAAATAATGGCATACATTTAAGTTTCAGACTTCATATCCTTTAGAAAATGTATGTTAAAACAAACCCTGTTACTCTAACAACTTTGTCCCTATTTATGGGCCTTTGTTCCCCATTTTGTTGGGCTTTGTCCAGATTTCTTGCACTAAGAGATTGAGAGGTATGATGGGTGGTGAAGCAAATATAAGTTGCTTCTGTCACTAAAGACATATGTACCAAACAAGTGGTAAATTTCTGATTCCCATTTTACTGGTCAAAGTTACTCTTGAATTGGGTTAGGGAAGAACTCAGTTTCACATTGATGGAAAGCCTGTTCCAGAGAGGGGGAGTCAATGAGACAGATACCTGCCCCTCTATCATGTACTATTTATGTTGCAGAAAAGGTTTAGGTCCCTAGAGCTGGTATTGATGATGCCATTTGTTTTGTAATAGCACAACATGTCCATAAGAGTGCAATCAGAGAATGCCTTGTAGGTTAGGCATAGATCACCTCTCAAAAGTATAAAGGTATACTATGTCCTATATATGGATTAAAACCTTGCACCTATTGTGCTGAATGTGATGACTGTGCCCTGGCCCAGCAATCAAGGAGCCTCAATCCTTACCACTAACACCAAGGAGGTTGTCTCCTAGAAGAGAGGAAAGGACAACTAATACACACAGTAAAGTACAATTTCCCTTAAGTGCACACAGAGATCACAGTTAGTCTGGGGTCGGTTGCTCCCTTGCTCACAAGGTCCCCAATAAGACTCCCCACTGGCACAGCTATAGGGTCCAGGTCTCAGCCTAGCTGGGCAAGCTAAAACCTCCAGTACCCTCTCTGTCCAACCAGTGCTTCGTGTCCTTGCCAAGTAGCTGACACACCACACACACACACACACACACACACACACACACACACACACACACACACACACACACACACACACACACATACACACACACACACACACACACACACACACAAACTTTGAGATAAGTATTTATACAACTTCACAGACACTCCTGAGAAAGGCTGACACAGATTCTAGTAATCCCTGCCACCACCCAGCTAATAATATCAGCTACTAAAAGGCCCTTAAAAGGGTGTCCAATTATTACTGTGCAATATTATTATCCAATGGTAATGTGAATTTCAGTCTAGGCTTATTGTAAATCTTAGACAGTAAACTCTATAAATGTATAATGTACTCTAAAGCATAATTGATCTCTACATAAACCAGCCATGGTTAGAAGGTTTTCAAATATTTAATAATAAATAATTAAAACACAAGACAAAAGTACTACACTACAGAGATATCTAAGACTTCAGAGATCACACAGAAACTTAAAATAATACAGTAGGACAGGTCTGATTTCAAAGAAAAATACCTAATTAATCTTTACTAGCTTTAACTATTCCTACAAGAAATCACAGTGCTAAAACTTACATGTGAGCATAAGGCAGAGTGCTGAGTTAGATATCCAAGATCAAAATGCTTAAAGTCTCTTGTGAGAAATAGTATTTAAACATTACTAACAAACATATCTCTAAGGCCCTCCCAAATTACATAATTTTGACCTTAGGTTTTCCCAGTATTCATATTGCATCATCTTAACACATGGTCTGAGTTCTCAGGCCACATGCTGCATTATTTAGCAATCTAACACCTGCTCAGAAACTTACAACAATAGAAGGCATTTCACATATACACTCTAGCAGAAACTAGAGCAATAAAGCACCTTCAACATGTAAATTCTGGTCATAAACTTTAGCCTTAAAACAATGAGCATGAAACCTTCATCCGGACACACTGGAGCCAAATTCAAACATGAAAGGGTCACAACATGCTTCACTGGGCCAGTAGAGTGCAATGTTGTCACATATTTTGCAGTTCCACATTTCAAAGTATTCTTTAACACTCAAGAAACATGCCTGCATTTTACATTTATTTACAACTGCCAGAATTATATATCAAATTCTATTTGACTAGGCTGTCAGCCTTTGCCCATCTCCCCCAATCATCACATCTCTTCCCCCCCGGGGAACTCAACAAGTTTTTCAAGTGCCCCTTGAGAAACATTGCTTGAGAGTATCAGGTCTGTCTGGGTGTACTTCACCCCATTCCCTGACTTGAGAGCCCATCTGCATTGGCATTGCTACTCCCACTGTGGTGCTTAATTGACATATCATATGCTTGCAACCCCGGACTCCATCTTAGCAACTTGGCATTTTGCTGACTGGCTCTGTTTAACCATGTTAGAGGGTTGTGATCTGTCATCACAGTGAATTTTCTTCCATGCAGATAAGGCTGAAGTTTTTGTAGTGCCCATACTATGGCTAGACATTCCTTTTCTACTGCTGCATAGCATTCCTCCTTGGGTTGGAGCCTATGACTGAGATAAACCACTGGGTGCTCTTCTCCATCTGAAGAAATTTGGCTAAGAACAGCCTCTACCCCATAGTTTGAAGCATCCACCTGCACAACAAAGTATTTGCTGTATTCTGGACTGGCTAACACATGGGATCCTCCCAACGCTTCCTTAAGCTTTTGAAATGCCTTCTCACATGCTGGGGTCCATACTACCTTATCTGGCCTATTCTTCCTTATCAGGTCTATGAGAGGAGCAGCTATGGTACTATAATTGGGAATGAACTTTCTGTAGTAGCCTGCTGTCCCTAAGAATGCCCTCACCTGCTTTTTGGTAACAGGTGCAGGCCATGCCTGAATGGCTTCCACTTTGGCAGGTTCTGGCCTTATCTTACCACTCCCCACTCTATGTCCTGGGTAGGAGACCTCTGCCATACCCATCTGACATTTGCGCGGCTTAATGGTCAACCCTGCCCCCTGTAGTTTGCCCAACAACTCCCTGACATGCTGAAGGTGCTCTTGCCAGGAATGGCTGTAGATAGCAATATCATCCATGTAAGCAAGGGCAAACCCTCCTGCTCCTGCTAAGATATGATCTACCAGCCTCTGGAAAGTTGCTAGAGCATTCTTCATCCCAAAGGGCATCTTTGTGAACTCATACAAGCCAAAAGGAGTCACAAAGCCTGACTTCTCTCTAGCACTGGGAGTCAAAGGCACCTGCCAGTAACCCTTGGTAAGATCAATGGTTGTAAGATACTTAGCCCCACCCAGCTGCTCTAGGGCCTCATCTGTCCTAGGCATGGGGTAAGCATCTGCCTCTGTGCGACTATTTCATTTCCTGTAATCCACACAGAACCTGGTGCTGCCATCCTTTTTTGGCACCAGTACCACTGGGGAGGCCCAAGGGACTGTTGGACTCCTGAATCACCCCCTAGTCCTAACATCTCCTGTACCTCTTCCCTCAGAGTCTGTTTGACTCTCTCAGGCACCCTATAAGAGGCCTGCCTGATAGGCCTTTGGGGTCCTGTATCCACCTGGTGCTGCACCAGGTGGGTGCTCCCTGGTTTCCCGGTGAACATGCCCCCAAACTCCTGCAACACTGCTCAGATTTCTCTAACCTGGGTAGGAGATAGCTCCTGGGACATTGCTACTCCTTCCACTGAGGTGTCAGCTTGAGCCTCACTGAGGAGATCAGTCACAAGATCTCTTTCAGACTCTTCCTGCAATCCACTGCAAATGCTAAGCACAAGGGCCTCCCTATCATGGTAAGGTTTCACCATGTTAACATGGTACAATTTGTACCCCTGCCATCTGCCTAGCACTTCCACCATGTAGTTAACATCACTTACCTTTCTTACCACCTTGTAGGGTCCCTCCCAAGTTGCTTGCAGCTTGTTGTGTCTGACAGGAATGAGAACCATTACCTGCTGCCCTACAGCATACTCTCTAGCTCAAGCATGCCTGTCATACCATAACTTTTTCAGTTGTTGGGCTTCTGTCAGGTTCTCCTGGGCCAGGCCCATGAGTTCCCTGAGCCTTGTCCTGAGGTTCAGGACATATGCCACAACAGACTCCTTGTGAGACTCACACTCACCTTTCCACTCATCTCAAATTAAATCTAAAGGTCCCCTCTCCCTAAGTCCATACAGCAACTCAAAGGGTGAAAAATCTGTAGATTCCTGGGGAAACTCTATGTAAGCAAATAACAGATGGGGCAAATATTTGTCCCACTCCCTCTTAAACTGATCTGCAAATGCCCGTAGCATGGACTTGATTGTGGAGTTTAACCTCTCAACAAGACCATTAGTCTGTGGATGGTAGGGGGTGGTCTTCATGTGCTTCACCCCACAGGGCTTCCACAGACAAGCCACCAGGTCTGATATAAAATTGGCACCTCTGTCAGACAGTATTTCCTTTGGGAAACCTACCCTGCTGAAAATCTCTAGCAAAGCATTTGCCACCTTCTCTGCCTCAATGAAGGACAAAGCCACTGCCTCAGAGTATCGTGTAGCATAATCTATAATCACTAGGATATACTTTTTCTCTGTGGAACTTGGGGTACTCAGAGGACCCACAATATCCATAGCTATCCTCTGAAATGGCTCCTCAATCACAGGCAAAGGCATCAAAGGAGCTCTCACCTTGTCTCCTGCCTTGCCTACCTTTTGGCACTGCTCACAGGTCCTGCAGTACCCTGTTACATCTCTGGAAATTCCAGACCAATAGAAGTTTTGCATAATATGCCTCTTTGTACATTTTATGCCCACATGACCTGCAAAGGGAATATCATGGGCTATAGCTAGAAGCACCAGATGGTAAGCTCTGGGCACTACCAACTGCTGTACTCTCTCACCTTCTAGCCCTTCCTCAGGGGTCCACTCTCTGTACAGTAACCCTTTGTTCCAGTATACATATTCCCCTTTCCTTTGAGAATCAGGTGCCTCCCTAGCTACCTGCATCAGGCCTTGCAATGTAGGGTCTGAGAGCTGAGCCTGTCTCAAATCTCTCCTTGTAACCCTTCCCAGCTCCCTCTCCACAGGAAGTCTGGCATCCTCTGACAGTGGTTCCTCACTGTCAGCCTGGGTACTACTACTCACCTCTACCCTTGCAATTACCCTGTCCAAGGGAACATCAGTACCCACAAGCAGTTGTGGGTCACATTCAGTGTCATTGCTACAGAGAAGCTCCCTCCCTGAAGTAACCACCTCAGCAGTCCTGGCTGCAAGTGTGCAGTCTGTCTGGGTCTCCCCCAGGCTACCAGATTTACATGCTTGTTTCCTAGCCTCACTGCATGTAACTGCATAAATACATGGTACAGCCTCATCCAAATCCTTCCCTCTCAGGACATCTGCAGGATGGTAGTTCCATAACCCTGTTGTCTCAAGACAACCCACTGTTGGCATTTTGTCTTTCCCACTTACTGGCTCCCTCACCATTGGTTCCTCACCTTGCCTCCGTGGACATATGTATGCCACATGGCCCCACTGGTTGCATTCAAAACATTTAACCCTAGGTCCTGGACATGTACCTGGACTAGTGGCTTTCCCTGCTACTGGCGGATTCTGCCCACCATGGGTTCCTTTAGTCCCATGAGCAGTACTGTGGTCCCTTTCATGTGCAGGGCTGCCCTGATTGCTAGGTATAGGTCTCCCTTCTCCCCCGACTCCTCTGAAGTAGCACATTGTCTATCAGCTAACCAGATCCTCATGTCCTCAGACAAAGTGCTAAGGGCTTGCTCCCTTACCAAAAGGTCTGCCAGCCCTTCAGAAGTGGTAATCTGACATCCACTCACCCAGCTATGAAAATACGTGCTCAGTTCAACAACATATTCACATACATTTTCATCTGCCTTGCGTCTATGCTCACAAAACTTTTTCCTATACATTTCAGGTGTTAGCTTAAAACATTCTAATAAATGTCTTTTTACAACAGTATAATCAAAACAGTCCGTGTCATGCATTTTTGCTGAAGAAGTTACAGCTTTACCATGGAGTAAGGGAGTCAGGAACCGTACCCACAACCTTTGGTCAACTTCATACTGTTTACATACCCGCTCAAACATATGAATGAAGCTATCAAAATTATCCCCCTCTTTAAACTGTGGAAGAAATGTACTGACCTTTTGTGCTTCTGGGGTCTGGTTACTCCCTTCCCCATTACCTCTATGACTCTGGTGAAGAGTCAGCATTTCCCTCTCATGCTTTCTCTGCCATTCCTGTTCTTTAGCTTCTAGGCTCTTCATTCTCTGAGCTGCTTCTAGTTCCATACACCTGGCCTCCAACTCAAGTCTCTTTAGCTCCAGCTGGATTTTTAAGTCCACTGCAGAAAGGTTGAGCTGTCCATTCTCCGAGAATATTGTATCTCCACTGACAGTCTGATTGTCCTCCAGGCTGCTGTTTTCTGATGCAGCTGTAACCAAGGCTGCAATCAGGTCTGCTTTAGTCAGGTCTCCATGCACCAGTCCCCCAGCCTGGCACATCTCTGCCAGCTGGCTCCTTGTCAGATTTCCATACTCTTCTGCTGACATGCTTCCTGCTCATCCTGACTAACACTAAGCTAACAAAAGAAATAAAACAATTGTGATCTGAACTCTGAGTATACACTGCGTGGCTTTTTTAGAGTACAAAACACTTTTAGAGATCACTGTACATAAGCTACAGGAATTTACTCTACGCACACCACTACAAGCCAATTAGTATGTGAAGTAGATCCCACCACTGCCAAACTATTGTGATGAGCGTGCCCTGGCCCAGCAATCAAGGAGCCTCAATCCTCACGACTAACACCAGAGAGGTCGTCTCCTAGAAGAGAGGAAAGGATAACTAATACACACAGTAAAGTACAATTTCCCTTAAGTGCACACAGAGATCACAGTCAGTCTGGGGTTGGTTGCTCCCTTGCTCACCAAATCCCCAATAAGACTCCCCACTGGCACAGCTATAGGGTCCAGGTCTCAGCCTAGCTGGGCAAGCTAAAACCCCCAGTACCCTCTCTGTCCAACCAGTGCTTTGTGTCCCTGCCAAGTAGCTGACACATCACACACACACACACACACACACACACACACACACACACACACACACACACACACACACACACACACACACAATTTGAGATAAGTATTTATACAACTTCACAGACACTCCTGGGAAAGGCTAACACAGATTCTCCAGCTATGCCCATTTACCCAGACCATATGGTAGTAATCCCTGCCATCACCCAGCTAATACTATTAGCCACTAAAAGGCCCTTAAAAGGGTGTCAAATTATTACTGTGCAATAGTATTATCCAATGGTAATGTGAATATTCAATCTAGGCTTATTGGAAGGGCTTAGACACTAAACTCTATAAATATATAATGTACTCTAAAGCATAATTGATCTCTACATAAACCAACCACAGGTAGAAGATTTAAAAAATATTTAATAATAAATAATTAAAATACAGGACAAAACTACTACACCACAGATATGTATAAGAGTTCAGAGATCACACAGAAACGTAATATAATACAGTAGGACATGTCTGATTTCAAAGAAAAATACCTAATTAATCTTTACAAGCTTTAACTATTCCTACAAGAATTCACAGTGCTAAAACTTACATGTGAGCATAAGGCAGAGTGCTGAGTTAGATATCCAAGATCAAAATGCTTAGTCTCTTGTGAGAAATAGTATTTAAACATTGCTAACAAACATGTCTCTAAGGCCCTCCCAAATTACATCATTTCTGACACTTATGTTTTCCCAGTATACATATTGCATCATCTTAACACATGGTCTGAGTTCTCAGGCCACAAACTGCATTATTTAGCAATCTAACACCTGCCAAGAAACTTACAACAATACAAGGCATTTCACATATACACTCCAGCAGAAATTAGAGCAATAAAGCACCTTCCACATGTAAATTCTGGTCATAAACATTAGCCTTAAAACAATGGGCATGAAACCTTCATCCAGACACACTGGAGACAAATTCTAACCTGAAAGGGTAACAGCATGCTTCACTGGGCCAGTAGAGTGCAATGTTGTCACATATTTTGCAGTTCCACATTTCAAAGTATTATTTTACACTCAAGAAACATGCTTGTATTTTACATTTATTTACAAATGCCAGCATTATATATCAAATTCTATTTGACTAGGCTGGCAGCCTTCGCCCATCTCTCCCCAATCATCACAGTGACATTCAGTACATACTTCATGAAAATGTGAGGCCATTCAGGCAGTACATATTTTTTAAACGTAATGCCTGCTGCATAGATCTAGCATTTCAAGTCCACTAAAGAAAGATCATGCAGCTTAAAGCAGCCATTGGTATGTATGCATAATAAAACATTAAGTACAACAGTAGCATAATTTGGAGTAACATAATGTTGATGGCTCTGTGACTGATGTATGGGATTCAAGCAAAAATTAGAGATTTTACATTGTTAATCCATAGCCAGTGATGAGTATGCCAAAGAATCATTAATGAGAACAATGGTGTAATGTTCATCACTGTGGCATATATGACTCTGTGACTGTCATTGCTTGTAATTAAAAAAATAAAGATTTCTGCAGCCTTAGCCAACACAAATCATCTATTTATTCTGCACTTCTTAACAACTACATAAAATTGCATTTTATAGGCAAGTGCAACTCATTTGCTATGCTTCTGCTTTTTCTCTCACCCGACTTGATATTCTAATGTGCAGACTGCTTAACCTCAGCAGTCAACCTATCACCTGTCGTCTTAGGTGTTTCTGTCCAGCCTGTTACAGGAAATCAGTATTTGTGCATTTCTCAATATTTGCCACTGCAGTAGTGGTCAGTAATTATTTAAGACACATATAAAATAGTTTACTGAAATAAACCTCCACTATTGAACACCATACAGACCTTAAGGCTCTCCTAGAAACCCATATGCATAACATCCTAAATATTCCTCAATAAATACCCCTAAAATTTCATATGCTTGAAACACCTTTTCAGCCAGTGACTAAACCCAGAATATTCCACACCTCTCTCACTTCTAATCCACCTAACAAAATTGTGCAGCTTAAATATTCTACAAATAAGCATCTGTCAGAAGTTAAATATGTCTTGTACGACAGTTATGATTGTGACTAGTGTACCCTTCCTATTCTCAAAACAGCTATTGTGGTTGTCATGTTGCCTTTATTTATAGCCTGATAGGAGATTCCATTTGCTCTGAGATCTATCCCTGTGCTCATTAATAAAGATAGCCACTGCTAAGTTTGAATATCAAATAATCATGTTCATAGGTTCATAGTTTCATAGGTTCATACTAGGCTATCTGCCCTAGGGCATTTATAAGCCTAGCCAGAGTGTGTGTGGCTTTCACCACCCCTTAGGATGAGAATACTATGCCCTTTTAGGGTTTAGTTTACTGTGCCTCTGTCTAGTAGTGACACAGAGATGACCCCCGGGGTAAACCTACGATCTCCCATCCACTCGTCAAGATTTCTCTTGAATAGAGTCAGTGAGGGGCTCTGCCTAACATGGACTGGGATTGTGTTCCAGAGTGTAGGGAGCCTCTGGGTTATGAATCTGTCCCTCCAGCATGTCCTATTTATTTCTGTGTTGAGGTTTAAGTCTCTTGCTCTCATGGCTCTAATGGATTTGGATTTTTTGAGGTGGAGCATGTCCATTAATTCCGGATTGGACATGGCCTTGTACGTCAGGCACAGATCACCTCTGAGTAGGCGGTATGCGACTGAATAGAGCTGGAGTTTTTTCAGTCGGGCAGCATATGGCATATGTTTAAGACCCTTTATCCTCTTGGGGAGGAACTTTTGGGGTCTTTCCAACTGCTGCAGGTGTCGGGTGAGATACATCCCAAATGGGGCATTGTACTCAATCATTGGCCTGATAAGAGAAGAGTACAGGGGCACAATGACCTCTCTTGATCTAGATGTGAAACCCTTCATGATAAGGTGGGCAATATAGAAGGTCTTCCTAACCACTTTGGCAATGAGAGTGTCAAATGAGAGGTTACTGTCAACCTGGGTCCCTAGGTCCCTGATTACCTCTTCTGTACTTAATGGATTACCACCTATGTGGTAATTTGTGGGTACCTTGTTTTTTCCAAAAGGTATGACTATACATTTTTTGGCGTTTAGCTTAAGGCCATGGCTCTGGCACCAATTATCCGTTTCTATGAGGCCTCTCTGAGGGATGTTTGTGTCCGCTGGAGTATCAATTATGGCGCCCAGTTTGCAGTCATCTGCGAACTTTGTCAGCCACAATCCTCCTATGTTTGCCTGTACCTCGGAAAAATAAATGCAGAACAAGAGGGGTCCCAGGACTGAGCCCTGTGGGATACCGCTTGTGAATGGCTTAGAGTCTGACATAGCTCCAGCAACTCTGACCCTGTGGGTTCTGTCCTTGAGCCAATTTGCAACCCATCTTGTGACATATGGGTTTAAATTTAAGCTGGTGAGTTTGTCTATGATGCCCGAGTGGGGTATTGTGTCAAAGGCTTTTGCAAGGTCAAGGTAGGCTGTGTGAACTGCCTTACCCTCATCAATGGCCTTAGTGACTGTTTCAAAAAAGTCGACCAAGTTCAAAAGGCAGGATCTGCCCTTGACAAAGCCAAATTGGGTAGGATCCAATGTCTGTAGGTTGCCAATGTCTTTGTTTATGAGTTCCATAATTATCCTCTCCATAGCTTTGCAGACCAGGCTCGTCAAGCTTATGGGGCGGTAATTTCCAGGGTCCGTAGAAGCACCGCCTTTGTGAAGTGGGACCACTGTTGCCGTACGCCACTCTTTGGGTACGTATCCTGTAGTAAGGCTAAGATTAAACAGCAGCCTTATGTGTGGGTTTAGTTCCTCTTGGAGTTCATGTAGCACACAGCCCGGGACACCGTCCGGTCCCATTGATGCTGTGTTTTCAGCTTTAGAGAGGGCGGCTCTCACCTGGGCATCTGAGATGTTAGGGAGGCTACACTTTGCTGGGATTGTTATTTCTCCTTTGGGGGGGGGGGGAGAAATTTGCACTGAACCTGTCTGCCAGAATGTTGGCAATGTCAGTGGGTTCAGTGTATTTTGTGTCATTTTGGACTAACTCTGAGCATATCTGGGAGTTTCCACCCAGGTTTCTAACATAGCTAAAGACGGCCTTGTGATTGTCTTTTGTGTCTTTTGCGATTTTTCTCTCAAAGTTGGCCTTGGATGATTTTATGAGTGATCGTAGTTTTTTGCTAGTACTGATCAGAGATGCCTTCCCTTTTAGGGATTTTGCTCTGTCATGTAGTAGCTTTCTCCTCCTGTTGTAAAGTTTGTTTATGGCTGGGGTCCACCAGACTGTGCGCCTGCCTTTGGGGGAATGGGTCTTGGTTTTATTTGGGATTGCATGATCCATGCATTCTTGAAGGTGCCCGTAGAAGGCATTTGCAAAGGATTCAGCAGTGTGGGTTGTGGTTTCCACTGGCCCAGGGGCCTTCAATGATACCACTTCAGTCTTAAGAAGTGTGAAGTTGGCTTTTGAGAAGTTCTTCACTGTGGTCTTTTGTGCAGGGGGTGGGGGCGGGATGTGGATTTCCAGTGAGATGAATTTATGGTCTGATCTTACCAAAGAGGGATATACTTCCGGTGTGGAGCATTTTGTCCCCATGTTTGTGATGATCAGGTCTAGTATATTGTCTCCTCTTGTGGGAATGGTAACTAGTTGTTCCATTGCATTTGAGTTTATGAGTTCTAGGAACCTTTGGGCTAGGGTGTTGGGGCTTGAGTAATGTTCCCAGTCTATGTTTGGGTAGTTGAAGTCTCCCAAAATGATGGTATTTGGAGAGACATTCATACTCTCCAGTGTCTTCAGGAAGGCTGTGTGGGGTTCCTGAGTTTGAGAGGGTGGTCTGTAGCATGCTACAAACTGTAAGGCAGTTTTGCCTATGGTTAGTTGCACCTGGATGGTCTCCGATGCTTCGTGTGTTGCCACTAACCTGGAGGTGTGGGTATCTTTGATGAATATGGATACTCCCCCTCCTTTTGTGGTTCGGTCCAATTTTTGGGGCCGGATAGCATGATATTAGGTAAAACCTGATAGTGCTGGGGTGCTCTCAGGAGCCTTGAACCAGGTTTCAGTCACTGCACAGACATCGATGTTCTCCATACTGAGGAGGGCTTCGAGCGTGTGCATCTTGAGGTTTAGACTTCTGGCATTGAACAGCATTACCCTTAGTTTTTTTCCACTTGTGTTTTCTAGGGAGGTAGGTTTGTCATTTGAGCCTTGCCTAAAAAAGGCGCTATGGGGGTGGCAAGAGCCTTGGCCAATATCCGGAAGCCCAGGGGTGACAGGTGCAAGCCATCCCTTGCGAAGCAGCGTGGCTTGTCAAGCATGTCATCCCAAGCAGACAGACATTGGATCCCCTTAGAATGACACCAGTAATTAAGCCAATTGTTAAAACTGATCATTTTGTCTTTGTACTGTGGCATAATACGTGGTGAGGGTAAGATGCTGCTCAGGGTCAGGGTCATACCGGCCTGGGCTACATAATCAGAGAGCTCCTCTATGTCTCTTTTCATGTAGTCCAGGGAGGTACGTCTCAGGTCATTCACACCGGCATGTACAATGACTGAGTCATATTTGTACTTGCTGTGGAGTGACCTGAGTGCTTGTGTTATGTGGCGGATTCTAGCTCCCGACAGGCAGCTTACTGTGACCTTTTCCTTGTTCAGTCTGGTGAGCGGGACGTCAGTGTGTCTGACTATGGAGTCACCTATTACAAGTGTGTCTGGCATGTTGTTTGGCCTTAAGGGCTGTGACTGTTTAGCACACTGACTTTGTGAACTATGTGTTGCATGTGCTATTGCTTGAGGTGGTGGTCGCTTGGGTGTCTGCTTTGGAGGCCTCTGTTGTTTTGGTAGATTTTTAATCAGTGCCTCCGAGTATGTTTTTGTGTGTTTATGTGTTTGGTTTGCAGTTGTGATAGTTCTATGTGAGACTGGGTTTGTGGTGTGCATGGTTACCTTCTCCTCCTGACTGGTCTTGCCAATACTGAATTGAGAGAGCTCAGCCTCCAGTTTGGCTATATAGTTGCATCTCTCGCATATATTTGTATTTGTTGAGAGGAGGAGAAGGTTGTCTGTGTACATGAGGCAATTGTAACATTGCCTCAAGATTCCCAGATTCACCAGCTGAACAGGAGAGGACGCCAGCAACTGACCCTTCGACATGCTAGAAATAGTGAAAAAGATTGCTGTGTAACTGAGTCAGAAAGGACCTATAGGGAAATGGTTACTCAAGGGAATTTAGGTGAATGAAGTACTTTCTTTTGTTTAAGAGTGCTTTACCTGTATAAAAAATGCTTTAGGAGCAAGTGCTGAGCTTTTCAGATAGAGTATAAGCTGTTTAGATTGCAAGTAGAACAGTTCTATGGGAAAAATGGAAGAGCAGACTTTACGGAACCAGAAATAGTTTAAACTTGATTAACCGGCGCTGCCCGATGCTGCTCTATGAGCAACTTCACGCTAATCCGTGCTAAAACGTGCTAAAGCATGCAAAAGCGGGCTTTATAGCAGGGGGTTGAAAAGAGCCAGGAATTTACCCAAAATGGCCAATAAACTACAAGTTGCTGGGCTGGAACCAATCCTCTAGGGACAAATAGGTTGCTCAGTGCTTCCCACTCCCACTGGTGAACAAAGAAGCTTCCTCTTATCCAAATAAGGATATGGATAGCACAGGAACTAAGACAAAGCCCAGAGATCAGCAAAATCTGAAGACTGCACTATTCTAGTTCAGAAAAGTGGGAAAACAAGGATATTTTTTTGTTTTTTTTCTTTTTTTTTTACAGAGAAAGGAGAAAAAGATACAGTAACAAACATTAAATGCTATAAAACGGCTAGCGCACTTGAGTGTGTTAGCCTAACAATTAAATTAAACAAAAAATAACTTTTTAAAGTGCTAACAGTATAAATTCAACACAAGTACAGTAAAAACAATATGCAGAGCTGTTTTTTAAGCGAAATGCAGTCGAGATGCAGTAATTTGAGCGAAAGCCAGAAAAAATACTTATAAATCCAGGAAAGTCACTCTTTCACTCTCTGCTGCTTGTAGAACTCTGCAGGACACCACGAGGAGCTGTGCTGAGTCTTTTACAAGTGAAAAAGTGCACAAAAGCGGGCTTTATAGCAGGGGGTTGAAAAGAGCCAGGAATTGACCCAAAATGGCCAATTGTCAATGATGACTATTATGTAAAGCTGTAGAATGCCAAAGCCCTAAATTTAAACCACTCAATCTGTATTCTAGGCAAGAAAGTAATTAAATATGAAAGTGGTTATGTATCCTAACCTTTACCAGTCTGAGTATCAATTAGTTGCTGCAGCCCAGCCAAATTCAAGGCTCGGTCATTGATAATGATCACACAGAGTGTGTCCCTTGGAAACAATGAGTTGTAGCAATATTTTTACCAAAGCCACCTCTGCTATACAAATAATACATTGTCTGCCTGGATAATATACAGATAACAATGTGCAGAAATTTGCAATAAAAACATATATGCTGGTTTTCTATAATCTGTTTGTTTCTGTGCATAACCATGCAAGGTACTGAAATCCATGGGAGTGATGTCTCTGAAAAATCCATGGCAACAACCTTGAAGTTTGCTTTGAACAAAACTGCATCTATAAAAGTGGTCTGGTTCAGAGTAATAAATACACATTTGGCATCTATGGAGAGGTGCTGGTCTCCAAACCATAGCACAAAGGCACTTACCAGAAATCAGCAGTGTTTAGTATAATCTGTGGTTATAAAAAATAAAAATAAGCTTACATAGCAAGTAGCTGAGCCACTTCTTCGATTGTTTTTTGCTTGAATGGCCAGGGATAATCCCACTTTACTTAGCCTCACTTTATTTGGCTTTGTTTTAGTCCCCTGCCAAAGTCTATTTTGCAACCACTCCCGTATAATTTCTCTTATACTCAGAAACTCCCACCTCAAACCCCAAACCCTAGCCCTTTTCTCAGTATATCACGTTCTACATCTTACCTCATTTCCTGTCTATTTTCATAGTCTTACATTTAAAAATTGACACTATATCACTGCTGGTGGCACTCTTACATGTTCTGCAAACATTCAAATGATTGTACTGCGTCTTCTACAAGAATTCTGAAAGCTGGAGTCATAAAACCCAGTCCTGGGCCATCTCATATCCCAGAGCAATACATTTCTCCCTCATCAAACAACACTGGGGAATTCTCTGTGGCACACATTAATATATATAATATTAACAAGTCATCTCAATACCACAGTGTCCAAACATAAGCCTACAGTGTGCTCCATTACTGAGATAAGTAAACCATTGGATCTCCTGAGAGAAATCTAATGAGTAGGAGTACGTTACTGCCTGCAACTCTAGGCAAATGCCAGGTGATGGTGTACTGAGCTCAGGTAACAGAACAGCCAATTAAAGATTCTCACTTACTGTTAAGTGCAATGATGTTAGAGATGGCTTCCGCACTTGTTAGTGTAACAAATGATCATGGAAAGGAAAATAACATATCTGATAGCTAGCATTTAAATTCTACCCCTCCAGTTAAATGTTACAAAACTCCAACACCATACTGGATTCAATCAAAGCTCAATAGCTTTTAATTGTTGATGACATGAATATAGACTTGTCTTGTTCACTAAAAGGTTTGCTAATTGCAAATATGCCTTTGAAAAGTCTTAATCCAATTGTAAATGAAGACGTTAAAACAATTTAACCATAACTAGGTATACCTTGTTTAATATAGTAATTATCAACACCCTGATCAAGACACCTAACATAACGGTTCTTCCAGCTACACTGAGGGATCATTGCCCAGTACTAACTACATGGTCCCTAAAAAACATTAAAAGACTGCTTGCAGTCATTGCAGATTGTTCATTTCAGATTCATCAAACAATATACTGATAATTGAACTGCAATATACAGACTGTACCTCATTGTATACTTCCAGCAATCCTACCATAGTATTAACCATGTGTTATAATCTGTTCACTCCAATTAAAATTCAGCTCTTATATATCTCTAGGAAAACCAGTCACAGGTCAAACCTGAAAAAAAGTAATGGACTGATTATAAAGCAAGTCCCAGTGATACCACAAAAAAATCAGCAGAAATGCTAAAACTGAAGAAGCCATCAAGAATAAACAATAATAAAGCAAATGGTCTCTTTTATTAAGTACTAATAAGGCTAACATTTCCTGTCTATTAAACCTACAGACAAAGCTACAAGGAGATCCCAATAAATTTTCGTAATACATTAAACATATCTCATATAATTTATTTTTCTTAAAGGAACCTACAAGTGACAAAAATTATTTCCAACATAAATTATCTAAAAGATGCCATTGCTTTCCCAAATGAAACACCCACTTTAATGTTTACTAATGCTATGCTCACTTCTACTACTTCACAGTAACTCCTGGAGTTCCTTCAATTTTACTTCAAGGCAATCAATAAATCAACCACACAGACATTTCTAGAAAAAAATTACTTCAAATATTAATAGTTGCCCAGCAGTCAACATTGTTGAGCAAATTATGCATTACATCACTGCACATGATCTACTTATCTGGCAAACTGCTTGAATTTAGAGCAAAGTAAAGCATCATAACATAACTTTTCTTCTTAATAAATCAAATCTGCAATGATGCAGTGGACAGGATGCTCACTGGTACTGTCCTCCTTCATCTCAAGAAAGCCTGTGAAAATGCCAGCCAGTAATTAATTGCTCACGTATTACATATAATAAGTCATCCTATAGTTTGAAAGCTTTCTTTTGAGTAGGACCTTTACAATGAGTGCCACCAATTACTAGACATAAAATGGTTATATCTCTGAGGATGTTCTTCAGCTATCAGTATGGAAACTCTTTTATCTTCCCTATTCATAAATGATTTCTTATTCACTTTAAACAATGGCAGTTGTGTCCTTCATGTAGATTACACTGTTGTTACAAACTCAAGGAAAACCACTAAAAAATGCAAAGGTCTCTACAACAAAAGTTGTGCTTTGTGTGGAATTAATGGACTACTGACAAATGGAGTATAAATGCTCAAAAAGCCATCACGATGCCATCCAGCTCTCTATAAAGATCCCATACTTCCCTAGTAGTAACAGTGGGGTCTGTTGGCACCCCAGTAGTAACAGTGGGCTCTGTTGGTATACCTATATCCTTCACTACAATGCAGAAGTATCTGGAAAGACTGTCAGATCAAACCTTAACCTCTAAAAAACACACTGAAGCACATATACTAACTACTCTTTCCCAGCTAAAAGTTTCATACAAAGTTTCTCATCTATTAACCACAGAAGCAAGAAAATATATTGCCATTAATGTACTGTTGCCACCGCTTGGATATGCCCTTCATATTGTTACAGCAAACTCACATAGAAATAGTAACTTTCTACAGACAGTTAAGAACAAAATTCTAAGGTTTGATCACGTATCACATCACAGAGAACAACACTGCTAAACTACCCATAATGCTAAGTGCCCTTGGAAGCTAAAGCAATGTTTCTGCTGAATACCCTGCTACAGATTACCCTGCTACAGATTATTTAACTGCAAGTATTGCCCCTCTCTAGTCAAAATTTCCTATTCAGTAAGAACAGCAGTTCTAGACTGTGAAATAATGATAGCCTGCAATTAGTTAGGCCAATGCCATGGCCATCTCTGATGGAGCATTATATAAAATGCTTCCTTCAAACTGGAATGTCTTACCTCAAATATTACTTAAGGCTGAAACACTGAAACATGTGCTTTCATTCAAAAGGTCTTTGAAAGTACATCTTAGTGAAATTATGCAATGCACATTTAATCAACTTGTTAAATTTAACTGCACTTCCAGTTATATTTCTATCTACCTAGGGAATATACAATTCATTCATGGACTGTGCCTATTAGCAGAACTCCTCCTTGTAAATATTATAGATACATTGATGTCAGTTGTTATTTAAAGTTTGTCTGTGAATTACGAACTTAAATCCATGACACACATTGTAAAAAAGTTTTCTAACTAAATATGAGCATTGAAGCATGCTGTTTACATCAAGATGTTATCTTAATTGCCATAAGTTACATAGCAACACTATTGCTTTTAACTATAAGGTTTGATAACATTGTTATTTTCTTGCAGCTCAGTTGTGTACTTCTGTGACCTGTGTACACAGCCACTCCCTAGTCTCAGCAGACTGAAATGTGAGGTCAGTCAGTTCAAGCAAACTGTATAGCAACTTTAAGGCAGAATGTGTGGTATCCTGTGGGATAATAATCCATTCACTAAGCTTCCTAAGACACAATGTTGTTTGGAGAAAATGGGCAGAGAAGAAATTACTTCTCACTAGGAGGGATACAGATGTTTTTTTCCACCCAGCCACCCCAAAACACATCCATCCAAACTTCTCTTCACATATTCAACCTACCTACTATCCCTCTGTTTGGTGGCTTCATAAATCTTCAACATTGCCTTGTGTAAATGAGGCAAAATAAGCTGATCCTTATATCATTTTTTAAATCACTCATGTCTCCTGTAATATGTGATTCTCCCACCTCCTTCTAGGAATCTCAAGATAAAAGGTCCCCCTGAAACATCATAGTCTTTTTCAGGTTCTTTCATCCATCAACCCTTCATTTTCCATTAAGAAGTAATTTGTTTGATTTCTGTTACAGAAAAGTTCAACTAGAAAAGAAAAAGCAGCAAATGCACTGTGTGCAAAATTCCATCTCTGTGTCTTGGGAATTCGCCCCTATTCAACGCTCATACCAGTCCACAACACCTTCAATGAAACCAAGTAGAAGTAAACAAAAGTTTATTGTAATGCCAACAAACAAAGAATGGTTAAGCGCTTTCACTTGAATAAATCAAGCTTCCTCAGAACACCATAGCTTGTATCACAGTTGCTTAAATAACATTTTTGGCGCCAAATTTCAGTTTGAAATTTTAAAGCTATACACACATCCTATGACCATTGTTCTCTATTTATAAAATATTAAATGATATTTATATTATTTCTAAAAAAAATGTTACATGTAATATGTATTGATAAAATGAACAAATTAAAAAATTGAAAAAATGTTAACAACAACATTTGGATCAAATCAAAACATGTTTAAAAACATATAACAATGTGCCTTATAAATAGTTCATTTTAAGACCAATAGTGGTTTGACAGATAGAGTGTCATTTAAACCTAGTATAGTGGAAGCATCCGTATATATTTGCCACCAAAATTCTTTGTATAATAATAAATTATTAAAGTCACCCCCTCTGTTATTGGTTTGCACAATGTCCACTATACCAAAATTAAAATAATGTTTATCACCATATTGCTTAATATGTTTATACAAAGCATTTTTTTCATCCTTCCTTCTGATGCTATAAAGGTGAGAGTATACACATTTGTTTAAACTCCTTTGAGTCTTACCTATATAGAATCCTGAATATGTTCTACAGATGGCAATATACACCACCATTTTAATTGTACAGTTGCCCCACAGAATTTAATTCTAGTGTGTTTGTAATTGTCCAATTTCACACTATCTCCCTGAAATATAGTATGACATTGTTTACATGCCCCACATTTTGCAGTTTTTATATGTTCTGTCTTCTTAATGAAGATACCCTTCTCTAAAATAGATTTTATATTAGCCCCTACCTTATAAACAAACCTTGGGCATTCACCTAATCTAGGTGCTATATCTTGATCAGCAGATATTATATGCCAGTTGTTCATCAAAATCTTCTTAACTTTACCTGAATACATGCCAAATTCCAAAATGCAAGATTTACCAAAAATGCAAGTTTCAGACTTCATATCATGCAATGTATCCACAGTCAAGACAATAGCTGTCCTATATTTTTCACCCAACAAAGGCTTATACTGGTTACCCCATTTCCTCACAACATAATTACTTACATTTTCCATAACTCTGACGTCATAGCCTCTGTCCTTAAATAGGGATGTTATACATTTCACCTCTTCCAACATGTCCTCATACCGTGAGGTCATCCTAACTGCTCTAATAAGCTGACCCTTATATATATTTGTGAATTGTTTCTTCGGATGGTAGCTAGAATATTCCAAATAATTGTTCGAAAAAGTGTCCTTTCTGTAAATTTTGGATTTAAACTCATCCCCTATTTTTGACACAAATGTGTCTAAATAAGCCACACCATCGTGACTGCTAGAGGAGGTGAATTTTAAAAAATTGCTGCTACTGTTGATATATTATAAAAATAATGCTAGCTGTTGTCTTTATTTAAAGACAAAAAAACAGTGGGTGACATTTCTCATGCAGAGCCGTTCATTCCAGTAGTCAAAAAGAAAAGTACATATATACCCCCCATGCACCCCACCATTTCTATCTTTGATAAAGTAGTGACTAAACAGATTTATAAGTTGGACAGACAAATTGATGGACATCAGATTAGTTCTAATTTAACAAAAGAAGAGAGCAGGGTATTACAGGAATTAAGATGTGCTAGTAACATCAGAATCATGAAACCAGATAAGGGGGGGTGCAGTCATCTATGACAGTTTTTTATACACTTGTAAGATACATGAATTACTACACAATTCTGGAAATTTTTCTATGTTGTCCTTGAATGAGATCAACATAGGGTATAGAAAAATAGACACATGTATTGAAGAATACTTACTAGATAACAGGATCAATAATGACATCTACACTTATATTAAAGTTGAACATCCTGTATTAGCTTCTATAGTGGGTATTCCTAAAATTCACAAGAATATAGATGAACTGCCCTTTAGACCCATTATATCAGGGAGTAGGTCTAAGACGTTTAACATAGGTAAGTTTATTGACACCTACTTGAAACACATATATGCCACTATTCCACATATAGCCAAGGACTCATGGGATTTTTTGAAACAGTATCCTATTTACCTATCTAGTTCAAATCTAATATTTGTGACTATTGATGTCATAGATTTATTTTCTTGTATACCTAAAGAAGATGGTCTATCAGCTTTTGCTACAAGTATAAGAAAACATACAGACATCCAATGGGACACTATCTGTCTTCTCACGGATATAATGTCCCTGGTTCTCGAACACAATTACATTATATTTGAGGGAGAATATTACAAGCAGACCAAAGGCATAGCTATGGGAGCAGCCTGTGCTCCCATATACGCCAATTTGGTCATGCTTGAATGGGAAGTGAGGACTGTTTTAGACAGTCACTTTATGACATACATAAAATATTACGTCAGATACCTAGAGGATATATATTTGATTTGGGATGGTGGAGAACAACAGCTAGCATTATTTTTACAATATATCAACAGTAGCAGCAATTTTTTAAAATTCACCTCCTCTAGCAGTCACGATGGTGTGGCTTATTTAGACACATTTGTGTCAAAAATAGGGGATGAGTTTAAATCCAAAATTTACAGAAAGGACACTTTTTCGAACAGTTATTTGGAATATTCTAGCTACCATCCGAAGAAACAATTCACAAATATATATAAGGGTCAGCTTATTAGAGCAGTTAGGATGACCTCACGGTATGAGGACATGTTGGAAGAGGTGAAATTTATAACATCCCTATTTAAGGACAGAAACTATGACGTCAGAGTTATGGAAAATGCAAGTAATTATGTTGTGAGGAAATGGGGTAAGCAGTACAAGCCTTTGTTGGCTGAAAAATGTAGGACAGCTATTGTTTCGACTGTGGATACATTGCATGATATAAAGTCTGAAACTTGCATTTTTGGTAAATCTTGCATTTTGGAATTTGGCATGTATTCAGGTAAAGTTAAGAAGATTTTGATGAACAACTGGCATATAATATCTGCTGATCAAGATATAGCACCTATATTAGGTGAATGCCCAAGGTTTGTTTATAAGGTAGGGGCTAATATAAAATCTATTTTAGAGAAGGGTATCTTCATTAAGAAGACAGAACATATGAAAACTGCAAAATGTGGGGCATGTAAACAATGTCACACTATATTTCAGGGAGATAGTGTGAAATTGGACAATTACAAACACACTAGAATTAAATTCTGTGGGGGCAACTGTACAACTAAAATGGTGGTGTATATTGCCATCTGTAGAACATGTTCAGGATTCTATATAGGTAAGACTCAAAGGAATTTAAACAAACGTATATACTCTCACCTTTATAGCATCAGAAGGAAGGATGAAAAAAATGCTTTGTATAAACATATTAAGCAATATGGTGATAAACATTATTTTAATTTTGGTATAGTGGACATTGTGCACACCAATAACAGAGGGGGTGACTTTAATAATTTATTATTATACAAAGAATTTTGGTGGCAAATATATACGGATGCTTCCACTTTACCAGGTTTAAATGACACTCTATCTGTCAAACCACTATTGGTCTTAAAATGAACTATTTATAAGGCACATTGTTATATGTTTTTAAACATGTTTTGATTTGATCCAAATGTTGTTGTTAACATTTTTTCAGTTTTTTAATTTGTTCATTTTATCAATACATATTACATGTAACATTGTTTTTAGAAATAATATGAATATCATTTAATATTTTATGAATAGAGAACAATGGTCATAGGATGTGTGTATAGCTTTAAAATTTCAAACTGAAATTTGGTGCCAAAAATGTTATTTAAGCAACTGTGATGCAAGGTATGGTGTTCTGAGGAAGCTTGTTTTATTCAGGTGAAAGTGCTTAACCATTCTTTGTTTGTTGGCATTACAATAAACTTTTGTTTACTTCTACTTGGTTTCATTGAAGGTGTTGTGGACTGGTATGAGCGTTGAATAGGGGCGAATTCCCAAGACACAGAGACGGAATTTTGCGCACAGTGCATTTGCTGCTTTTTCTTTTCTAGTTGAACTTTTATGGTTGCTGCACTGTTTGCTTCCGTCGAGTTCTGTTACAGAAAAGTAGTATATCATACAATTCTTGTAATTTAAATATAATTGATTTAAGCCTTAAATCAATCCCAAACATCGATTCTACTGGAGCACTGTTACCATTTAAAACATCAGACATCACATCGTACAAGACCTCACCTAATTTCTATGATAATTTGAGTCAATCACAGGTAATACTGGACTGCATTTAGGTGGTCTTGCTGTATTTGGACTCTTCAGCCTCTGAGCATTGCACCAAACTCACATACAAATATCAACCTTCTACAGACAGTTGACAGAAAAAGTCTAAGGTTTGATCACTTGTCACACCACAAAGAACATCACTTCTAAACTGCACATAATGCTAAGTGTCTGCCTTCTGAAGCTAAAGCAATGTTTCTGCTGAATAACTGACTGTAGACTACTTAGCAGTTATTGCAGCCTCCTCAAACATACTCAGTAAGAACAGCAGTTATAGCCTGAGGAATAATGATGATAGGCAGCAATTATTTAGACTAATCTTAAGAAATGAACTGATATTGCCCTAAACCGGTTCCACAGCTCTCTCTCTAACAGGCAACAGGCTACCTTATAGGATAATAAATTCTCCCCCACCTTCCTATCTCTGTAGGAGGCCCCCAAGGATCGATTTTTGGGCCATTATTTTTTTTTTACCAATGACCTTAACACAGCTGCTAGTCCTGCCAATATTGTACAATATGCAGATGATGCCTTGCTTATCTGCTCTGCTCCTACAATTGAAGCACTTCAAACAAAAACTCAGACTGCCCTCAGCAACATATAAAGACATCTAACAGCCCATCAACTTATACTAAGTCCCAATAAAACTAAGCTTATGGTCTTTTCAAATCCTTCCTGTCTAACTAATCATCCACCTCTCTCTATCTTTTCTTCCAACAGCACAAAACTAGAACCTGTCGAACACACTAAACTGCTCAGGGTTACTATAGACAATACATTGAAATTTGACAAACATATAGCACAGACAAGTAAAAAAAGTCCACATAAAACTTGGTACACTTTACAGAGCCAAACCCTATTTTGCAAACCATGCTAGACTGGCAACAGCAAGAACCCACTTCTTATCTTCACTGCTCTACTGTTCTCAAATATTTATCAAACTTCACAAAACAGAAATGAATAACTTTGAATCATGCTATAACAACATAGACAAATTTGCAGCTAACCAGCCCCGAAAAGCTCATCACTGTACTGCCCTTCAACAACTCAATTGGTTAGAAGTCCTAAATTTACTTACATTAAACCCAGGGGTGGCTCGTGCTACAGGACTGCAGGACTGCATCCCTCCCACCTAGAAAACAAATAAAAATAAAAATAAAAACCACAAAAACAAACACCGTAATTCCCAGAAGTCTGCACATACGCTCTAGATACATGGAAACACTCTCAGGCTACTTTCTCAGCAGTCTAGATAGGGAGAAAGGCATCTTGGCCTCAAGATGCCAAGCAGTCTGTGTGGTGGTGACATCACAGAATGGAGGCACTCTGGACTGCAGCAGCAGGCTGGACCAATCAAGATACATGTAGCAGCTAGCAAGGTGCACTGGACTAATTGCAAGGAGGATTTGGACTGTTTGGATATCTAGGGTTGCTCAGCAGTAGCAAAGGGACTGTTTGGATATCAGCAGCAGCATGATGAGCAGTTATCTAGGCAAAGGGTGGATTTAGCTCATCAACAAGGTAAGATGTGTGTGTGTAATGCCCCAGTTGCTATATACTGGTGGCTAGAGCCAACTCATGGTGGTGTGGTAGGGAATACCTCAGTCTTGAACCCTGTACCTTGTATGCAGGTGATAAGGGCCTGAATTCCCTACCCACCACCATTTGTAAAAAAAATTTGCAGATTTTTGCCTCATATTGATCTGTTCTGCTCCTCATAATATCTGCAGTTTCTAAAGATTTGAATGTTTAGCTATTTGATAATGCAGTGGTAGTATTGTTGCCTCATAACTGCAGGTTTTCAGGTTTGATTCTTGGCTGGGGTGCTTTCTGTGTGGAGTTTGCATCTTCTCCATGTGTTTGTGTAGATTTGCTTTTGTGTCCTCCCATGTTACAAAGACATGTGTCTGCATTATTTCTTTCTGGGCCTCTGCTGAAAATAGTTTTTTTTGTTCCAAGTCAGACTGTCCTGATTAACAAATGTTAAATAAAATTGACAGGCATTTGAATTTCAGACTTCAGGTTTCTGAATGTTCAACTTCTTGCATATTTGATGGTGCAGTAGTAGCATTGCTACCTCACAGCTATAGGTTCTCTGGTTTGATGCTTGGTTGGGGTGCCTTCTGTGGGGAATCTGTATCGCCTCCGTGGGTTTGCTCTGGTGTCCTGCCACTTTCCAGAGACATGTGTTTGCAGTATTTCTCCCTGGGCCTCTGCTGAAAATTGTTTTTGTTCCGTCAGACTTTCCTGGTTTACAAATTTTAAATAAGTAAAATTGACAGGCATTTGAATTTCAGACTTCATATTCTTCAGAAAATACATAGTAACACAAAACCTTTTATTATAGCAATTTTCTAAGTTTATAAGATGAATATTTGAAATCTGTCCCTATTTTTGGGACTGTATTCCCCCATTATTGGCTTCATCCAGGTATTTTGTGCTAAGGTTGACAGCTATGATGAGAACTGAATTCACTAAATGATAGTCATTTAAGTTTCAGTCTTCCTCTTTCACAAAGCAGCTGATATGGCTTAGTGGTATGTTGCTCTGACTGTTTTTCACACGTACCTTGGCAGTAAAATGTATGGTGGTAACACAGCATTTTATTCTAGCAACTTTCCAAGATGATACAAGCAATGTTTAATGTGTCCCTGGTTTTTGGGCTTTTGACCCCCCCCCCATAAAGTTTGGCTTTTTCCAGATTTCTTGTGCTGCGAAATTGAGATGCAGTTGAGTATTGAGTAGATTTTACAAGGAGCTGAGAGTTGCAGGGGAAGAGAAGTTTAGTGTTGCTTATGCTGAATTGGCTTGTATTGCTAATAGCACAACAGGTTGTGCACTTGCTTTTGATGCAGAAGGCTGTGGGTTCTACGCCCACAAAGAGTGGATGCTGCCATACTGAGAATGTCCTCTTTGGCGGAGATACTAACTATGAGCCTATAGGTTTGCCATCCATTTCCTATTGCAATATTACTAGCTTATCATTTTTTTAATGTAATATAGGCAATTTATTCCTCAGGGGCAACAGACACTTTATTTTTCAATGAAACCATAAAATATAAAGGTGTTTGCTAGCAGCAACCTCTTCATTAGTTACAGATTTCTTTAATGTGGAATTATTTAGATGACTTTTACTTCTTCAGAGATTGTGCATATTTACTGATAATGGTGGACTGTAGAAGTTTGAGTAGACTTTTATGATGGAAATGTTCTGAACTGGGCAGTTTTGTCATTATTGGTGCATGCATTTTGTTTCGTTTACTGGAAAAATGCTCTGAATTGGGCAGTTTTGTCATTATTGGTGCATGCGTTTTGTTTCATTGTTTACTGGAAAAATGTTCAAAACAATAAATTTAAAATGCCCTCTAACAACTGTACTGTATTGTACAAGGAATATAATTTAGTACAATAAGGAAGGTGTATCAAAGAGCACATGTATGTTTCATGTGCAAGGGGCCTATGATTTGAAAACAGCCCAAAGTTAATCTTTATCTGCCACTGGCAAAATGTATTTTCTTTGAATGTGGGTTTCAATGCTGTTTCAATGAATGTGAGTTTCAAGGGCAGGGAAGTTTTAATGCTAAGTCTGTTTTCATTGTGAGACTGCATTGCTTTGTTTAGTAGATGTCTTAGTGTTTGTGCTGTAAAATGCAAAATAAAACTTTCAAATGAAGTTGAAATCATAATAGAAGTAAATCAGTATGCACATTAGTGTTTATGGTAAATGGAGTGAAATAGCCAAGTAATGGATCATTGGAATGGCTGCAGGGGGGGGAGGCGCCATTCAACCATGATTTTATGAAGGGGAAGGGTGGCAAACTCAAAGACAGACCCAGCTGAACTATACCTCCCAACTGTCCAGATTTTCACATAATGAATAGATTTTTGCTTCTTATTTGTTCCTCATAAAATGTGTGGTTTTCTAGCAAATAATTTAGGAATTAAGTCATTAAATAATGACAGACACTGAGTTTCAGACTTAATAACCTTCAGAAAAATGCATGCTAAAGTAAGACCTGTTATTCTATCAACTGTCTCAGTTTATACAAAAGCAATTTTTAGTACTGTTTATATGTTCCCCCAATATAGTTGGCCTTGTCCAGATTTATTGCATTAACAGGTTGAGAGGTACATGCAGATAAATTGCTTTATAGAATTAGGCATAGCCAAACCTCTTAACTGTCCCTGATTTTGGCTCAAAATGTTGCTCTTCCCCTAATAATCCCTCTGCAAAATAGCAATTTTGGAAGAAAACATGGAGAGTTTACAATTAAGAAATAACTGTAATAATCAGAGTTATAGATTACTTTTATTTCAGAAATGCATGTAGATTCTTTTATTTTGTCAGCTGCTCAAGTAAGCAGTACTAATATTAAAAAAAGTGTTCCTTCTTTGACAGGTTCCCAGCTGTATTGTGTGGCTTTTTGATATTTTTGCTTCACATTTTTGGTCCATTTTTCAAAAATTGTGTTTTTTTTATTTTGGCAAATTAGTGGCAAATAATTAAAGACTGAAGTTAGAAAATAATGAGAGACATTTGAGTTTCAGATTTCATACCCTTCAGAAAATTCATACTAATACAAGACCTATTATTCTATTATCTTTCTAAGTTTATAAGAGCAATATTTAAAAATTGTCCTTATTTTTGGGCCTTTTTCCACTTCTATGTATGGCTTTGTCCAGATTTCTTGCTCTGAGGTTGTGAGGTATATCAAATGTGTCAGGGCCATCACAGTCAGTCAGAGACATTTGAAATTGTGACATACTTGTTGCACCCCACCCCCCCATGTAGTGACTCTGGATGTGTCCAAGCAAGGCAAGTAGCAGTTATGCAGTGTAACTGTGCAGAGTATCCCCCATCCAAGGTAGACACAAGTACTACAGTGGCTTTTCATCTGTCCTTGATTTTGCAGAATGTTCTAGTTTTCTGGCATATTTTTATAGTGTCGATTTATGCTTATTACTCAGAAAGTGCCTATTGCTATGTGTTTAAGTAGCAATGCTTTAATGACCATTGGGTAAGCTTGTCTGAGATCATAAGATGCAATTAAGCTTTAATAAACATACTGTTAAAGAATTGCCAACATTGAAAGCCTTTCTGTTGTTGCCATGCAGAGAATACTTACATAACTAGATAATGTATAAGCCTTGGGTATTGAAATGCATATGACACTATTTGTAATAAAGGACAGGATTATATTATATTAAGAAGTTCATTACACTTGTTGGAGACTTCCAGTAATCTCTGCAAGCTTTACATGTAAACTAAACAGAATGCCAATCTATCATGTGTGGTCCATTACCTGTACAGTAACCCTGTAAGCAATGTATCTTGAGCTTGTTTCTTGTTTGCTTTTCATTTTTTACTTTGATCGTGTTTTCCCCATAAAACAAGTAGATAGTTGTCAGGCAGCAGGTCTTTTTTGGATAAGAAACATTTTTACAAGTGGGGGTATCACAGAGATTGCTACATTCAGCATGTTACTTGGTCCTTTAATAAAGCTGAATATAAATTTTAATTAGAACTGCAATGCAAGGAGAAGTGGTTTGAGTTGAGTGCTGCTTGTTTTTCTTATACCTGATTTTGACTGGCATTCGAGTAATGTATTTAAAAAGTGATTTATTTTTTCATGCCTCACAACCTTTTTGTTTCCATCTAGATATTAAGTAAGCTGTCATGCAGCCAATGCATTGAAATATTTTTATTCTTCTACACTTCATTTTGTCTTGATTGGACTCTCATAACGATGGTTTGGCACCCAGGGCAGCGTATTTAATTAAAGTTAGTTTTTTGTGATTTTAAGCATAGCTCCTCCCCTTTCTAGTTGGGCACACCCCTTCCCATTGACCCCACCCATTCAGCTGTCTCCTGCAGCCCCCCCCTTTGATTTGAAGTCACCAGCCACCACTGATTAAACCAACTATCCATCATCTGTACAGTGATGTATAAACCTGATCACTGCCCGTCTCTATCTAGCCTTGTTCAACCCTATAAAAACCTGAATTCTCTTAGGTCAGCAGGCAAAGTGCTACTCAAAGTAAACAATCTTACAACTCACATGGTGACTCTTTATACTGTTACAAGATTGCAAAATGCTGGAACTCTCTTCCACAACATATTCTATCCATTAATCATACTCATAACTTTAAACAGGCACAAAAACAATACTTCTTAATGCACTGGTTATGTTCCTGCTCTCCTCCTGACTAAACCCCCCCTTCTATCACACTATATGCAAATGTCATATATTTTCATAACCTTTAGATGAGGATATTCCCAATACCTATTTGAACATATTAAAAAAATGTATGCATGTTTAAATACAAATTGTTAACTGAGTTTAACACCTACCTGTAGCTCTGTATGCTTTTGTAACCTTATACCTTTGTATATCTATGTTTCTGGAGCTTTTCTCCCCAGAACTCTGCTGAAAAATGGCATTTTGCCCAGGTGGAAATTACCCAGTAAACAAACTAAAATAAATATATAAATAAATACATTTCTTGTCGGATATGATTTCTGATATTTTAGATGATGACAGTTCTTTAGTAAAGTAGATGTTTGGGAGTGATCCCAGGCTTACATTAATTCATGTTGTTCCAAAACACACACACACACACACACACACACACACACACACACACACACTCACACACACACACACACACATATATATATATATATATATATATATATATATATGTTATTTACCTTTCAAAAACTAACATTTCTTAGGCTAACAGTAACATGCGTTTAGGTGGTCTTGCTGAGACCAGACTCTTAAGGTCTTAAATTAGCCATACTGCACATATTTCGGAGTCCACCCTAAGATCTGCTTAGGTG